>NC_048305.1:47276469-47609236 GCF_013100865.1 Trachemys scripta elegans | reverse complement strand
CCCCCCCCCCCCCCCCCGAGACCTAGCGACATACTTGGAGAAGGCAGCACCAATGAGGACACTGTAAATCGAATGTATCTTTGCAATGTGACTGCTTACACCTGGGCTGGCTAGCTTGGGTGCTGATTGTGTGAGTCGTGAAGATGTACTTTTGATGAGGGATGCTTGTGTTTCAGAGTGAATGAGAGAGGGACACAAATACACAGACTATAGTTCCTGCTTTTGTTTTCCCCCCTCTGCGGGGAGAAACAGGTTCTGTTCTACCCCAAAAACCAAATAGAGATGGATGGAAGGGCATATAGTTGGAAGTGCCACATCTGGTTCTGCATCTTCAGCATCTGGAGGCATCTCCTATCCAGCCCCTTCCATCCTGGAAAGTGCACAGCCCTTAATGAGTCCGAGGGTAATGGAGACCTTTAAACTGGAAGAGAGAACCTGTGCATTCTGTCGGGGCTAAGCAGGTGTGTGGTGTGTGGGAATGCCTGCTCTTCTCTGCAGGAGGTACGGTAGGGACACTAGCATGGCCTAGTGGAAAGCAACTTCTGCACCAGAGTTGGGAGAGTCTGGAGGTCTGTGATCATGCACTAGGAAATGTGTGAGGGAGAGAGAGAGAGGGCAGGTCTGAGTTTCTAAAGGGTATTACCCAGTGAGTTGCTATCATCTTAGTATGTTTTTTTTTTTCTTTGTCACCAGCCTTTTAGAACTATGTTCTGCAGCATGAACTCATGATGAAAAATATGTTGCTGTGTCCTGGTGTCGTACTTCTCTGCTGTTGTACCCTCCGACCCCAAAACATGGCCACTGTGGGAATGCCTTCTACCAGCCTTGAAAGATTTGGGGGGCCCTGTGGCTTGCAGGACCTGGGATTGCTACAAAATTGAATGCCTCCAGAACAATCAAGCAAGGCTGAAATCCTGGAGGGTGTTAGCCTCTGCTTCAGCAAATCACTTAACCACATGCATGACTTTAAGCACATGAATACCTCCGTAGAAGTCAGTGGGACTATTCATGTCCTTAAGTGCTTTGTTGATTTGTAGCCATGAGCTGTAGCATAAGTTCTATTTTTTAAACCTTTTTCTAGGCATTGATTAGTTTTAAAACATCCTTTTTATTCTAAAACAAGCAAGTATCGAGATGAGAGAGATGAGATAGTTCTGCTATGTCTACAGCATTCCCACAAACCACATTGCGCAAAGCACTTTCATCGTATTTCTTGCCTTTATATTTAAAAAACCCCAAATGCAGGCAGTAGGCTGAGAACTATAGAAGAGGCCTTCAGATCTCTCATCTTTTTTATGTTCAGCACTGTTCCCTGTGAGCAGGGTATCACGAGTGTTTTGTTAAGAGCAAAACAATTCTAATGATACAAGTAAAAACTTCAGGGATGCTGTCAAGAGAACAATCACATTCCAGGATGGTCTGGGTGAAATTTCATTGCAGTGGGCTGCACCCATTTATTCCAACACTCTGTTCTGTTGTCCTTTTTAAGTAGCTTTGTAAGTAAACCCCAGCACTATAGGTTGTTAAAATTGGAAGAATTTAATGCTACAATATTTTTTTTTCACCATTTATGCAGTTTGTATACTCTTTGCACTTCCCTCAGTTTGGACAATGAAATTAGAGTGGTTAGTTTTACTTTGTTTATAGTCAATTTCATTTTCCATTTCTCATGGATTAGCATTAGGTTGTTGCTTTTGGGTTCCCAGCGCTGCAGTTTAAATCTGCCTTCTAATCCTCCCAGAAAACCTGTTTTGAGTGTTGCTACTATAAAAACATTTATAGCAGGAACTCCTATCCCTTTTAACACAAAAATATAGATTTGATACTTAAGACACAAAATGTATATATGCCACAAATTCATCTTATACTATACCAGCAGAAAGAAGTGTCCTGCTCAAAGATCTTATCTAGACCCTGATTCAGCACACCACTCAGCACATGCTTAACTTTAAGCACATGAGTGTCCCCATTGAGTCAAAAATTGTGAAACCTATATATGCTTGCAAACCCTCACTCTGTTTGCTCTGATTGTGTGTTATATCCCTTTCCCCCAACTTGTACCTCTCTTGTCTATTTAGCTCTTTGGGGAAGGGTCGGTTTGTTATTTTGTTTGTAAAGTGAGCAGCACAAATGGGCTCTGAGGTTGGATCTCTAGATGTTACTGTAATACAAATAAAAATTTGTGCTTGCTAGGAAATCAGTCTCTCTGAGCAAGGAGACCAAACAGCCCTCTTCTTTTACATGTGTATACAGCCCTCGTTACTGTGATATCTGAGAATTTCACGAGCTTTAATGTATTTATTCTCCCAACACCTTTACAAAGAGGGAAGTGCTATTATCTCCGCGACAAAGAGAGACAAGTGACTTGTACAAAGTCCCAATGGGACTTGAACAAAGGTCTCAGGAGTCCCAGGCTGGCAACCTAGCCGGTTGACCCATATTTCCATCCCATAGCCCTTCAGCTGGGTCTCTGTAGGGCAGGATTAAGGCACAGTAGGGGAAGCCTGGTGGAAATTGGTATTGTTGCTTCACTTCTCCATGGGCAGCCATTCCAGCACATTTCACCAGCAAAAAGCGTGTGTATGCGTGTTCCATGCCTGATGGGGATCTAGTATGGTCTGCCCCAGATCTTGTCTGCACGGAATCAGCTGGAATTTAGAGGAATTCAGGAATAAACTATCTGGACACCGGTGACTAATGAGATTGATGCTGTCTAGCATGCTGTGGTAACCGTGTTGCCTGCTGCTTGTCTTGCTGGGAAACCAGCACTGACACGCTGGGTGTGCAACTCAGAGGTGGTGGGAGTGGAGATCCCTCAAGCAAGAAGAACGTTGGTCACTCCTCTTTCTACTATGGTAGCGCCCAAAGGACTCCAGTCTGGATCCAAGGCCCCTTTACCTGTGGAAACGTGGCCCTGTCACAAAGAACCCACAGTCTGAACAGGGAGGACAGCATAGAAGTAGGATCTCCAAAACACACATTGTCTTAGTAACATGGGGTTTTAAAAGTTGGTTGCCCTCAAATCCTCCACTGCCCTGCCCTTGTGTCCTTCCACCCCATCTACCCTACCCATCCCTGTTTGAAACAGAGATTGTAGTGTTATGTTTTGTGTCTCTCCCTGCGTCTCCTCCCGTGGTCACTGTAACCCCAATCTGTGCCCCATTGACTGAGCATCGCGACAGTGAGGTTAGTTAGGGGTTCTGCTGATGCCATGGGAGGGAGGGGTTCTAGATGCATCTGGATTTCTCTCTGACCCCTGTGGATCGGGTCAGGGTGGGGTCGCTCTGGGCCAGATCCTCAGCTGGGGTAAATGGGCAAAGCTCGACTGAAGTCAATGCTGACAGTTTTAGCCTTCTGTCTGTAATGGTGCTGCTGGTGGATTTTTTTTAAGCACATCTTAATCAGTAACTCACAGACTTGCCTGAGCATCAGGGTTAGCCATGCCCAATAGTGCCAACCCTAAACATTAAAAACAATCCTGAAATCATAAGACTCTGCAAAACCCATTCTTTTCTTTCTCCCTGGTCTCTCAGGCTTTTAGGGAGCATGTGAGTCCTGTTTTTTGGATTTTTCTCTGCAACCATAAGGCTGATCAACTTCCTTTTCTTTTTAAAGAAGCTGAGATTTCCCCCATATTCACAGGACTCCAGGAGCTGGGGCTTTAGGAAAAATACTAACTATCACAAGGTTCACAGTAAAATTGCAGAGGTTGGCAACATTGCGTACCAGTGAGCGTATCTACATTATAAATGGATGAGGGCAGTAATTTATCAAACTCAGTTGCTGCTAAGGGGGTCTGTGAAGGGGGTAGGAACAAAATACTGCGTGCCTGGACTTGACTGAACCCCCTCCCTCCCTCATCTCTCCTATCCACATGTGTTTCCTTATCAAATTCACCCTTCTAGACACAGGAAATTAAAAACAAACATGCACCTTGTTCCTGGTTTTAATCAGGGAAGGCTGAACCAGTCTCCTTTACAGTATATTTCTGACGAGGCCAGAGGCAAGATATTGGCTGAGCTTTTTGAGGTTTGCCTGAGTCTGATTTATTTATAGAACACCATAGATGCATGTAGCGCTGAGCAGATGAAAAGGACAGGGCAGTGTTCTGAGGACCTCGCATTTTAAATGAGACAAAAACCAGCAAGAGAGGGGTTAAGGCCCTGGACTGAGACTCACAAGATCTAGGTTTAATTCCTGATTCTGCCACAGACTCTCCATGTGACCATGGTCAAGTCATTTTGACCCAAGAGTCTTAGGTACCTAAATACCTCTGAGGATCTGGGCCTTTATCCTTCTGTTCCCTATCTTTAACATGGTAATAATGATCCTTCCTCTTTGCCACCTTTTGTCTGTTACAGATTATAAAATCTTCAGGGCAGAGACCTTCTCTTACTTAGTGCAGCACCTAGCACATCAGGACCTTGACCTTGATTAGAGCCTCTATACCATAAAAAATAACAAGCGAGGAATGGCAATGAACAAAGTGCTGGGGAGAGGACACGGGATCCATGAGGGTGACCCCAGTGTAAGATTCAGGATATGTTTGTTCCATGCACTTCTTGGTACTTCTACCTTGTTCTTGTTTTTTAATTGGGGGCAGCGTCCGAAATGAGGGGTGGTGTGGGGCTGGGAGTGGAAGGCTAGCTGAGAGACGGGAGGAGAGGGAGATTGCATGGCCCATAGGGGTCAGTGAGGTGGACACGTTGGACATACATCTTGGAGTGAGAAAAGTTGCTTCTGGGAGAAGGAGACCAAGGGACCAGCTAGGCCAGGAGTATGAAACATGGCCCACGCGTTGGGTGTGGCCCGCTTGATGTATTTATGTGGCTGTTTGTTTAGCTGCTGTTCTGAAGCTTTCCGGAGTCTGCAGGCAGCCTGACAGCCTTGCAATACCTATGCAGGTATTGTCCTCGTGGAAGGAAAACTAGTCGCAAGTTTCCTCAGGCTCTCTGAACCATGGGTTCAAGTCTGGTCAGAGGCAGCAGTTTAATTTCAGATGAGTCTTTGAAAACAAAGGCCATGCCTGCCCTGTGTAGAGAGTGGTATCCTGGCTCGCTGTGGGTCATTGGCCAAAACTTCACCACCCTTCCTCAGACAACTGTTGGGCTGCCTCTCTGCATGCCTTAGAGCTGGCTGCATGTCCATGAAGTCTTCTGGGATCTTTCAGGGTGTGTAGTTATTGTTTGTTTTTGTTGTACGGTGCCTCCCAGAGGCCCGTGGCGCTTGGTGCTGTACGGACACACTGAGAGACGGTCACTTACAATTGAAACAGAGAAAGCAGACAAGGGAGAGAGGATGGATTACCCCATTTGTACACATGGGAAATCGAGGCACAGAAGGATGAAGTGACTTGTCCAGGGGTCACGGAGGGCATTAGTGGCAGAGCTGGGAGTTGACTGCAAAACTCTGGAGACCCAGGCCAGTGCTTCCCCTGTATCAGTGTAGAAATGGAAAGGATTGTTACTGTGAGCGTCAATAGTCTGTTTCAATTAGTACGTCCTGGAAGGAAATGAAACAGTTGGCCCTTCTGCCTATGCATCTCCCTCCAGAGGTGGGTGGTGTCAGTCTCTCCTCCGCCGCTCACCTTGACTGGCAAGCTCCGCCTCCCCATGTCGGCACGGGCTGACATGTGGTGTGGTGGGGTTGGGCCCCGGCCACGGTTCCTCTACCGGCCTCAAATGTGCTGAGCCAGGAATGAATGATTGGGACTTTCCAAAGTGTTTAAACACCAGAATTGAAATTAATGTCCCCTCATTGCTGGCTAGGCTGACAATACATTACAGCGAACACCTTCCCAAAGTGAAATGAATGTTTGTTTATCCTCATGAAATATACATCAAAACATGTTGGTGGAAGAGGCCCTTAATGAGCGAATGGGCTGGGTTTCCATTAATTCCAGGCTGGGAGCGGGCACTGAGCGGTTTGCTTCCCTCGCTTATTTTGATGTTATTTTGAGGCTAACCTGTCCACAGCTGTGTATCTAGAGCATTAATATGGGTTTAATGAAAACGCCGGTTGATCTGTCCAAAGATATTGATGAGCGTTCCACGGTCATATTAATCATCTCATCGGAGGAGGAAATGAAGGGGATAGCTGAGCTGGTCTGTGTCAGGTGCCACTCCAAATGGGAGAGCGTGGAGGGAGAAAACTGAATTTTTTGTTTTGTTTTTGTGGTTTGGTTTTGTTGTTTTACCCTCCCCTCCCTGGGCTGGCTGGCACGGCCCAGTGTTTAACGTTAAAATCATTACAGTTCTGCCAATAAATCCATTACGGTTATGTATATTGAGAGGGCTAACGATCCGTCGACAATATTCTCCCATTGATTTTCATTCGTGTCGAATCAGTGCCCTGGTTTTAATCTGTTCCGGGGTGGGTTTTTTTTTTTTTTTTTTGCGTTAGTAGTAATGCAGCATGCACTCTCTCTGGTGATACGGTTCTCCCTAAGTGCTGAATGTTTCTTGATAGGAACAAGCTACATTTCTTTATGGCTTATGGCAAACTGCCTTGATTACTTCTACTGTTGTACCCATTATGTGAATTAAATATGTATTCAGTTGCATGCTGCTTGCGATGTTATTGCAGGGTGACATATGGTACCGACTCAATTAGAATGGAAACTAGCATTAGATAACCCTTCTGATTACATGCATTCCGACCCATTCCTCAGTCTGGCTGCTGCCGCTGCGCCTGCTCTCCCGTTATCTGCAGGCCACGGGCTTCATTATCGGTTATCATCACTGCCACGCCAGAGGTGGGCTGTGGGTGGGAGTGTGACAGGAGGGGACAGCGTGAGAGAGAGCGAGAATGTGCGTTGTGCATCGTTTTTTGGCTCTGAATGAATGATGAGAAGCCGCCGCCTTTCCCATCCTCTTCCTTTCCAGCAGACCTAGCAAGATGGGAACAAAACCTCTGTACTTAACCTTTCCCCACCAGCAGTGCCTGGATTTGGAGACTGAGGCTGAAGGAGTGAGAGACTCCCATGTGGTACTGGAAAGTCCCCCACGCCGATGCTTCAAATAGTAACACTGCTGCCGTGGAACGTTTGCTGTACTTCTAGGCTCTTCTCTGGGTCATTTCCCCCCTCCCAATGGTTTATTGTGGTGAGAGGAGGCTCTGTTAGGGCTCACTGTGCTTGGGCATGTTTTCAAAGCACCCCAGCCCGCGTTGGGGTGAGTGAGCTACCCCTAAGGTGGCGGCAGGACGTCCCAAGTTTAGTTTATGCCATATTTGGCCTTTGATTTTGTGTGCGAAATTGTATGAAGCCTTTTGTGAGTTAAGGAAATGAAATGAATGGAGATTTTTAAGATGAAGCAAATGCTACATGAGAAACATGTTACGTACGAACATAAGAACGGCCATAGTGGGTCAGACCAAAGGTCCACCTAGCCCAGTGTCCTGTCTGCCAACAGTGGCCAATGCCAGGTGCCCCAGAGGTAATGAACAGAACAGGTAATCATCAAGTGATCCATCCCCTGTCACCCATTCCCAGCTTCTGGCAAACACAGACTAGGGACACCATCCCGGGCTAATAGCCATTGATGGACCTATCCTCCAGGAACTTATCTAGTTCTTTTTTGAACTATAAATCTTATAATCTTGGCCTTCACAACATCCTCTGACAAGGAGTTCCACAGGTTGACTGTGTGTTGTGTGAAGAAATACTTCCTTTTGTTTGTTTTAAATGTTGGACACTTCAGAGGGATTTTCAGTTCTTTTAGGTCATTACAGAGTTACACACAGAGCTAATGATAGGGATAAAGGGCCAGAGAGCTGGACACAAGTTGGGGGGGGGGGGGGGAGAGAGAGAGAGAGATAGTGTGACTGGCTGCGGCAGTTATGAGGTCTGGTCAAGTATATGTCCTGAGTCCTACAACTGCTGCAGCGAGGAATGATTCTCCTACATTTTGTCTGCTAAAAGCCTTTGATTTTGGAGTTGAAGAACCCCACATATGGACACTTGAGTCCTAACTGGTCAATTACACCCAAGCTATTGGGCACACTGGCTTAGATAAAATAAGAACGCTCCCTTCCCAATTTCCTCCACTTCCAAAGAACCTTTGCTCAAAACTCAGACCAAACCCAGAATCTGTTTGGAAGCTGAAAGAGGTTGGAGTTTTCCATTGGCTATAACAGGGGTTCTCAAACTGGGGGTCGGGACCCCTCAGGGGGTCATGAGGTTATTATATGGGGGATCACGAGCTGTCAACCTCCACCCCAAACCCTGCTTTGCCTCCAGCATTTATAATGGCGTTAAATATATAAAAAGTGTTTTTAATTTATAAGGGGGGGTTGCACTCAGAGGCTAGCTATGTGAAAGGGGTCACCAGCAAAAAAGTTTGAGAGCCACTGGGCTATAATTTCTGTACATCCCTGGAGTCCATGTGGGCCCAGAGGCAGAAGTGCTGCTTGCTAATCTTGTGATAGAATTTGCCATATTGAATTCTGAAAGGAACAAATCTGAGAGCTGGATATTTCCAAGAAGCACCCAAACTTTAGAGCCAGTTGAAAAATGGGTCCAAATTTTCATGAAAATGTTGACACAAATTTTGTCACTTGTTTTGGATCAAAATTTGACACTCACCTCATAGATGTTTGCCCGTCACTAGATGCTAATAGCTGGTAGAGATGAATGGAAAAGTTTGTTTACCATTAATAGTACTTGTGTGGGTTGAATTGATCAGTGTGTAAATAACATTAATCATGGAATTAGCCCCTTTTTTTGTCTGTGAATTATCTGCCAGCCAATCCTGATTTCAGCAAATGGATTCACTAGCAGTATTTGCCTAATCGTTTATACAAACAAGTTTCAGCATATGGGTTGTTTGCAAATTTTTCTCTTCAGCTGTTTGCTATTGATTTGTGTGTTGTCATTGCTGACCCAAGTCACACGGTCCTATATCTGCTCTCTGACTGGATGAAGGAAAAGGCTGAACAGGTGAATAATGAACAAATAATACCCTTCCCAGTGTGAATTTTTGGATGAATAATAGTTTTTCTTAAGATTTGTGAAATTGCTGGGATCCATGTCATGACCTTTTTCACATATACACAGTGAATGTGTGAATAACAAATATGACCCCAGAAGTAAAAGAGAACCAAGCTCTCTGGTGGTGGTTTGTTTTTTTTTTTTTTTTTTTTTTTGAGAAAATATTCAGAAATCACTTTGTCATTTACAGCCAGTTTAAGTTATTACTCTTCTCCCCTATTGTTATTTCACTCTTCGCACTTTCATAGCACATTTCTGCACCATGCTTTACGTGCATTAACTCTGGCCTCACACCCGAAGACTAGTAAGCATTATTCCTGCTTTTGTATATAGGGAAGCTGCGTAGTAGAAAGAAATTAAGCTGCTTGCCAAAGGTAGCACAGTGATTCTGTGGCCAACGGGGCCAGGATTTCACCCAAGGGAATCTTGACTCTTACTACTATTCTCTTCAGTGTGGCAACCTGTTTATAATGAAAATCACATCTGAGCAGGGACTGTCTCTTGAATATGCTCCCCCCTCCCTTTTGTAGGTGTGCATACCCCTGCCGTTCCATCCATGAGTGTAATATCTCTGTGGCAACTGATGAGGAGGTGGTACTCTGTGATCTGCCAGCTCTCTGTGGACCATGGTAAGCACTGCAATGCCACAGATGGTCCACAGGCCACAGTGTGAGGAGAGCTGCTTCCGTTAGTTGTAGCTTGTGGTAGCATTTAGGGGCTCGAGTCATGGACCAGAACCCCAGCGTGCCAGGTGCTGTACAAACAGAACAAAAAGGCTTTTCTCCGCCGAATGGCTAACAGCGTAACTAGGAGACAAAAGACCGCAGGTGGCTACAACAAACAACCTCCTTCCCAGGCAAAGCTCTCAAAATACCTTACAAACCTGAATCAGGCCTGACCATGCCTCCAATAGAAGGGAAAACCTTAAACAACTATAGAATCCCACTCGAGTCAGACACCTTTTCTATAGACTGCAAATACAATTTATTTTCTAAATGAAAACTTCTGTTGATTAGTTTTTTCTCCTTTACTTACCCGCCAAGACCAGAGTTCATGAGTTCAGCTTGAGGGAGTAGTATCATGTACTGGCTGAACACGGCTCTTTCCTACATCTCTTGCATGGCTTTAGATGCTAGAATAGTCAACACTTGCAGGGGAAAGACAATTCCCAGGTCTTGGCAGGTAAGTAAACAAAGGAGAAACTGATTTTCAGATGTTATTTTAAAAGCATGTGCAGTATTTGTGATTTCCAGGTCGCCACGACTGTTCTGATACTGGGCTGGGAAAGGGCACCATTAATTTGTTTTTATTGCGGTTTAGTTTCTAGGGGTACATCTACACTACAGCGGGGAGTCGATTTAAGATACGCAAATTCAGCTACGTGAATAGCGTAGCTGAATTCGACGTATCGCAGCCGACTTACCCCGTTGTGAGGACGGGGGCAAAATCGACTTCTGCGGCTTTTTGTCGTAGTAAGCGCCGCCCACCTCCGCTGGTGGAGTAAGAGCGCCGATTCGGGGATCGATTGTCGCGTCCCAATGGGACGCGATAAATCGATCCCCGAGAGGTCGATTTCTACCCGCCGATTCAGGCGGGTAGTATAGACCAGACCTAGTATATGCAGTGCTAGTGAGAGGACTTGGAGGAAGGCATTTGCTCTATCACAGATCCACCGGCTGCAGCGGGGCAAGCTTTTCCCTGGACTGTCCCCTGCTAATGTGTCTTCCCTCCGGCCTAGATGGACCACATCTAGGGGTGAGGGGAGTTCATTAATGACTGCTCATATTGCCTTCTTCAAAGGGGGCCAGTTAATGCCAATGGTGAATAGCGGGTTTTATGAGGTGGGTACCTGCCCAGTAGCGGTGCCAGGGTTTTTGCTGCCCTAGGCGGCAGCACTCCTCCTCTGAGCATTTGGCGGCGGGGGTCCTTCTGCTCCGCGTCTTCGGGGCACTTTGGCGGCGGGTCCCGGACCAAGTGAGGGACCCGCCGTCGAATTTCCGTCGAAGACCCGGAGTGGAAGGACCCCCCACTGCCGAATTTCCGCTGAGGATGGCAAAATGCCACTCTCCAAATCCTGCCGCCCTAGGCGACTGCCTAGGGTCGCCTAGTGGAAGCGCCAGCCCTGTACCGCCCCATTCTTGAATGAGTTGAATTACCAACTGAGCAGACGACCTTCAACTGCTGCTAACCAAGGCTCAGTTGAATTAGTGCCCTAGAAAATCCTCTAAGCCTGTGTTTGCTGGACCATTTTGAACTCTGTTGCAAACTCTTGAGAAGTGGTCTCCCACCAGTATGTGGCAGCTGGAGTGGTCTCCGGCTAGGGTGTCAAAACCATGTCAGTTCTGCTGGGTTGGAAAGGGACTCGATTTTCTTGATTGAAGAATTTTTGCAGTTTGTTAATGTGCACCAGAAAAGTTTCCATTATCAAAATGCTCCTCGAGGCTGTTCAGTGAATGCAAAACCGGTTTGCTAACCAATTCAGATTAAAAAGATAAGTCACAAAAAAAGTTTGGAAAACAAATCGTGCCTAAAAATCTGACCGTTTTTCATATGATTTTTCATTTTAAAAGGCATGTAAAAATTCTCGTTTTTTTTTTTTTTCCAACCAGCTCTGTTTCTCCTATGCCCTAGTCACTGCAGCCTGTGTGTGTTTAACCCTTGTTAGCTTATCATGGGTATAAACCCTTTGGCTTAGGTAGTAAAGGCACTTATGCTTTTCGACGGAGTGGTCCATGTCCAGTCCCCGAGCGGTCACTACCTTTCCTTACAGTGGCGATCTATTTTGCAGTTTGTGGCTGGGCTGTGATTGGATATTTATAGTCTTGTTTTAAATGGAAAAACCTCTTTCAATGAATTCAAAGCAGACTTGGCAGCAAGCGGGCTGTCACCCGGTCTCCTGGGCATTCCTCGTTTGTGCCCTGACTTCTGATGATGACCGGCCATTTGACATGGGTCGTGAGCCCCGAAGACATTGTTGGGCTTGTTTGGTTGGGCCCAGTCCTCATCTAGTCCTGGTTGAATCCAGCCATAGCTCTGATTTGCTCCCTCAGGAAAGTCCAGATTTCAGCGTTGAGACTTTAAAAAGAGTGAAAGGAGGCAGAAGAGACCCAGGGGCTCCTAAGCTGCTAGGCAGAGTGGATTATGTAAGTGGATTAGTGATTTCTGATGAGGGGGCGTATAGAGAGCAGATCAGTTTTACCTTCGCTGGTTACTGCTCTAAGAATAGAGAGCTGTTGTGGGTCTCCCAGGGTTCCCCTGGAGTGGGGGCGATTTGAATTCAAGCCATTATTGACAAGTGCCGAGCCGACAAGGGCGTACTTGGAGGGAAGGTAACGGATGTTGTGCGTAAGCTCCCTGTCACACTGATTCTAATTTCACTGACGTGCTCAGGGCTAGCCCATCTACATCTCCACCAGAGGTCTGGCTCCCCACAAAGCCCTTCCTCCTGCCTGTGTCCCCCAGACATCCCATCCTGCATGTCTGGCTGCCAGCTCCTGCTCAGTATGACTACATCTCCTCTTCCCAAATGCATGCTGTGGCTGTGAATGTTATCCCCAGCCTCCCTGTCTCAGAGGCTCACACCCTTGGGGTCGCCTTTGACTCCTTCCCTCTGGCTCTCCCTAAGTATCTGGGGCCATCAGGCGACCCGCCATAACGTAGATCACAAATCGCAACCCTTCCTTGCTCTCCTGAGCTAACACGCTGGCCCTCTTGCAAAGCCTTCTTCCCTGACCTTCCTGATTCCCATCTTGCTATCACCAATTTGCACCAAACGCAACTTCTTAGGGTGCATCTCTGCAGCAGCAAGCGGAGGGTGATTGCCAGAGGGGATAGACAGACGCATGGTAGCTCTGCTTGAGCTAATGTGCTATAAATAGCAGTGTAGCCAGGGGTAGCAGCTCAAGCTAGCCACCCAAGTATAAACCAGCCCGATGCCCTGGTTACATCCTTGGGGACTAACGTGAGCTGCTACCCATGTGGCCACAGCCATGTGCAACACCGACAGACCCTGGTCATCGGTAGGCAGGATCAAACCTGGGGCCGCTAGAGCTAAATGCATGCACCTCTACTGCATGAGCTAAAAGCCACATCTCTCTTAGCTAAGGCTGCATCAGATTCATTAATCTCTAAGTGGTCTCAGTGCCACTACAGGCGACAGAGCACCACACCCCGGAAGTGTGTGGGTTACAAAAGCTGTAATTTTTAGTACACCAGCTTGAGCAGAGCTAGCACGTCTCTGTCTACCGGCTCTGGGAAGCGCGCTCCCAGCTGCTGTGTAGACCTACCCTGAAATGTTACGTTCTTCTCCCATTTTGCCGACCGTGTCCTTACCTCTCCAAATCCCTCCACTGGCTCCTACGTGCCTGCAGTATCCAGTTTAAACCTCCCAGTCCTTGCTTTCAAGGGTCTGTATAATTCCACCCCATCTACACCTCGGTGTCTCCAGTCATCTGCTCTGTTACCCTGTCTCGTTACCGCCTTCTGACCCCGGGGCATGGAATGGCCTCCCAATCCCAGCATGCCTAGTGACTACCCTCCTCTTTATTCCAATCTCTCCTAAAGATTCAGGTTGGAGAAGAAATCAGTGTTGTCGGACACTATTTCAGATTCTCCCAGTGCATCTTGCATCTGTCTTGTAAATTTTAAGCTGCCTGGAGCAGGGACTATCTTTATTGGGGTCCTGCACAAGGCCGAACCACACCCTCAACCAATTATAAATTAAAATCTTTTAAAAATAAACGCTGTCTCCTTCTTTCCCGCTGAGCAGATCTCAGATGGTAATGACTTTCAAGTGCTACCAGACTGCAGGGGACCGGAACAAGCAACCTAACTGAGAAGCGAGAGGCTCTAAATTCCTGTTATCTAGTCCCTTCCATGAACAATTGGACCGGCCAAAGCCCTGGAAATGTACTGTAGAGAACAAGCCTCCATTGCCCACGGTTTGGCTAAATAACGTAACAGGTCTCTTATGTCTCTCACTGCTCTGACCCTTTCCCTTATGGCCGTGTTGGTGGTGCTCCGTAGGTCAGGCTGGTTAATATGCTTTGCATCATGAAATGAGTTCTGCTTCTCTGTGCTCTGATGCTGGTCTGAAAGCCAGTTCAAGTTCAATCCCAAGTCTATCAGGGAACCCCTTTAAATGTCTTGAAAGCATCTGCCCTAGCTTTCCAGCCAAAGTGAACAGCCAATGCTGCTGCTGCTCTGTCACCTTGGATGGCTGCACCCCTTCTTTCCAGAAAACCCCTCCTTGACTCACCTGAGCTCCTCTCACCTCCCCATGGAGAGAGGCACGACTTCAGAAACTGCTAGCAACTCCCCTTGTCACTGCAGCATGCTTAAAGCCCCAGCCTGCATCGCTGGCACCAGTCCCTGGCTTGACCAGGAAGAGACCGAAGTGACTGCCTGAGGTAGGACTGATGCCCCCAGGGAAGCAGCGAGCCAGGAGGGCAGGCCTGCAGTAACTACTTGGCTTTCTTCTCTCGCTCTGGTTCCCGTCAGAACAATGGACTCTGCAAACAGCTGGGGGGCTGGCCCCTGCACCTGCTCGTGGCAGGAGGGGTGGTTGTATTTCTGGAATGACCCTGTAGCCCAAAGAGAAGCACTTTGGCCGCCTTTGCCAGCGCCGTGGCTCATCTGGCAGGCAAAAGGTCCAGCAAATTCCCTTCCCTCGCCTCCCAGCAGGCCGCTGGGTCAATGAAATAACAGAGCAGGGTTGGAGGGAAAAAGGAGGCCGCGGTGGAGGGGGACAGCAACTCTTTGTCTGAATCGGGAACACCACGCAGGTCACTCAATGTCTAGCTAACGTTCGTTCTGCTGAGAGGGAAAGCCCCGTCTCCCTCTTCCATGCTCCCCCCCCTTATAATAAAATAAAGCCCCCAGCAGAAAGGAAGCTGCGATGCTGTCGTCCCCGGCGTTGATGTTATTTATTTTCCTCAGTTGCTGCTCTGGAAGCCCGGAGTTGACAGAGCGGTTTTGTAGAATAGAAACATTATAGACTGTTACTGTCAGAGTGTTAAATGTGATGGATAGAGAAATACAGGAGAGGGAGGGGACTTTATACTAGCCATGTCTGGGAACCTGGGTGCTCATGGGAAAATAAACCAGCCGCATATAAGAAATGAATGAGGTAATGTGGCGGGAGGTAATGGGCTCTTGCTACACACTGGAACAGAGATGCTCATTACAGGGTGGACTTAACCCTCGGTGGTCTGGTTTCCCGCAGCACGTTGTGGGTGGGGAGGGTGTTTTTGGGGCGGGGGAGAGTGCTAGTGAGCCACTGGGGAATGGATTTCTCTTGAATAACGCTATGCTAGCAGCCTGGAGACTTGTGAAAGCAGGCTCTCCTGGCACTAACAGACAGGAGTGTACTGTGATTGCTGATTTAGTGACAAAAAGAGTTGAGCCATCATTGGTTATTGAACCAAGGGACTTGTTTGGAAGTCACAGTAGCAGCAGCATACATGTCTATAGCCTGTTTTAATGTCTTGTGCTCTGCCTGTGTGATGTATGTGTACATACAAATGCATGCATCTGGTAAATTAAACTTGTTTTATATACTGATACATTTTACACAGAGATGGGCCCAAACCAAAATCTAGGATCCAAATGCCCCGCATCTCTCTTTTATTTAATAAATCTGCATCTTTACCTGGCAGCGCACAGCTACCCTACACCCAACCCTTTCAGGCTGGAAGTGAAGAAGCAGTTGATATCCAAGGGAAACTTTAAAGGGTGTTTACGGAGCAGGATGTAATTAACAGAAGTGGAGTCAATATCCCAACCTATTGCCAATGGCACCGTTCATATAAAAAAATCCCACGAGAAGTGGCCAAGACTTGTGTATCCCATCCAAGTTGTGAACAAGTTTGGCTGTGACGATCTGACATCCTGAAGTGCTGGCAGCTCAAACTGGATGGCAGGTGACTGTATGGGGTGATTGCTTGTGTGCACGTTTCCTGACCTCCGAGATTGCTGAGGGGTGTGTACGTCTGTGGGGCGTGAGGGTGTTTCAGTCACTCTCAATGTGTCAGAAGGATAAAACTCTGTGTTGGTATAACCTGAGACAAAGTCCCAGCTTCCTAGAAAACGAGAATAGAGAGGAGCAGATATAAAACTGGAGTTCCAATACTGAGTCTAAATCTAGCAGCTTCCCAGGAACCTGAGTCATGCACTTCATCTGTGTGTATTTTTCCCATCAGAAAGTGAATGCATATTACAGTGTTGCTTGCACTCGATCTCCCTCTTTGACTGATGGATACACTTGCCAGTGCTCTGTGTTTTAGGTAGCCCAGTCTGGAGCAACCTTCTCCAGTTTAGTTAATATTAGCTCCATAGAATATCAGGGTTGGAAGGGACCTCAAGAGGTCATCTAGTCCAACCCCCTGCTCAAAGCAGGACCAATTCCCAACTAAATCATCCCAGCCAGGGCTTTGTCAAGCTGGGCCTTAAAAACCTCCAAGGAAGGAGACTCCACCACCTCCCTAGGTAACGCATTCCAGTGCTTCACCACCCTCCTATTGAAATAGTGTTTCCTAATATCCAACCTGGACCTCCCCCACTGCAACTTGAGACCATTGCTCCTTGTTCTGTCATCTGCCACCACCGAGAACAGCCGAGCTCCATCCTCTTTGGAACCCCCCTTCAGGTAGTTGAAGGCTGCTATCAAATCCCCCCTCATTCTTCTCTTCTGGAGACTAAACAATCCCATTTCCCTCAGCCTCTCCTCATAAGTCATGTGCTCCAGACCCCTAATCATTTTTGTTGCCCTCCGCTGGACTCTTTCCAATTTTTCCACATCCTTCTTGTAGTGTGGGGCCCAAAACTGGACACAGTATTCCAGATGAGGCCTCACCAATGTCGAATAAAGGGAACGATCACATTCCTCGATCTGCTGGCAATACCCCTACTTATACAGCCCAAAATGCTGTTAGCCTTCTTGGCAACAAGAGCACACTGTTGACTCATATCCAGCTTCTCGTCCACTGTGACCCCTAGGTCCTCCAAGATGTTTTAGGTTTGCAGAGAAGGAGATTGGAAGCCAGGACTCCTGGGTTCTATTCCTGGGTCTGCCACCAGCTTTTCCCCCTCAATTTCCCTGTCTGTACAAGGGGAATAATAATGAAGACCTACTCCCCAAGGGTGTCAAGACTTAATTGAAAATTATTTTGGTAGCTCCTTTAATCTGAGTGTTTATTTTATTTTAAAAAGATCAGGAGCCCTCCTTTGGAGCCCCCGGCATGCATGTTTCCCTGGCAGTCAAGCCCCTTGTGGAGAACAGCAGAAGGTGGGTGGGACAGGACATCCATTCCTATGACACCAAAAACTTTGTTCCGAGTACATTAGTGATGCTACTTGCAACTGGTGATGAAGTGTAAACCTTCCTCGCAGCTGTACAAAGGCAACCCGGCAATGCTCTTTGGAGTGGGGGATTGGCTGTAAATCTGAATCTCTTGGCTATGCATGCAGTGAGAGGGAGGGATGGGATAACTGCAGTGGCATTAGCTGTTTCAAGTGTTGCCTGCCAGCTGTGGCCCGTGGGGTGATTGCTAGCTCCTGTGCGTCTGGGAGGTAGCTTTAATCCTTTGGAAATCCACTCGTTCGTTAAGGGGCTGTGAAGTGGGAACTAATTGCTGTCAAAGTTTTGGAAGTGGCAGTAGAGGGTGCTGTGCAGGGAAAGAGAAGGAATCTCAGGCTGCTGGGTGGTGAGGCTGAGTCACGTGGGTGGGGCAAACCTGATACAAAGCCACCTCCTCTTGGGCAGCTCCCTATCTCCTTCCCTGCTGTGACTTCCTTCCCCTTGCAGTTGGCTGCTACTGTCGCTGGCCAGCGACTGAGAGGGAGTGGGGAAGAGCCAGGGTGGCAGCTGGGTGAGGCAGCAGTAGCATGGCATCGCCCCTCGTTTGAAGAGGTGGTGGTGGGAGGAGGGGACTTTCGTCTGGCCCTCGGCAGAAGAGGGTAGGCCAGGGAGATGAGAAGGGAGGCATGGGGCTCCTGCTGAGCTGGGATGGAGAGCTAGTTGGGTCAGAATCCCAAGGACGCCCAAGCTTCAGCGAGGGCCAGCAACTGAGTGCTTAAGCTACCCAGTGAGTCTGAAAGTTAATTTCTGTGGGAACATGGGAATGGCCATTGTCTGGTCAGACCAGGGTCCATCTAGTTCAGTGTCTCCAAGAACAGCCAATACCACCTGCTGCAGGCAGGGCCGGCTCTAGGTTTTTTGCTGCCCCAAGCTAAAAAAACGGTGGCCGGAATGCTGCTCCAAGCACGTGCTTGGTTTGAGGTGCCTAGAGCTAGTCCTGGCTGCAAGAAACCCCATAGTGGACAATAACCTCCCCACGGGGGAAGTGGTCGCTTCCTGACCCTCCTGGTTTATGCCCTGAAGCATGAGTGTTTGCAGCTCTCTTAATTCTTTTATTCTGTTGAATGCAACTGTGGGCGTTCCCACCATCCATATAAATATCTCATCCTCTTTTGAATCCTGCTAAAGGTTTGGTTGTCTCCTCAGCCTCTGCTCATGTGGAAGGCTTCCCATAGCTCCAATCGCTGTCATTGCCTTTCTCTGAACTGCCTCTCTTCTAGCTACATCCTCCTGGGTGTAGATTTTGTGTTCCACGTACAGGTGTCCTGTGGATTTCTGTAATGGCGTTATAATTATTTTTTGTCTTCTGGAAGAGATGCGTTAGTCAAACAAAAGTGATTGGGCGCAATACAGGGGTAACCAGGTGAAATTCGCTGGCCTGTGTTAGACAGGAAGTCAGATTAGGTGGTGCATTGGTCCCTCCTGGCTTTAAAATCTAGGTCTCTTTCCTTCTCCTTATACTTCCTAGCATTTTGTTTGCTTTCTCTGACTGCCACTGTGTGTTAAGCAGAGGTTTCAGGTACAAGCAATATGTATGGAGTAGTTCAAACTAGCCTTTCCAGCACATGCTACCTGGCCTTTATCAACACTAAATGTCATTTGCTATCATGCTGCCAATTCACTTTGCTTGGTCAGAAGGTCCTCTGGACTACCCCAAATAATTCTGTATTCTCTGCAAAATTTTGTCAGATTTTTATCATTGCTCATCCCCTTTTCCAGATCATGAATACATCTATTAAACACTGCTGGCCCTAGCATAGAACCTTGGGACACCCACTTCCCTGTTAACCTTTGCCATATTGAACATTGATCATTTATTCCCACTTCTCACTGTCTCTTAGCTGCTTTCTAATCCATGGCAGCACTTAACTACTCACCCTCTGGCCACTTAAATTTCTTTAATAGCCTTTTGTGAGGGATCTTGTCAAAGGTTTTTTTGAGAATCCAAATAAATGATGCCCCAGCTATTTTCCTTCGTCTACTATGAGGTTGAAACGCTCAGAGTTCTAATAGATTAGCGGGGCATGTTTTTCGTTTATGGTAGCTGTGCTGATTAGTCTCTGTGATATCCCAGTCAGCTAGATGTTGCATTATTCTCTCTCATGATCATTTCAGCCAGTTTAGCTGGTGCTGAAGTGAGGCCCAGTGGCCTGTGATTCTGTGGCTCTCCCCAGGCTTTTTTAAACATAGAGTATGACACTTTCTACTCTCCAGCTTTCCAATACAATAGTTGACAAGTAAGTGCGTTTTTTTGCTAGCAGCTCAGCCCCTTCATTCTTACGGTCCTTCAGAACTCTGGAACAGATCCCGTCTGCTCTGGATGCCTGGTTTTTCTTCAGTTTATCAATTTACTGCCCCACCACCTGTTTTAACATATCAGTCTCTGTCAGTGCCTCATCTTTGCTCCCTAAACCCCCCCACCTGGATGGATTATTAACTTTAAACTTTTGTCTTCCACTGAGGGCTTGATTCCCCTTCTCTGCAACCTGCCTCCCCCTGCGCACCTCAGAACCTGGGCCAGCAGAGGGCACCTGATGTAGCGTCTGCCTTTGGAGACTAGAATGTCTATGAACACGGCATTCTGGTTTGTGTCTCTCTGTTTTTAAATCTCCGTGCTGAGAGCTTGGTCTCCTGTGATGGCTTGTGTCTGGCTTACTACTGCCTTTTCAGTTTGTAGCGCTGCCAGCCCCAGGTGTTCAAAAAACATGAGCCGGGGCTTAAAAATCACGAGTGGTTTGAAAATGGTTCAATTTAAAAAAAAAAAATTTGTTCTTACGATGTGCCTTCTGGTTTGTGGAATTGCACTCAGATCATGTTTTAAAGCTTTTCTCCTCAATCCTGGAGGATAGAAACTGACTTTTTTTTTTTTTTTTTTTTTAAGACTCTATTGTAATCACATGACCCCAGAAGCTGGGGCTTAAAGAAAAAAACAGCAAATGTTGCAAAACTCCTGACAACATTGCAAGAGTTGGCAACGATTTTATTCCATGAAAGTTAACACAGAAGCATAGTTGGCTGACTGTCTTCTGTATAGCAGGATATGTGTGTGTGTGTGTGTGTGTGTGCGCGTGTGCGCCTCTAGTGCTGTTTTAGTTTGTCTCACTGTTTGTTTCTCATTTATGAAAAGTTAATTCCTTGGAAGTTTCTGTTCATGGAAAGCCAGATCTTCGGGCTGATCTGGCTCCATTAATTGAATCTCTGCACCCTGCTGCCGCTTCCCAGTGATCTCTGATCACATACACTAGTTCCTTAGGTCTCCCTGATTTTTTCGATTGTTTCATTAAAACAGAACCCGGAGGAAGCAGGTGGAAAGTAGTTTGCATGGCCAGCAGACGGACAGCAGGTCTCTAAGACCACAGTCTGCCAGAAGTCTGTTGACAGAGAGTCCCTTCTCATGAAAGAGCTTTGACAGCCTGCCAGGAGCCGGGACCCAGTTCAACTCTGCTGACCAGTTAGCCAAGAGCCCTCATTTGCCAGCTTGCTTGCCGGCCCTCCCGGTTGCAGTCCTGGTTTATCCTAGTCAGCACCTGGGCAGGAATGTTGGCTTCTGTGGAGCTGAGCAGATGACAGCAATCCCTGTGTTAGCTGACTGGGAGCATGGTTGCAGCTGCTTTCTCTAGTGAAGTCGGGGAGTCAATTAAGCATCCTTTCTCATCCCTGGTGCTCACCAGCGCAGCACCGTTGCATTACTGAATGCTGTGGCGCTCAGAAACATCCCCTTTTTCATTAGCATTTCCTTGTGTCTTCAACCTCCCTGCGTCAGTCAAGAGGAAAAAAACCTATAATCTTTTGCTGATCATTTTCTTTTTTTGCAAAGGCAGGGCAGCTCCAAACCAGCTTTATTTGGTAAAGTACTGCAATGGAGACATGTCACAAATAATTCATTCCTGTTTGCTGTAATCTGAAGGAAAACAGATACAAGACCTATAAGAAAAAAAATAAAGTAAAGTATTCTTGCTTTCGCTGACAGTACAAAGGTGTCAGATATGAGAAGGATTGACACAGACCAAGGGGTCTTGTGGGAAATATGATAATAACTATAAAGAAGACAGATTATTCCCCAGTTGCCAACATTCAAACCTTTTTACAGTCAGTTCAAACATATAAAACTTTATTGCTCTAGCAGAAAGGGGAACAATTTCTGGTTGCACAGCTTTCCCAGGGCTGGGTTTATACTGTCTGTGTTATTGCTCTATAGTGGCATTTTAAAGTTTATTGAACAAGACTTTTACAATTGAAGGAAGTATATAAAACTGTAAATTTATTAGATTTTTCAGGATAAGTGCCCTTTCTAGTTGTGCTCAAGAATTCAGAGCTACGAGAAACTGCTAGTTACAAGACTTATTAATATTAAAGACTGAGAGAGCGCACATTTTATACCTTAACTGATCTCAAAAATAATATTATTATATTACTGAAAGTCTGAGCTGTCATGGTACAAAAATGTGTGCAGTATGTTGTATAGGTTGGTGAATATAAATATACTATATACTTGTGTGTTTTGTATATATAGTAAGCGTACATGCTATGCACTAATATTATTTTATATTGTGATATATTGTGTATATAAGTATACTATGTTTTATAAAATGTATGGTATTGTGTGTGTATATAAATATACACTATGTGCACATGTATAGTTGTGTATACAGTGTGTGGTTATACATGTGATATACTTTGTATCTATAATATTTATGTGTGTGCAACCTATATATACGCTATATATAAATTTATATTACCAATGCACGTGACAACATGCATTATTTTATTTGTATATATCTGCATAATATAGTACAGCACCTAGCACAAAGGAGGTCCTGGTCCATAAGTAGGGGTTATAGGCATTACAATAGCACAAATAATTGTGTGTGTGTGTGTGTGTGTGTGTGTTTATACACATAGTTTTCTGTGTGTGTGTGTGTGTATATATAGATATATACACACACATAAAATATAGTGTGTAAATGATACATGGTTTGCAAATCATATAATTTGCACTATATATAAATATATAATTTAGACACGCTCTTGTGGATGTATATATGAAGTACCATGTGACTAAATGATTATATAATTACACATTTCAGGGGAATGGATCTTTAGCTGATTTCAGTGACTCCTCTTTAAGGCTGTGGTTAAATAAAAATATATTGGGGGGGGGGGCTTGATTCCTGAGCCTCCAAATTCACTCTATGCCGTTTATGTGGCATAAAGTGACCTTAAAGCAGATAGAGATTGCCCCTGGGGAATTCCCTCTGCAGCAAATCAGTGTGGGGAACCAAGTCCTAAGATGTCTTAGCATTTGATGGTCCCAGCTTTGGGTTTTCCTCACTGGCCTTACAATTCTCGTATTAAATATTTGTCTTGAACTAAAATACCCCATGAATCTGAACTCCTAACAGCCATACCACCACCTAACCCCCTTCAGTTTTAGGGCATGGGGAAGAGGTGTCATCATAACAAATGCTGGAGTCTCAGTATGTTAGTGTATGTCCATGTGTGCTTCTGTATGTGTGTGCCTGTCTGCTTGTCTCCTTTGTATTTGTGTGCCCGTGTACAGTGTGTGTATGCGTGTGCATGTGCACACACATCTACAGGCAGCATTGGAATGTAGCCATTCCAGTCCAGCTCCCCTACAGTGGGACATGTGGAATATACTTGACTCATGGAATTTGGCTCCTTCCATTAGTTGTTTTACATCCTGTTACTGCGTTAGCTTTTTTAATTAGGATTTCTATTAGATTTGGCGAGGTTTTAGCTGGGGAGAAAATAATCTGTCTATAATTGCAGTATGTGCATGCACAGTTTGAAAAAGATGAAGACTGCAAGAGATATGAGGACACCCGTCCACATTCACATGCGTACTGGCCATACGCACGACCTCTTGTGTTCTCAAACACACTGTCACACGCCCACTTACAGAAATACACAAGGACCTTAACACGCACACATCCACATCCATCTCTCTCGTTCTCTGTATAGAAAATATACCTTTGTTTAAAAATAGCCATGGAAAGGAAATCTTCATCAGGCCTAACTGTCTTTTGAAATGCCTTTCCTCTGAGTCCGAGCTGGGAAAGAGAGAGGATGGGAAAGAATCCCTGAGTTAAACAGGAAAGGTTCTTCTCTGGCACTTTTGTGTGTCAGTCCAGTGGTCCAGAGCAACGAAATTCCTTCCACTTTGGTGTTTGTGATGACAACTTGAAAGGGCCACGCGGCCTCTTTTGAGGCTGAAAGGAAGAAAGCAGGAGCAACATGAAACAGCAGCAAATGTAGGGAAGTCAATAAGCCCTGAATTTTTTATGAGACCTTGGATATTCTGATCACAGCTCTGCTGACACCGAGATTGGAATACAGATTATGTGCCAGAGCATCCGTTACTCGAAGCCCAGTCTTAAATCTTCCCAAGGTTTTAACATTCCTTCCTGTATTCATATTTTGTTGTTTGTTATCTGGCGCTACCCCTGCTGGGAGGTGAGGACAGGGCATTGTGTGTGCTGGAGCTGGGACTGTCTGGAGATGGAAGTGGCAAGAACATTACGACAACTAATGGGGCTAAGAACATTATCTCCGTGTATTTTTAATAACAAAACAAGGCAGAGATGCTGTGCGCTGTGAGTGAAAGAAAAGGCAAGCCGCGAATCCCTTGTAATCCCTCATGGTGCAGAGCAACATCGCTGGAATCGCAAGGGCTCGCTTCTGAATTCATTTTGGTTTCATAAAGAAAAGGAGAGAGGAGAAAATAGGAAAAGGAGAGACCCCTGCTCTATGATGAATTTATGCCTAAAGCGCTTGTCTCGGGAATGCAAATGTGTTTAAGAATCTCTGATCTAAGCCACCCCTTTTGGGAACGGAGGGGGGAGGGGAAGACACAGAAAGGACACTTGGAGAATGTGAAATGAGGGGATGCTGCTCAATGAGACATCCTGCATTGCTGCTGACCTGGACTCCAGCGCGCGCTGGCTGGGAGAGCCAGAGGGCATTGGGCTGGGGTGGGGCCTGTAGACCCCCGTGCTGGTGAGAAAGGGCAGCACCTCTAGGTCTCCATGTCTCCTAGACAGTCTGGAGGAAAGTTTCTCTGTGTGTGATATGTACAGTGAGGGCTCCACTGAAGTCAGTGAAGCTGTGTATGGAATCTGGCCTGTGGCGCTCATGCACCCCTCCCCGCTTCCCAGCTCTCCTTCGAGAAGTAGACATGGCATAAATCAAATTCTCTCCTTGCTTTCAGAGTAGCAGCCGTGTTAGTCTGTATCCGCAAAAAGAAGAACAGGAGTACTTGTGGCACCTTAGAGACTAACAAATTTATTAGAGCATAAGCTTTCGTGGACTACAGCCCACTTCTTTGGATGCATTCGAAAGCTTATGCTCTAATAAATTTGTTAGTCTCTAAGGTGCCACAAGTACTCCTGTTCTTCTCCTTGCTTTGGAGGTCTGCACTTGTGCGTGGGGTGCAGAACCCCCAAGAGGCCATTTTCCTAGGGGTGCAGACACAGCACAGGGGAGGGTGGTCTGGGCCCGTAATCCTCATGCCCACCAAGCTTTGGCTCAGTGCCCCCCCATCATAGCCCTGCTCTCCAAACTTCCATACTCCATGGTCACTCCCTACCCACCTCTCACACCACCTACTGGGATCTGTTGTGTTTCAGCTGCCTGATGTATGTCAAGTCCTGCCCCCCTTTTCATGGGCGTGCTAGAGGAGAAGAGAGGGAGCACAGGCCAGGAAACTTGCTGGGCAGGAGGCCTACCTACTCTTTTCCAGTGGTGCTTGGTTTGGGGAAGCTTATCCACCTCCCCATCCTTCGTTGACTTCTGCAATGTGGCCACTGGGATTGAATCCAGGACTCTGGATCTAAAAGCATGAACCTTTTCCTGCCTGAACCAAAGAACCAACTTTCCGAGACTTTAGCGGACTCTCAAACTTCTGTATGTGGATTAGTCGCTAGAGAGGGACAGAGAGCCACAGGGGGTATGCACTGGGGCAAGTGAGAGCAGAATCAGGTTCTAAGCCTGCTCTAAGACACTGGTAGTAGCACAGGGATGGGATGTGTGTGTGTGTGTGTGTGTCTGGGGCAGTGGGGAGAGGCGGCTTTCTCTTTTAAAATAGGACATTTTTTTATCATGACACATCACCTTTCGTCGCAAGTGAAAAGTCCGGCTTTTGATGCTGCTGCGGCTGAAAGATACGTAGCAGCAAAATCCCTGCAATTAGCCAGTTCTTCCACAGTCTCTCGGGTCAGCGCTGAGGTGGTCTCTGTGACAGATACTGCGGCAGCTGGGCGTGGTTTAAATGCCCGCACGGACCTGGGCCAAATCACTTGCCGATAAAGTTCCAAAAGCAGCCACTGACTATGGATGCCTCTGGCCTGATGACCCAAAAGTGGTGAGCACTTGTGGACGTTGTGAGAACTCAGTGCTCTTGTGAATCAAGCCCTAGGTGTCTCTGATTGGGCACCTGTAAATGAAAGCATCCCAAATCAACAGCCGCTTTTTGAAAACCATGACCGTCACCCTCTATGTGCCTCTCTTTTCCACATCTATAAAATCGTAGCAAGAAATCTTGTCTACATATGGAGGGGTCTAGGCGGGTTAATTAATCAATGTCTATAAAACACTTTCAGATCCACATAATGTATGGGCTATAGAAAGGATCCTTTATTTTTATATGATCCATCAGTTTCTTAGCCTTTGAAAACCAGCGAGTCAAAATTAGGTGGTAAGCTTTCAACTTCTGCCTGGTTTTTATTTAGATTTTAAAGTATGAGGGAGGAGGGGTGTCTGTGTATCCATCCATCAAATTAGCTGGTCTGTTTTTCTAATTGCGGATTGAGAGTGGGGGAAGATGGAGTTTTGGGGGTGTCAAGTTTGGATCTGGGTTTGTAAATGATTGGGGTGTGGGAAGGAATGTGACATTTCCCCTCCCCCCCATCTTATAAATAAACTGAAAGGGCCACAGCTGATTCCCTTAGCAGACAGGTGAGCTCTGTGATCAGTAATGGATGGGCACAGCCCTGTTGGCTGGAGCATCCAGAGGAGAAAAGAAGAATGTGCTTTTGAAAACAGAGGAGAAAAATGAAGCAAAGGGAAAGGGGGGTTGGAGAGGACCCACTGCCAATCGGGCAGTTGTGTCTGTTGTTTGCGGGCTGCTGCTACCCACTCGTTACAATTAAAATGAAGTGTCCATCAGCGGCTATCTTCACTGTGTGGCCCATATGTTTCTGAACTGATACTGTCCGGATTATTCTGTTTGGGAAAACGATAACGGCTGTTTATAACCTTGGCAAAGACTGAGGCCTAATCAGGCTGGAGCACATTTTCACTGACTGCCTGATAACAGGCTGTTAGCTGCTTTATCGCTCGGGAGAGAGAGGCCAAAATAAGCAGATCTGTGAGCACAGGAGCCCAACCAAGCTCTGGCCCGGTCTTTATTTTTAGATGCCTTTTTCCTGGTTGATTTCAGTGAGAACTGAAGGATTTGGCAGGTGGGGAGGGGATAGAAAGAGGAGAGATTATTCAACACAGGGGTTGGGGGGCTGTTTCATTCACACATGGCATCGATAAATAAAGAGGAATAAAAGGAGTGGAAATGACTTGGTTTCCTGGGCTTCCATTCTCCTCACTGGCCCTTGCTCAGTGAATTTCATCTCGTCCATCTCTGTGCCCCTGTGGGAACAATCCCAGTAGCAGGTCTGTGCATCACTGGGCCTCCGAGTGACATAGCAGCCAGAGTCTATCTGTCTTTTGCAGTGTTGCTTTTTCTCTGCCTTAGCCTTTCTCTGCTCTCCTCTTCTCTTTGTGTGTTTTTCCTCTTCCCACCACCCTGTTTCCCTTCTCCGGGTATCGTTCCAGGCAGCTTGCTTTGCAGAGCATTGTGTCGCCCTGTATGACTGGGGGGCAGAGGGAGAAGTGGGTGTCTAGAGCTGCTGCTCTCCAGCGCCTTAGCTAAGAGCTTTCCAGAATGCTCCAGACGGGCGGGTTACAAAGATCCAGCGGCTGTTCTGCATGTTAGCTAGGAGAAGGTTTCCTGTGGAGCTGCTCTGTGCCGTCTGAACACTAACCCGCGCTGTTGAGCCGGAGCACTGGATGCTGAGTGTGAAGACACTAGCCCATGTAAACTCATGGCGCTCCATTGACTTGCTTCCCATGTGAGATTCCCAGTCCTTTGATGATACAGCACATAAGCCTTAAATCTCTTCTTTCACGTTAATGTTTAGAGCCAAGTACTGTAGTGCGCACTGTCTGCTTTATGCCACTCTGGAACTGCCCACACCTGCCCCGGTGCATTGGCCACTGAAGCTGGGTGTATAGCGGCTTTGCATTGCCAGAGCCCTCCAGAGCAGCCATTGCACCTCCCTCCTACTCTCCACGTTCTCCTGCACCCTCAGCTCTCAATGGGAGTGAGGCTGTTGGCTGTCATTATCAAGATGGCCACTGCCTCCCATTCTTCCCGATGGGAAGGAAGTTAAGCTGCCCTCAGGGAAGATGGTGATGACCCCCCCCCCCCAAGCTGTGGGGAGTCAGAGAGAGAGAGGAATGCAGGTGAAGAGAAGGGATGGCTGCCTTTGCTGTGGCCTAGAGCTCTCTGAGGAGGGTAGTGGCAGCCATTTTGAAAGAGGGCAATTCTTGCATAAGTTTCGCTGAACAAGAACATTAGTCTTCAGTGCCTGCTGAAGGAGAAAGCTGGAGATTTGAGGAATGACAGGGAGAATGATCATTAGCCCTGACTGTTTCCTCGCAAAGACAACCCACTGCACCAGATCCACCCAGGATTCATCTGGCTGCCAGTTTTGGTGGCGCTAGACATGACCGGAATCTGTATTGTCCAAGGGTGCTGACACAAGCAGCTAACTTTCGGACAGGACCCAATTTTAAAATGAATTTTTACTCCTAAACCAATGAACGGATTTACTTCTAAATTCCCTGAAAATTCATTCAGTGCCCAAGGAGCAAGTGCTGCCATTTTGGGGGAGCAAATGTGTAACACAATGGCTCAATCCTTGTTTTGAGTGGAAACTCAACTCACGCCTAACTATGGAGCTCCTGCCATGCATTGGTGGTAGAGGGGAGCGTGAATTCCAAGATGACTGGCCCTCCCTAAGAATTCGCTCCCAGCAACAGCCCATGGGACGAGCCTGAGCGTTTGGCTGATTGAATCTGCGGCAATATGGCACCAGAGTGGAAGTTCAATGGGGCTAGTTCACTGAGGAGGGTGAGCAGGATTCAGCTCTGTGCTGAGAGGGGAGTTCCTGGGTTTCCTTTGCTTTGTTGTGCTAGCAGCTTCAGTGAAAGGAAAGGATCCCTGTGGGTCACGCCTCTCCAATGTTCTGGTGGAAAATGTCCAGATTTCCCAGCGCAGCTCCTTCTGTGCCCAAGCTCTGCGCTGCCTCGGAGTCGCAGGCAGGTGTTCAAATAAATAATGCAGCTAAAAATACCTTTTGGCAGCAGCTGGGAGTTCTTCAGAGCAGGGCTGGAGTGGTGGGAATACAGCAGCGCAGCTCCGCGGGCAGGTGTGTGTGAGCACTCCAGAAAGTTAGAACAAATACACTCCAGGCACACAGTCTACATGCCTTGTGGGCCCGTCTCAGCCGAAGGAACAAACCGAGACGTTTATTCCATCCATCCCAGCTTTGAAACAGGCGTCGCTCCGCCGAATGTGTTTACAATCAGCTTTAGTTGAAAGGACAGCCTACTGCAGCCACAGGGACCCACCAGCTGTGTTTTAGCTTGTGCATGAACGTCATGCTGTCCCGGTGCTCTGGGCTCACCAGCAGGCATCAGAAAATAATCGTTTCACTTGCGTAGCATCTTGCAGCCCCAAAGCGCTTCACGCTGCGTCACGTACCCGCTGCTGCAATGCAGCCACCTCTTGGGAGGAACGAAGTTGCTGTTTAACAGCACACAGGGTTTATAATAATGCTCATCCCTCTTTGTCTTGTAAAGTGCCATGAGAACAGTTCGGGAGGGAAGGTGGAGACTGGCTGGAGCTGCAGGGAGAACGTAGCAAGGCAGTTAATTACCCTCGGTCAGTTGCAGCCACTTTATGCTGGCCACAAGTGGTCTCAGACTTGGCTTACATCTCATCTGAGAGATAGCAGAACGCGTGCCCCTAACACCATCCTGTGGCATTGGCTCAGTACTGAATTGGAGGAAAGAGTGTCCCATCCTGAGTCACCAACATCATTACTTTTCAGCCCCCTCCCGGCTTTCTTGGTGGCCTCTTGTTCAGCCAACGACAAGGGATGGCAGCCCCGTGTGGCGTGTGAGATCTCAGCCTGAAGTGGTATGGCTGCAGGCTTCCCTGGCTTCTGAGACGCTCTTGCAGGTTTCAGGGGGGTACCTGCTTACAGGAAAGGGCACGAAGGCTTAGCCTTCTTTGAAAACCCTCGCCCTGGGGTTTTGCATCACCAGTGTTTATACCTCTCACAGCCCTTCCTTTCGAGAGCCAAAAGATCAGCATCGGGAATGCGTCTTTAATGTTAAGCGAAAAAAAGGCCTTATGATGAGCTTAATTTTTGGTCCTGTCCCCCTGGGCAATGTCGCTTTCAATTACGCTGGGCTTGCAATGACACTGGGGTGCAGTTTATGAAAGCAAACATCCAGGATGATTGCGCTTTTGTCCAGGGTAGAGGGTTTGGACTGGGTGCATGACAAGACAGAAGCATGCTCCAGGGGTGGCCGACCACCACAGCCATTCCACTTGAAGCGGAGATTTCACCAGCGCCCTCGCGCTATGCCAGTTCAGCTCTGCGTGGGATTTGAAAGGAAACTAAAGGTACTGGGAAAAGCGAAGTTAGTGGCTCAATAGGTGGCGCTCTTGTCTCTGGGTCAGTGCTGAGCAATGCCCCAGCACAGCGTGAATGGGTGCTAACAGTGCCTATTGTGGCCTTTTAAGATCCAGGGGCACTTTTCTCACAGCAGGGATGTCTAGTGAAGTGATAATGTTCCTTTTTGGGAACGCCTAGGCTGAGATGATGATCACTATATGTTAGCACTCAGGACCTCATTGTGCTACGTGCTGTGCAAACCCAGAGAGAGTCTCTGCCCCAAAGGGTTTACAATTGAAGTAGTAAGTAATCTAAGAGACTAACTCCTACCATGTGCGACATCCTTTCCAGACATAGAGGGGGATGCAGTCCCTGCTCTGTAGCACATGCAGACTAAGAAATGTCTGCTGTTTTTTCCACACCTGTGCGCTACCGTTTAGCTTCCCAGAGCCGTTTCTGATGCAGAAATGCAGCATCTAGCAGCTAAAAATAAGCAAATAAATAAAATGCCTGGGCTCCATTTTGGCAAAAATGATGAATGCTAATGTTCTGGCTGCAGATGTACTTTTGGGCACAGATACATGTGGTGACATATCTCGCTCCCGTGTGTGTGCTTGTGTGTGAGCTCGGGTGCATGCGTGTCCGTGTTTTTCTGAAGCTCGCAGCCCACTGCCGGCCCGTGAAATGCAATCAGAGTGATGCGGACACGGCACGCTGGGGCAAACTGACTCTTTCCATTTTGTCCTGAAAACACAACTAACATCCTCAAGGTAAAGCTCTGAAATCTCACAATGACCTTTTCGTAAAGCATTATAATCAAGTTGAACATTTCCAGTTGTACCACTAATCCTTGCCCTATGGGAGAATGCTCCCTGGTTTTATTATTATTATTATTGCTACTGTATATTTCTGAGAAGTTAATCCCGCTGAATGCAGAATGGCCACCGTCGACTGGAAGACAGAAGGTCCAAAGGTCCCATGTCACTCTCCATTTGGTTCTGTGCTGCGGGAGGAGGAAGATGGGAGGGCACTGAAAGCTGTTGAGTGCCGTGTTTTTGGTCTAGTCTTCTCTGAGGGCTTTTTTTTATAGTTTGTATCATGAAACATACACAAGAATATGGGTCAGCGCACACCTGTGAGCTCCCCCAAGAGTGATGTCAAGGCAAGAGATGCTTAGCATGGTTTCTACTTGCTCAGGCCATGAGCTGGTTTGTCTGTGGCTCACTTCTACCCCTGGAGGATTTGACTTTTTTGTCTGTTGGTATTTAGCATGTTTAACAGCACTTTGTGTTCAAATCACTGCACGACTGTTAACTCCAATACTCATGGTAGGGTAGGTATCACTAATCCCATTTTACAGATGGGGAAGATTGGGACAGAAGGGCACAAGGGGATTTGCCCAAGGACATGCAGTGAGTCAGTGGCGGAGCGAGCGAGAATTAGATCTCAGGACTCCCTGACTCCCAGTCCTGTGCTCGCTCCACCAGACCATCCCCCTGCTCCAGTTGGTGATTTAGCAGTCCTCATTGCCTGCTTGAATGGAGAAAGCCCCCTGAGCCCAGTTAGAACCAATGGCACACTACTAAACCAGCAAGCGTTCTCAGTAGGGGCATGGCTAAAGCACAGATCCTCTGATTAACTTTGTGGATTTGGGTCTAAGGGTACGTCTACACTGCAAAAAAACCCACGGCAGCAAGTCTCCAGAGCCTGGGTCTACAGACTCAGGCTTGCACTACAATGCTAAAAAATTCCCATGTAAACGTTCCTGCTTAGGCTTTGAAACCCAGCGCGGGGAGTGGGGCTCAGAGACTGGGCTGGAGCCCAAGCGGGGATCTCTACAAGGCTATGTTGAGCACCGTAGTATGAGCCTCAGTCTGTAGCCCCGGGCTCTGAGACTCACCAGCGCGGGTTCTATTTTGTATTTTTGCCGCGTGGACGTACCCTGTTTAAGTGGCTTGTCAAAGGTCTCCCAATGCGTCGGTAGCAGAGTTCTCAGCAGAACGCCTGAGAGCTGATTCTGTGTGTCCTACTCAAGATCACACTCCCTCTTGGCGGTTGGTGGCTTTCACAGGTTGTGACAAAATAAGAAACGGGTGGAGGAGTGGGGAGATTACAGCAACAAGGAGCCCAATCTCTGGAATCCTCCATCTGCTTGTTTTAATAAGGTGCACTGAAGAGCCTGCCTTTGTCACGTGAAGTGAGCGTCCAGTCAGAGCCGCGCCGAGGCATTATCGCAGGAGTGTGCGCTGCCTTAAAAGCTCTTCTGGCACAGCTGACATTTAGCTTGCAATGACTTGGAACCATGCATATTTATGGAGAGCGGGCAGCCTGGTGGTGAATCGCTGGACTTGGCCCTGTGACCTCCAGAGACACCGCGCTGTTACAGCTAGCAGCCAGCGCTGTGCTCAGCCGGGGTGTGTGTGTGTGTGTGAGGTTTCTCATTGAAATGTTCCGGTGATTGCTATTCTTCTTCACACACCCCCGCCCCCACATCAGGGGAAGGCGAGGCAGAGTAGCCTCAGAGTTGGATGGTGCTGTCCATGGGGGTTTGTCTCGTTTGCACAATGTAGTGGCTACATCTGCAGTTTTTCCCGGCACAAGTGCTTCACCAACCAGCTTCCCCTGGCTTTGGAGAAGGAGAGAGCACTCACCCTTCTGGTGTCTACAGTCTCCGTTTCACCAGCCTACAGACGTGCCCTATCTGAGTTCCCTGAGCCTGAGTTCATTCCTTGCAGCCGTCACAGAGCATGGCATGTGTTTTTGCATGCTGCCGTTGTGACACCAGGTGCCTTTGGAATGCATCACAAATACTCCCAGGACCAGCTATTTATAATTACCCACAAAAACAGCTGTGTGAAAAGAATGCTATTAAGATTGCATAGGTCAAGCACTCAAAAGTTAGGAAATGCCAGAATGAAGGTTGGCTGTGCAACCTTAATTCACCCCCTTGTGCGTATGCATTTTGATACAGACTTTAATTACTTGATTGTAGACTGTTTGTTTTTTCCACAGGACCCCTGCCTCACTCAGTGCACAGGAAGGACCGGTTCTGGGGATGAATCAGGACTGTGTAGCAAAGGAGGCTGTTGTCTGGGGGACCCATGCCTCATTTGTTGCAGAAGATGAAAAGTGTGCAGTGAATGAGGCAGGGCTCTGCAGGAAGAGAAAGGATGCTCTCGTACTTAAGGCAGTCAAATGCTGCCCTGGAGAATTGGATTCTAGCCCTGCCTCTGCCACAGAGTTCCTGTGTGGTGCTGGGCAAGTCAATTAACTGACACTTTTCACAGGTTGCCTCTCATTGTATGTTACTCATTCTCTGCAAGCCTGACTTGAGATCCTTAGTGTGACTGACAGAAGTGCTGTGTGTTCACAGCTGAAGTCACTGGGAGCTGGCTTTGAACATGTGAAGTGCTTATAATTCTACGTACTCTGAAACATCGGGTCCTAGGTGCCTCAAACGGGGCACCCAAAACTAGTGGCTACTTTTGACCTTCTTTTCTCTGTGCCTCATCTCCCCATCTGTAAAATGGGGGTGATAATACCCCAGATCTCAGAGGGGTGTTGTGAAGGTAAATGAATGTTTTAGAAGCATATGCATTACAGTGACCAACACCATTAAAAAGCCCAGGAGGTGATTTAATAATTTGATCTTCAGAGCAGGGTGGGAATAGTGAGCAGTGAACAAGGTGTGGGGCCACGCACTGAACAGTGAGGAGAAAAGAAAATGTTGAATAGCTGCTCCTTAAGTGAGCACTGTCCATCCTGTATGTTGCATGAGGCGTAGTCCGGTGGAGAAAATAGCATGTGATCGCCTAATTAAGGACTGTATCATAATATGCACAAGGTGGTTGAATTAAGGTGGCACAAGTATTTCTCTTCCTGGTTCCCACCCACAGTCTCCTTGCTCAGTCAGTACCATCACCCCCACACCAACTCCCAGTCCCAGTTTCCTTCTCCATCTCCTTGCGAGCTTCCAGCCCCAGTTTGTTTATATATATATATACACTCTCTCTCTCTCTCTCCCCCTCCTTGTCCCAGTCCACTCCCCCACAACCTGTAGGTCTAGCCCTTGCCCTCTCTGTATTCGAACCAGGCAGCTTCTCCCTCCACACTGCCTTGGCCCAGCTGGGGCGTCATTAACAGCACAGCACAGACAGGCTTGCTGCTCTCAGTTCAGGTGCCTGGCCCTGGACCCAGCACAGCCGGCAGCAGCCCAGAGCTGCAGTTGCAGGGAAAGTCCAGATCAGACCTGGGCTGGAGGAGCATACTTAGCGTGGCTGGGGAATGTAGCTGCTAGAATCCAAGGTGAGAGAGAGAGAGAGAGTGTGTGTGTGTGTGTGTGTGTGTGAGAGAGAGAGAACTGTGATTTTTTTTCAGTGGTGTATAACTTGGCCAAATGAGGGTGGATTTTCACAGGGACAACAAAAGGCACATCCCTGGTCACCCTCTCCTGGAAAATTTCAAGTCCCAGCGTGCTATAACTTTTCCAAGGAAAATATGGACAAACCAATGTCTTTTTGCATAGCCTCGTTCTCTGAAATGATGGAACCATTTTGGCTGAAACTCTCCCTAAAAAAACTCCCTAAAAAAGTCTGAGGCAGGTGCCCACTATGGAAAATTCCCACCTGTGGTTTAAGCTTGGCAAAGTTATGAGCAACTGCAAAAGGAGTGTTTAATGGGAAATGTCGGACAATCTTAATATGGGCCAGGCTGATAGCACTGCCTAGAAATAACATTCCACATGCAGCCAGACAAACTGGAATGATCATTGAGGAACAGAGCAGCTCTCTTAGGTGTGGAGGGCTGCAGTCAGGTGGCCACAATGCTGTATAACATTTGGGCTGTTGGGCGACCCTGTACACTAATAAAAAATTACTGGGGGCAAGGGGGGGTTGGGGGAAGGTTGGACATACATATGTTCCAGACTCAGCCTATTAAGGTCTTTATCCAAAAGGTTCTTGTACAGTAAGCTGCATTTATTTAACCTGGCAAGATAAATTGACCTACTTGGATTTGAACCGGTGGTAGCAGCGTTCTGTCTGTCTAAGGCACTTAGAGCCGCCATTACCAGAGTATTTGAACACCTCACAATTTTTTAGGTATTTACCCCAATGCCACCCTGAGAGGCCAGGCAAGCACAGAGAGACTTACCAAGGTCATACAGGGACTGTGACAGAGAAGGGACGCGAACCTAGGTCTCCAGCTAGCGCTCTAACCATTGGACCATCCCGCTGCTTAGTTGCCTAAGACCTTGCTCACCCCTCTAGTTCTATCAGTTAGCAATGGAAAAGTGGCGCTCAGTGTGGTTCTGTCCCAGAGCTGTTCTCTGAATACTCTATCCCAGGTGGGCACCATTAGCGTAACGCGCCCCTGCAGGGTCTGTCCCCAGAGTTCTCTCTTTCAGTTGTTCCTTCCCTGAACCCAGGTCCTCTCCTCGCTGCCCGTCTCCTGTGTATGTTCAGACCTCCTTCCCTGCCGCGAGGATTTGATGCGCTGCATCACGTTCTCACTCCAGGACTTGGGGACCTTCACGGTTTGGCACCGGCATTCCCCACGGACATCCACATTGCATTGAGCCGTGCACTAGGTACCCACTATTGATCCTGCAAGAGCCCATGCTCCAGAACATATTGGGGTGGGGGATGGGTTACAGAGGGGGAGGACAAAGACTTGAGAGTTTTACGGGTGATGGGACGGGGGGGAGATTCCAGATTGAGTAAAATGGCTTCCTCAAAGTCCCCACTCCCCCCCAAAAAACAAACCTTCCAGCACTAAGGCTCACTGGAGAGGTGTCCTCTGTCTCGGTCGTGCTTGCCTGTCAGAGGTTATATATATATCTGCTGTGCTCATGCTCATCCTCTGTAACCATTTTCTGCTACAGAATCTTCTGGCTGCTCATTGAAGCCTTAATCCCTAATGCAGCGATCAATGGGTGTGCGCCTGGGCCGCTCGGATGCTCATTTTTTAATCCCCGCTGCCTCCCTCAATGTCATCCCTTTCCATTTTTCTTTATAGAATTTCAGGTCTACTGTACCTGCTGATTACTTAGTGGAGAGCCCTGGACATCTCCCTTAATTAATTCCATCGATTTTTTTCAAATCCCACAAGGTTTGGGGTCCTTAGATTTCTGAAGCAGCTAAATGGAATGTCTAAATTCCGACATTTTCCTTCTATAAATTGTTTTGCCAGGGAGTCGCTGGGAGGCAGAGCTGTGGTTTTATTTATTTGGAGAGGGCTTTAACCTGATCTTGCTTGCCGGAGGCTGGGGCGATGGGGGAAGGGAGTCACCTGGAGTGACAGACGGAACTAGCCTTTCGGGGATCCTAAGTTGGCGTTGGGGAGGAATTCCTTTCCTGGCCGGATTTTGGCAATGCAGTGTTGAGCCAAAACCCCCGTTGCAAGAGAATCCAGTCGAGTTTGAACCACCTGCTTTAAAAGGATGACTGGGAAGAAATATGCAGAGGGGAGGAATGGAACGGGTCTACCTCGCCATCCCCTTCTCTGTATGGCTCACCTGTGAACAGGTAGCTCAGGTAGCTCTACTCTGTTTCCCCCCGCCCACTCCATCCCTGCCACTCATGGACGTGGGTGGAATCTGTGAAATAAAGAGCCGCCTTCTCTTTAATCCCTTAACGGCTGGTCCTCGGCTGCCCTTGAGGTGCTGGCTGGCTCCCTTAGTGTTCGATGGTGCCAGTGGGGTGTTGGGTTGCATGAATCTGGAGCACGTGTGATGGTAGCGTGGCAGCGGTCGTGTTACCCAGGTAGACCCATAGCACTGAGCAATTGCGGCAGGGGTGCTGTGTCTGAACAAACATACTGCAGCTGGGACCGGCCAGCGAGCAGTTAAAAATGGGGTGGCAATAGCGGATGGTGAAGAGAGCCTGTTAAATCAGCCTGTATCAACTGAGGCTCTTGTGCACCGAGCCAAGGTCTCCAAAATGGAATAAGCCTCCTCCAAAGGATCTATTTACCATTCTGGCCCAGCGAGCAGCAGACCCTCGGCGGCAGGAGGCCGAGGAGGACTCTGTTGCTATGCACAGAGAGCTTAATTTTATTATTACTCTCCCCTATTTAATGTCTGTCTCTCAGGCAGCTGGTGATGTTTTAATGAAGCTGGAATTGTATAGTCTGTAGCGCTGGGTAATCATAAGCTGCCGAGTCAGAATCAAATTAATAATTCATGAAATTAAAGTGTATAATTAATTCGAACGGTGCAGATGAGGAGAAGGACCCGAGCCTTCAGCCTGAAAGGAGCTTATAGAGAGAGAGAGAGAGAGAGAGAAAATATCAGAAATAACTGTACTTAAGCTTCCATAACATTTCTATTCTAACCTCTTGTTTTCAGCCTCTTGCAAGTTTCTGAACCCTGAGATTTCACCTTTTGGGTGAAATTTCCAGGCATAGTTTCCTGATAACTATTTAAAGGTTGAGCAAAAACAAGTTTGCATTAGCAGAGTTGGAAAACAATATACTGACCACACGTGACGCAACTTTCTACCCCTAGACTTGGTTTTAAAAAAAAATCATTGGCCACAGCAGTCATTAATTCCCCAAAAGTTTTGTCTTCTGCATATTCTGGGGAAAATTGCTTTTGCTTTGATGGAGTTATGACACCTAGAAGATCATACAGGGTGCATGCAGTACATTTTACACAGAGGTTTATCACTAAGCTGACAAAGCTGCAGACACCTGGAAAATGTAAATTAACATAGTTGCACAGTGAGGAATGTTCTGATGGTGCATGTATGAGGCAGGGCTCTGCAGGAGCCCTGGATTCATTTGCTATGCGTTGTGTAAGCTAGAGAGGCATAGATTCTGAGATTCCCAGGAGAGGAATGCACTCCTGCAAACTTCATGAGGGGTGTGGGGGATAGTGTTCTGATGCCGCCTAGCCAAATAGTTCCATGTTGTTGAAGCACAGGTGCACCTAGGAAATTCCATCCAAAAACGACGTTAAAAGAACTTGATGTGCCAATCATCAGAAAAGAATGGTTCTAAAGTGGGTAGCGGCCTGGCTAAGGATCAGACTGTGTCCAGGAGGAGAATGTATTGATGAATGACCCAAAGTAAAGCCCCACAGGGAATATAATTACTCTTATGTCATTGTAGGTCAAGGCTCTCTGGCCTGGAGCCTTCAAACTGTTTGGTCCATGTGCATGGTATTGGGGACCCAGATCCTCATACATTCCATGTGGAGTCAGGCCTTACTAGAAGAACTGTTGGGGCACCAGTTGGCCATATTCAATGCATCCTGGCACCTAGTGCAACTGACCGTATACAACTTGGAACCCCCTGATGGTGGGATTGGTGAAAACGAACACGCCACTAATATTAGGATGGGACTGCATATATTTTCCAGGAATTATTGGGACAGGACTTGTGTCCTGTCCAAAAGGTACTGAGCCCCAGAAAAGCCCCCGGGTGTGTGTATCTTTTAATTCCAATGCTAATTTTGAGAAATGAAGAGAGGCAGCTGGATGGAAAAGAATCAAGCAGAGTTGGTTTTGTGAAACCAAAGCCTTGGATTGGACTCCCAGACTGGCACACCTGCTTAGCAGGCAAAGTCCAACCATTGGGAACGTTCAGTGCTCGACCCTGAAAAGATAATGCCATTTTCAAATATCAGGGTTGAGTAATGGGGAAATATCCACTGGGCTAGGCTTACAACCAGACAGCTAAGGTCCTTAGCCTCCAGTTTGTCCTCTTGTGCCACGTAGACAGGAATAACTGAGAGGAGAAGTCTCCACCTTGTGACTGGTGGAGCCCTACTGGGTCTGTAAGAAAGTCAGATGGATCTTTGTGACATTGTCTGATACTTCTGAAATGTAATGTTGTATCATAATGTGATTCATATTCAATGCTGCAGCTCTATAGGCTGCCTGACAAGTTAGGGAAAGCGCAATATGTCGCTACCCTTGACCTGACAGAGATAAGGACAAATTGCCTTTGATCCTGAGCCTTGAGAGCAATGGTGTAGTGGTTTTCTAAAAAAAAAAAAAAAAAAAAAAAGAAAGAAAGAATTGGGTAAACTAACCTTTTTGGTGTTCCAGGCTGTGCTTTGCTGTAGTAGGTGCTAATGGTGCGCAAAGATGCCCTTATTTTGAATTGGGTTTAGGCTAGTAACTTGCATTAAGATGTACAAAATAAATGTTGTATGCTTTTAATGGTCAGGAAATGTACTCACGCAGTCCTCGCATGCAGTAGCACTGGATGGCTTGGTGTTGATTTTGACAAGCCACGATTTCTGCTACTGATCTATGGCGGAGCATGAGCAGCCGGTAAATAACATGCACCTCAGCTGTGGTGGTCGTGCAGCTGTGATTTGCTCATCACAGAAGAATAGGAGTGGGTGAACTCCATATTCCTCCAATGGGAAGTGGATAATCTCCATTTACCCTTGACTACATTACTGGTTGGAAGAGAACTGCCATCTCTGCCTTCTACATTCCGCACCAGGGCCTTCCACTTGCATGGGCCGCCAGCCACTTCCCGTTAGAAACTAATGGATCATGTTCTCCAATCCAGCGGTGACTCTGTAGCAGCTCCCCTGGACCCTGATGTTAGAGCACTGACTGGGAACTGCTCTTATGGAAGTGCACAGCAATTCTAAAATCTCTGCAAGAGTTTTTAGTGCCAGCAACCCATTAAAATATGCCATTGAGAAGGAGAGGTGTTACCTCAGTGCAATAAAACGAACAGTGGGTTAGGGTACAGATTAGGAAGAATCAAAGAAGATTAGGGTGGGAAGAGACCTCAGGAGGTCATCTAGTCCAACCCCCTGCTCAAAACAGGACCAACCCCAACTAAATCATCCCAGCCAGGGCTTTGTCAAGCCTGGCCTTAAAAACCTCTAAGGATGGAAATTCCACCACCTCCCGAGGTAACTCATTCCAGTGCTTCACCACCCTTCTAGTGAAGTAATTTTTCCTAATATCCAACCTGGACATCCCTCACTGCAACTTGAGACCATTGCTCATTGTTCTGTCTTCTGGTACCATTGAGAACAGTCTAGATCCATCCTCTTTGGAACCCCCCTTTAGATAGTTGAAAGCTGCTATCAAACCCCCCCTCACTCTTCTCTTCTGAAGACTAAACAAGCCCAGTTCCCTCAGCCTCTCCTCATAAGTCATGTGAAGAAGAGGAAGAGGAGCAGACTGCCCCTTGACTGATGATCAGAGGATGGCCTTGTGGTTAAGGCACTGCTCTAGGATGGGGGAAGATCAGAGTTCATCATGTCATAGCCACAAGGGACAACTGTGCTCATCTAGTATGACCTCCTGCAGAACTCAGGCTACAGAACGAGTTCGATTCCTACTCTGCCACCGTGTGACCTTACTCAAATTATTCTGGGCCTCGGTTCTCCAGCTGTAAAACGGGGCTACTAACACTTCCCAGCCTCACAGGGTTGTCGTCTTTTGAAAGTGTTGTGCGGGTTTCCTTTGCTGATGAGGACTGATAGGTCAGATATGGAGTGATCACCTAAACATGTCTCTCACAACATGTGGTGTACCTCATCCAGTGCACTAAATGCTTCAATAACAAGTAGGTGGGTAAAACCAGACAATCATTGTGTTCTCAAATGAACTCGCACAGAAAAACGATAAAAGAAAAAAACCCACTATACCATGTGTGAGCAAACACTTTTCACAAAGTGATCACTCTATATCTGACCTCTAAGTCCTTGTCCTCAAAGGAAACCTGCACAACACTTTCAAAAATTGAGCCTGGGAGCTTAAGTTCATAATTTTGCTAGACGCTAAAAATCATGGTCTCAATAAAGACACTGGATTTATGACTTGTTACAACAACCTGTAACCCACTAACCCCCCTTTTGTGCTGTGACTACAGGGGTATGAACAGGCCACTTCACCTTGAATGGTCCCTCAGAATATCTGCTAACTACTTATGTGAAACTATCGGTTTGACCTTGTATGGAGCTGTGACACTGAGTACCTTTCCCAGACCTGAAGAGCTCTGTAGCTCGAAAGCTTGTCTGTCTCACCAACAGAAGTTGGTCCAATGAAATATATTACCTCCCCCACCTTGTCTCTCTAATATCCTGGGGACGACATGGCTACTACACTGCATACAATATTTTTGAGACATTTTTAATCATCTTTTTAAAAATTATATTGAAATTGGTTATAACCACACATCTGGTTTTAATAAGAAAATGCGGTTTGCGATCCATGAACATTTTGATGATTTTGCTAAAAAATGTCGATAAACCAATTAAAAATATCAATAAAAATTCCACAATAGACAGTGAAAGCATTATCCTAGCATGATATCCTTCCATAATGTAGATCCACAAGGATAACTATAGTGATGGGGAAGTCCTTTTGTCTTTTTGTTGCTCAATATACCATCCAGGGTTCCCCAGCTAAATTCATGTTGCATTCACTCAGCAGAGTTTAGTGTTTCCATTGGGTGTAGGGTTTTCCTTTCCTTCCTCTTGAAAGTCCTCTTCCTTATGCGATTGTAGTACCGATTTACCATCTAGGATAAACTGTGCCACTTAGCTATGCTGCCGTACCAGCTCTTCCCCTCCCAGAAAATGGAAACTTCAGTTGCTCTTGTCCTTTGAAACTAGCAGAGAACATCTTTCTAAGTGCTCGCTGGTTACGGTGTGAGCAAGAACCCAGTAGAGAAACCTAGCTCACTGTAATCTGTTTGCCATTTTTAGATGTATACGGTAGTGTTATACAGGTAAATAACCTGTACTGTAGATTGCCTGTTTGGATTTGTGACTTGAGTCTTCTTAATTATTCTTTGTCCACTTAATTTTTCTACTATCAGGGCGTAGCTAGTTAGTCCATATCCACAAAAACAACAAGGAGTCTGGTGGCGCCTTATTCCTTGTTGTTTTAATTTTTCTATTCAGCTTCAGTGCAGTGGAGCAGAACTTCTTATTTTTGTGAGAAAATAAAATTGTAAACCTCCCTCCCCACCTAAGTTATGAGAAATGAAGTGTGTGGTTTTTGTTTGTTTGTTGTTTTTATGTCCTTGGTAGCCCAGTATTGTATTAGACTCTCTCCTGAGAGTATATTGATATGGAAATAGGAAAAGCAACACACTTCAGCTCTTGTATCCCTACGCACAGGCCATCCAAAAGGCTTTATTTGAGATTTCTTCTGGAATAGGGACAAATGTGCTTCATTTAATGTTTCATTACATTCTTTTTTTTTGTTAATTTCAAAAGATCTGTCACATCCATTGACTTGAGCAATTTCATACCATTTTTATTGCAATGAATACAATCACTATCTGAGCAACACCTTTATATGATTAGGGAGGTTCAATTTAGAGGGAGATGGTCCTTTGTTTATTGAACTATGTTGCGCAGTTTAAACATGCACAGTAGGCTCTGAAAGCTAAAAGCTCTGTTATGGCTTCTAACTCACAGCCCCATAAAGGGGTCAGTACAGACTTGCACCTCCCAATGAAGAGCTCCAAGATTGCACCTTTGGGGGGCACAGCCTCTCTGGGGCTGCTCCTTGCACACAGGGGTCTGTGTGTGCCAGGGAGTGAATAATCTGCTCCATCTGTCATGCCTGGCCACCGCCCAGTCCTGTTCTTGGAGTTCTGCTCTCCGGCACTCCACACAGCTATCCTTGTGTCCCTGCCCAAGGTGGGAAGTGTGGAAACTGGTTACTTGTTGGTTGCCCTCAGTTTGACCCTGAGTTTTCTACAAAACCTGATAAACCCAGAATTCTGGTTCTCAATGAGTTTAATGTTTTTTATTATTTATGTTCCAATAGCACCTAGAGACCTTGACTGATATAGAATCATAAAAATGTAGGGAAAGGACCTCAAGAAGTCATCTAATCTAGCCCCTTGTGGTGTGGCAGGACCCAAGTCTACCTAGACCATCCCTGACAGGTGTTTGTCCAACCTGTTCTTAGAAACCTCCAATGATGGGGATCCCACAACCTCCCTCAGTAACCAGTTCCAGGACTTAAGTGCCCTTCTGGTTAGAAAGTTTTTCTTCAGATCCAACCTAAATCTCCATTGCTGCAGATTAAGCCCATTACTTCTTGTCCTTCAGTGGCCATGAAGAACAGTTGATCATTAACCTCTTTATAACAGCCCTTGACATATTGGAAGGCTGTTATCAGGTCCCCACATCAGTCTTCTTTTCCCAAGATTAAACATGCCCAGTTCTTTTTAATCTTTCCTCACAGGTCAGGTTTTCTAAACCTTTTATCACTTTTGTTGCTCTCCTCTGGACTCTCTCCAGTTTGTTTGCATCTTTCCTAAAGTTTGTCACCCAGAACTGGACATGGTACTCCAGCTGAGGCCTTATCAGTGCCAAGTGGGATAATTACCTCCCGTGTCTTACATATGACACTCCTGTTAATACACCCCGGAATGATATTAGCCTTTTTTGTAGCTGCATCCCATTGTTGACTCTTATTCAATTTGTGCTGCATTATAACCTGGAGCTCCTTTACAGCAGTACTACCACCTAGCCAGTTAGTCTGTGCACTTGATTTTTTCCTTCCTGAGTGAAGTACTTCACACTTGTCTTTGTTGAATTTCATCTTGTTGAATTCAGACCAATTCTCCAGTTTGTCAAGGTCATTTTGAATTCTAATCCTGGCCTCCACTGTGCCCCATTGTGCTGGACGCAGTGTAGACACACAGCAGGACAGACTCTGCCCTGAAGACCTTAGTCATTCTTTTTTTGAACCTTTGCCAGCAGTGCTAGTAGCCAAAATCCATCTGCCTTGCAGCAGAGTGGAAGAACCAGGAAGTGAAACTGACTAAAACCAGACCGATCCTTGAACACTCTTATGGCCAAGTTCAGCGTCGTGTGAAAAACATCATCAAGGCTAATCCCAAATGGATGTAGTCTCCTTGCAGATTGAGGGCTACGCGGCTCGATCCCAAGCGAGGTCCTGAAGACGGTCTGGTTGGATAGTCAGTCTGTCTACCCATGGCAATCTTATCGCGCTACCGAAGCTTTTGGCGACCACATGAGCACCGGCTGGGTAGCAGCTGTCCTTGGTACATGTGCTTTGGAATTCATTGGTCTGCCATCCTAATGATATGTCCATACCAAGAAAGCCACTGAATCTGAACCATTGCTGAGAGAGAGGTGGTTGGGGGTTCGGCTGCATGGAAGTTCATAAAATAATCTGGTTATGTGGAACTTAAAAAAAATATATTTCCATTCAGTTTTTAAACATGAGACCTAAACTGGCCTTGAGCTACTACTCTTGCCCCTCTGTGACTCAGTTTTCCCATCTATTTAAAAAGGGATAAGGATGCCTACCTTGCCGGGGAAGCTGTGAGGCTGAATTAATGCCTGTAAAGCTCTCAGAGGTTTCAGAGTGCTATGTAAATGCTAAATTTTACTAATAACCACCTGCTTGAGTGCCTCTGTAGAAGTGTTCTCATTCAGAGTTGTTTTTTATTTGTCATTATAAAGCTGAATGTAGAGAAGATAAGGAACAAGCCCAGCTGGTTGTGTTGTTTTGCTGCTCTGTTTGCTTCACCTCTGGCCTTAGCTGGAAGATAGGAGTTGTTGGTTCATCCTCTAATGTAGTCTGAGACTTCCCTGTGATCTCTTAGGGGTGGGCTTTGTTTGGTTCAGAGGAATTTAAAAAAAACAATCTGCTCTGCAGAAGGGACTGGAGATAGCAATAGAGACCAGGACAACTCTGCATGCACACACCACACTGGCAGCTCTAGTGCACAAGACCAGATCCTCAGCTGGTGTAAACGGGTGCAGCTCCATTGGCTTCAATGGACATAAACCGATTCACACCAACTGCGGATCTGGCCTGTAATATCTCTACTGCCGTTCTCTGCTTCCCTCTCTCAGCAGCTCAGGTCGCTGATCTTCCTATTCTTGCTTGTCAGAGGGAAAATGAGGATTCGTGGGGCCATTTTCTCTTCTTTTGGCTGCCTGACTGGTATTTGGGGGGGGGGGGGGGAACCTAGGTCCTTGGTGTGAATGCAGTTGAAAGGGTTACAGGGAAATGCAAACAAAAACAATATGCAAATGAGGCTGCCAGCAACAGGTAGACTTAATCAGATGCTGTCAGATGAATTCAGCATCTCCCCGATTGTCGCCTGTGTTAGCCTCCCATTCGGAAGCCCTCATCTGCTCCAGATGTGGTTTAATTTACTGCGACTTGGCTAATTACTGTAATTAAGGATTAATTACTGTTAATTACTTTCACATAAACTCAATGCCAGTCAAAGAGCGGAGCCTTATGAAGCCTGCCACATAAGTGAACACAAGCACAGCAGCCTGGGTGGGCATGGCAGGTCTCTTTATTCGCCTGGACGGTTGTGCTGTGCCCTGGCCTCATGTTGGCAGGGCTGGGGGGGCAATGCCTCACCCCTCGTAGAGCGTCACCTATCCACAGTCCCCTGTGTGCAGTGGGGCGGCAGAAGGGTGGCCGTGGCAGGAGTCCAGATAGCAGGCAACGAGGCAGCCGTTTGTATTTTAATCTTTTAATATTTTTTTTCTGTATGGCAAACCCCAGTTTTGGGGGAAGAAAAAAAGAAAACCTCCTTGATTGGGACTGTCAGGCAGATGAGCTGTTAAAAGCAAAGCCCCAGTGTTGAGGAACTGCAGCCTTCCACCTCCAGGTTAGGAAAGCAAATGTATTTGGAGGTAGCAGGCGTCTCTAATCAAGAAGATGCTTGAAAAGTAACCTTTGGTTCTGGCATCTTTGGTGTGTGTGTGTGTATGTGTTTCTCTCTCTGCCCACCCTGCTGCAACCTCTCTCTTCCTCTCATCACTCCCAGTCACACCCTCCTCTCCACTGCTTTCTCATCTCTTCTTGTTTTTGACCTGCGTATCTTGACTTCAGACAGCAAACTGCAAAAGAACCACTGGCTATTACCTCTCCAAACTGTCTCTCGCACACAACCCTTACATGCATGCAGAAGGCACTTCAACATTATAGCCAGACCAAAATATGCCAGTGTAGCTAAGGGGCAGGCTCTCCAGGAAAGCAAGTGACGTGTGCCTACAATTAATATATGGAGTAGCAATATTCATATATCTCCTCTTGTTTAGGCCTAGCTAGAGAATGTGAGATGTGTGTATCTCTATTGGGGGATGATAGGCACCTGCCCTTGCATGGAGATAGACTGGATGGTCTGTTAGTCTTATTAGATTATTAATCTATATTGTCTGAGTTTAATAGTCTTGAGGGCTTTTTCTGTGTTTGTCTTCCTTGATTGTGTATGTATTATATGTACTCTGTGTGTGTGTGTGTGTGTGTATTGTATTATATTTACTCTGTATGTGTATTGTGTGTGTGTGTGTATAGTAACCATGCATGGTAACATAAGATCTCAGTATGAAATACATAAAAGATGTAACCCTGGCGGAGTATGTAAGGGGCACTGAGAAATCCAGTTGTTTCTCTGTATGAAAGTGAGATGGTACATGTGGAGTGATCATCCTCTGTTTCCTCTCCTGCCATGGTGGGGGGGGGGGGGGAGGAAGAGTGCAGAGCTAAGCAGCAAAATTCCTTTTAATAATTCAAGGGAGAGAGAGAAGAAACTGTAGTTTCTGATGAGGATTTCACTCTTGGCAGCTTGGAGCGATTGCTCTCTGTTTCAGTGACACATGATCAGTGGTAGGTCTGGATGGAGTATGTATGTGTGTGTGTGTGTGTGTGTGTGTGTGTATGATATGTACATTTATAGAATGTCCTGCAAGTGCACATGCACACACGGACAGAACACGGACACGTGGTGTATGTACACAAAACATGCGTGTGTACGTAGAAAGCACAAATTATGGGCACTGGATATTACTATATAAACACTACATGCTGTTAGGAAATGGTGTGGGTGTGTGTATGTATAATATAATTAGAAAGCAGGGTGCAGAGAGAGAAATAGGAATGATTAGGTTGGTATTGTTCTACCAAATCTCTGCCTGCTCGCTATTGTTTCCTGGCATTTGAAGATGAGCCATATTCATTTAGCTCTCAGAATGAATGGCTTTAATAAGGGCAGCAAGATGAGGTGGGGTAGCACTGAGGACTTGAGAGACCCATCAAGTCATCCCCTAAGGCCATTTCAGTGATGACATGGACCACACGACCATTAACGCTGCAATCAGGACAAGTTTGCTGTGTCCCTCTGTATCCTTCCTCAGGAACAGGATGGTTTGGCGCTGAAGAGGAGATGTATATCAGCAGTAATTAGATTCTGCCTGGGGCCCCAGTGTAAGCATTCCACTCTTAGGACTATAGTCCTTGGGGGAAGGCTGGGGAGGGGCCGGGGAGGGAGAAAGGGTTGCTCATGCTAGCAATGGCCAAATGCACAGCAGCAACAGGCATTGCTGCTTTGTAAAGACACGGTTTCACATATAGGTTGCCGGTTTGCCCGTCAGCCTTACTGTAGATCTGCGAATGAGACACTTCACTCACAATCTGATTGATCTTCCCAGCGTCCCACCTACCTAACTTCCTTCATGCAGATCAGGCAATCCCCCCTTGGGACAGGCAAAGCTTGCTCTCTCTCTCTTTTTTTAAAAGGAGTCTGGCTGTCCTCTTCCCTCCCACCTCCCTCTGAGCCCTGACTGCTTCATTACAATCTGCCTTCAGGCTCGCTTTGGCCTGCTTAAGCCTCAAATCATTATAATTACCATTATTAGAAATAGCTGCGGGGGTGGCGAAGGAACACGAAGCCAAATGTGTGAGTGTCCCTTCGCCTGGCGGTCGCTGGTTCCGAGCGCAGGGGACCACGAAAGAAGAGAGAGCCACCAAAGCCGGCTAATGCGCCGGCTGTCATCTCCACTCACCCCAACTGTCAGGCGTGGGATGCGGCGGGGTTCATTTTTTTAATTGACACCTTCCTCTCTCGTTCCACGCTCTCCCATCTCAACCTCATTCTTTCTTTCATCTCCCTTCTCTTCGCGGATAGGAAAGCCGCTCTCCACTGCCCCCGAAGAAAGGGAAAGGGAGGGGTGGGGTGGGGAGGACAGAAAATCCCTGTGCTGGGAGCAAGGGCATATGTATTATTTTCCAGGAAATACGCACCCGCTAACAAAGGCAAGACCCGCCAGGGAATGCGCCCGCAGTCAGAATAGCAGGGTAGGGTGGAGCACAAAAAAGAGGGACCGGCTGGAATCTTGGGGAGGGAGAGCATGCACGTGTGTGGATGCGACTCCCGAGAACCGGATCAGTCCCAATGATTGTAGGAATTTTTATTTTCAAAAGATGCCAACACTTAGCAAAAGCGTCCCAGTGCTCTGCACCATGGCTCATCTCCATTTGGTGAGGCCCAGGGCACCTTTGTGCTCATCCCTGCAGGTTTGGATGGGCGCATGTGGACAAAGCTGTGTAACTGACCAAATCGATTCCTAAAAAAATTGATTCTTATTATTTATTTGTATGATTGTAGCACCTAAAGGTCTCGAGCAGGGTACCAACGTGCTAGGTACTGTACAGACATATAACAGGGACAGTTCCTGCCCAAAAGAGCTAAAAAAGCACAATCTGGGCTATGCTTGCTTGAAGCAGCTGGGAAGGGTCTCATCAAGTTTCTCTGTAGTAGTAATCCAAAGAGTTGCATAATCTAACCTGGGTCTATGCATGAGGTGCAATTTTCATAAGTGCTCTGTTCTGGCCGAACACTGGAGTCAGGGCTAAAACTCCCATGGACTTTGATCAGAGCGCGGCTAGGCCAATACTAAGTGCTATTGAAAAATCCCACTTGTCACCCCATCTCCTGTGCCCATTTATTTCTTCCCGCTCGCTGCAGTGAAAGGTGCGACCTCAAGCCCGTGTGTTCTCCCTACCCAAGGCTGCCGTGGACAGTGATCCTTAAGTTGAGGGTGCGCGTGGGACAGTATCAATGTTAGTTTTACTGTCCAGAGGTCTTGCATGCCAGCAGCCCGGTGGAAAGAGCGCTTTTATTTCTGCCTCGCTGTCAGCACATGGGTGCACGTCAGCCTCTCCCGGCCTAAAAGCAAACCAGCAAATTGCTTCACTTGCCATCATGAAAAGTTTAGACGATCAGTACTCCCTGCCCCCCCTGCCTGTACTGTTGTAAATAAGAGTGATTGTGATGGATGTTCTCCTGGCAGCCCCAAGGTGTGGGGCTTGCTCTACGTATAAGATTCGGACTCAGCATCTCTTACCCTTCAGAGCTGCCGTTTTTGAGGTTCATTCATTGGGTAGCTCCCCTGATTCCAACCAGCAATGGCCAGTCCTCGCCAGCACAAACCCCTAGTGTAGATGGACTAAACTGCTGTTACTGGCATTTGCAACCTGTGCTTACCCTGGTTCAAACAGGGGTTAGTTCCACCAACTAGTGGCAGAGCTTATCTATACTAAGGGGTCATGCTAATCCCGCTTCAGCAGGAGCTGGACCCACTGGTGGCTAGAGATAGGGCACATCCCCAGTGTAGACAGACCTCTGTCCAGCTATACAGCAAAAAGCTCCTGTCAAGGGTTTCTTGGGACAATGTGAGCACTTCATGCAAAGCTCAATTTGTCAGAAGCGCCCCATCACCCCAAATAAAAATTCCAAAGCTAGGGCATTTTCTACACTGCTGATTATCTACGTGGGTCTCAGCACTGAAAAAGAAATTACAGGAGAGCGAAAGAGACAGTAAGTGAAGGGGGCATGTGAGCAAAGGGAACCCTCTGTGCTCAAAGCGTGCCAGAGGTCAGTCGATCTCTCCTCTTCTCATCTTTGCGCTCTTCGGCGAGCAGGACAAATCTGGGTGCTTTGGTGAATGTCCACTTGAGGCATTTAAAAGCAGGCGGCATTTCTTTTGAAACAAATGAAAAGGGGGTGGAGAGAGAACTCGCCCGCAACATCTCCTCTCTCTGTTTATGGTACAGTGCAGAATATGGTACTAAAAATGCCGTGTGTTAATTACTGAGAGAGTCCCAGGACTCCCCGGGGTAGAATGAAGGAAGAGAGGAAGGGGATGGTTGTGGGATAGAGGTGGGGAGAGCAGCATGCTTGGTAGGGTGAATAAGGTCAGCCCAGGGGGTGTGCTGATAGCAGGAATGGCAGAAGCTCCCCAAAAGTGGGGGGACCACCGGTGCCTGAACCGTGGCCCAATCCCACCCCTTCTCACCAAGCCCCCATCCATGCACCGCCCCTTCCCCTGAGGCCCTCCCCTGCACCCCCCCTTCTCACCAAGCCCCCATCCGTGCACCGCCCCTTCCCCTGAGGCTCCGCCCCCGCACCACTTCCCCTGTTCCTGCACCCCGGGATAGGAGGGGGTGTGGGGTGATAGGTTGCCTGACAATCAGTGGCGATAGGGGAAATGAAGGTTTGGTTTCCTAACAAGCGGCTCGTGGGTGGAATGGAAAGGGCCCTGGAGATTTTGGGTTCGTCCCGGGCATTTCACTTTTCTTTCAAATGAAAGACAAAAAATAACCTGAAGTGAAATTGGTTTCTAGCTCATCTAGGCCCCCCCTACTTAGAGGAGCCACAACAGAGTTCCTGCCAGTGGGGTTTGAAGGGCTATCCCATCTCTGTTCTTCACTGTCGAACGGGGAAGGTGTTCATTAGACCACTGGCTTTCGCCTGGGCTGATTCTGGCTGGAAATGCCTGGTGCTCTAGGAGGGAGGCATAAGATTTATTAACCGCTGAAGGAATAGGGGAGAATCTCCCATATGCACCATGTGGCCATGTAACCTGTAGTTAATGGGGTGCAGGTTGTAAGCCCTAATCTAACAGAGGCCAGTTGTAGACTGTTTTTAAAGCAGAAGGAAATTTAAAAAAAAAGAGTGTTTTGGAGAATCAGGCTGAACAAAAACTTTTGCAAGCAAATCCTGCGAGAAACCCCAGCCATGGTGGCTCTCCGGCAGCAAGTGTGTGGGGCTGGGTCTCGTGTGGGTTGTCCATGAACTCCCTTCGTTGTAAGACTCAATCCACCCACCCATGAGGGTGACCAGCAGTATGAAACAGAGAAGCGTGCGGTAGAGGTAAGTGAATTGCTGCAGCCGGTGATCCCTTGACAGTGCAGGGTCTGCCTGAATCTCCAATGCTTCTCCCCACCACGCCCTGTCCCTGGGTTCGGGAGTTCTGAGTCCTGCAGATAGCTGTTGCGCCACGCTTTTCCTCAGCAGCTCTCAAAGCACTTTATAGAGAGGGCACTATCCCCATTTTACAGGTGGGGAAACTGAGGCATGGAGCAGGGCCATGCCTTGCCAAGGTCACCCAGCAGGCCTGATTGCTCCTGACATGGCTCCCCATCCTGTCATTTATTCCATTCCCTTCTAAAAGCCCCACATCATGGGAAAGGAAATATGGCCCAGTGGTTAGGACACTGGGTCTTGGGAGACCTTAGTTTAGTTCCCTGCTCTGACACAGACTTCCTGTGTGACTTTGGGCAAATCATATAGCCTCTCTGCTCCTTGGTCCTCTAGCTGTACAATGGGAACATTAGCCCTGCCCTGTCTCACAGGGTGGTTGCTATGGTGTTGGAGGCAAAGAGACATCTAAATCATGGTAGACCTGAGCCCGGATTCCCCTGGCCTGACTCACTTCACATCCATCTACTTCTCCAGCCCTCATCAGTCTAGGATCTGAGCATCCATGACACGAGTGTGTTTACCTGCGTAACAGGCCTTGGAGGTAGGGAAGTGACATTATTCCCACTTGACAGAGGGAGCCCAGGGGAAGTACGCGACTTGCCCGGGTATCTCTGCTAGAGGAAGGATTTGAACCCAGATCACCTGAGTTGAAATGCCTTGATGACAGAACAAGCCTTCCTGAACTGGCTGTCACGTGGGACCCCACTGCACCTTCCCCACTTGCTGAGCCCATGCTCTACACAACTGCCAGACAAGGAACAGGAGCCCGGAGGCTGCGTGACCAACTCTTGTGCTCAGTTTTGTGGGAGAAGCTGCCTTTCTGAGGGCGGGGATATTTGATTCCTCTAACACCTTTCATCCCACAGGATGGTGCGGCTTTATCTGTTGCTCCCCCACCTCTGCCAGCAGCTGGTTGGAGTGCACCTAGAGCACGGCACCGCAGCTTAGGACAGCAAACCAGGACGAGTCCCCAAATCTCCTTGGGTTTTGGCCGTGTTCACATGAGGTGCTTTCCCTACCTTTAGTGCTGAAGGGACTACAATTGCACCCCACCACTTCAAGGGACTGATGCGGCCCCATCGCTGTAGTACCAGAACACCTCCCAGTCTTCAGCATGTTTATCCTCACTGTGACGGGTTCGGCCACAGAGAGACTCCTTTGGGACTGTCATCTGATGTGCTGAGACTACCTCTGAGCCCATTTTCTCTGCCAGTTTGGGCCTTCAGAACCCTGCCTTGTTGAGCCAGACATGGAAGCCTGCTGCAACACAGACCCAGGGTTTGAACCACGTCCCCAAAGCTGCAGACTTAACTGAAAACAGCTTAAGAAGCGCTACTGTCTCCAGCACCCAGACACCCAGGTCCCAATGGCATCCAAACTCCAAATAAATCTGTTTTACTCTGTATAAAGCTTATACAGGGTTGTAGTGGGGTGACGACTCACCAGCATGTCCCCTCCTGCTGGTCGTCCAGGGAATTAGCTCTTTCCAGCCCGGAGTACCCTCTACAGGCCAGTGTCTCGCCTGCCACTGGCTCCGTGTCCCTCCCGGACCCCGGTGCCCTTCTACCCCCAGTGTTCTGCCCCCCCCCCCCCCCCCCCCGCAGCAACCCACAATCTGGGTCTCCTCACCCAGGGGAACCCCCAAACCTCTATCCCCACCTTGTCTCAGTGGTTACTGCTAGTCTCTATTTAGCCCCTCACTGGGGCAGATGGCAGTCTGTAAACAGGGGCAGCTCCAGGCACCAGCGCAGCAAGCGCGTGCCTGGGGTGGCAGCCACAGGGGGCGGCCTGCCAGTGGCTGTAAGAGCGGCAGTCAGGCGCCCTCCAGCAGCATGCCTGCAGGAGGTCTGCCGGTCCCACGGTTTCAGCGGCAATTCGGCGGCGGGTATGCCGAAGCTGTGGGACCGACAGATCACCCGCAGAAACGCTGTCGAATCCGCGTGACTGCCCGCAGGCGTGCCGCCGAAGGCCACCATGCTTGGGACGGCAGAAAACATAGAGCAGCCCCTGTCTGTAAACCACTCATCATCAGCAAGGGGCGTTATACTAGCTGCCTCTGTCTATTCCTGGGCTGCCCCTCTGCAGCCCTAGTACCCTTTTTGTGGGCCCTCAACTCAGCCTGCAGCCTGGGGCTTTGCTAGGCTGGAGCTCCCCAGCTCCCTCTGTCCTTCCCCAGCACTGCATCACCCTAGGTACCTTCCTCAGCTTCCCAGGCAGCCAGGTCCTTCTAGAGAGAGAAAATCTGTGTGTCCTTGTCCTTCTGGCCCACCGCCCTCTTATAAAGGCCAGCTGGGCCCTGATTGCACTGGCTACAGCTGTGGCTGCTTTCCCAATCAGCCCAGCTTTTCCCCTGCCACAGCTCTCTCCCAGGGCTGTTTTAAGCCCTTCAAGACCGGAGCAGGGTAACCACCCTGCTACAAGGGTAAATTCATAAATTGTCCACCCTCTATAACACTGATAGAGAGATCTGCACAGATGTTTGCTCCCCCAGGTATTAATTACTTACTCTGGGTTAATTAATAAGCAAAAGTGATTTTATGGAGTATTAAAAAGTAGGATTTAAGTGATTCCAAGGCCTGGTCCCCCCTAAGTCCCCACTTTGGACTAAGGTACGCAAATTCAGCTACATTAATAATGTAGCTGAATTCGAAGTACCTTAGTCCGAACTTACCGCGGGTCCAGACGCGGCACGGAGGCTCCCCCGTCGATGCCGTGTACTCCTCTCGCCGAGCTGGAGTACCGGCGTCGATGGCGAGCACTTCCGGGATCGATCCGGGATTGATTTATCGCGTCTTAACCAGACGCGATAAATCGATCCCAGAACATCGATTGTCTGCCGCCGGAGCCTCCAGTAAGTGAAGACGTACCCCAAGTAATAACAGACAGAACAAAGTAAGTTACTAAGGAAAATAAACAAAACACACAAGTCTAAGCCTAATACAGTAGGAAACTGAATACAGATAAATCTCACCCTGAAAGATGTCCCAATAAGCTTCTTTCACAGACTAGACTCCTTCCTAGTCTGGGCCCAATCCTTTTCAGACCAACATTGTGGCTTATGGCCTGGTCCAGCAATCACTCACACCCCCATAGTTACAGACCTTTGTTCCAGTTTCTTTCAGGCATCTCTTTGGGGTGGAGAGGCCATCTCTTGAGCCAGCTGAAGACAAAATGGAGAGGCTTCCAGGGCCTTTTATATTCTCTCTCTTCTGGGTGGAAACCCTTTTGTTCTTCTGTGCAAAATCACAGCAACAAGATGGAGTTTGTAGCCACCTGGGCAAGTCACATGTCCATGAATGATTCAGCTTTTTGCAGGCTGATGCCATGATTTACATGTTAGTTTGAACATTCCCAGGAAAGCTCAGATGTGGATTGGCGTCTCCCAAAGTCCATTGTCAGTTAAGTGTTTCTTGACTGGGAACTTGCTCAGAATAGTCCTTTCTCAAGAAGCTGACCAAATGCTTCACTGATGCTACTTAGAATCAAACACATTGAGGTACAAGTACATAGCCAATATTCATAACTTTAAATACAAAAAATGATACACACATACAGACAGCATAATCATAACTAGCAAATTACAACCTTTTCATAGACACCTTATTTGACCTCCTTTGTATACGATTTGGTGCAACGGTAGGACCTTGATTGCAACAATGATCTATATGGTCACAATTCATGTCAATAACATCACACTCACAACCCCCCGTGAGGTAGAGCAGGGCTCTTGTACAGACGGGGAACTGGGGCATAGCTCCTCAAATCTCATTAGGTCCCTAATTCCCATTGTGAGTTAGGCACCTAGATACCTTTTGAGCATCTGGGCCAGAGAGACTAAGTGATTTTTCCCAAGATCACAGGATGCCTGTGGTGGACTAGGGGATTGAACCCATGCCTCCCACAACCCAGGCTAACACGCCAGCCAGCGGCTCATCCTTCCTCATCTGGTCCAAGTGGGCTCAGTCACACACCAGTAGGGGATTCTCTGCCATGTGTGTCTTTTTGGACAGTAGTTCCCTCTCTTGCTGGTTAAACTGTTCCAAGGACCTCTCCCCTGCTACTCCTAGTGAGCTTGGTTACCTCTTAGTCAGCCCACCCAGGTCCCCAGAAGACCCCTTTCCAGTCCCAGAAAGAGAAGGGCAAGGGGGAACCTTTAATAATCCACACGGCCAAAAATGCAAAGTTTTTTTTTTTTTTTTTTTTTTTTTTTTTCTCAGGGTCAGGCTGGCAGAATTTAGCTCCTGCACCAAATCACTCCCAATTGTAGGGTGGCAGAGGGGGGAAGAGGAGAAAAGAAAAGAGATGAGAAATTGTTTTTCACTGTTGACGACTTACAAAGAACATCTTTAAGTTCGGCCCCTTGGTGTCTAACTTTATAGCTTGTATTTATGCCTAGAGGCACCAAGCAACCTGTATAATTAGCACGGCGAACGCGGCTGTCTCTGCATGGGATGACTGGGCCAAAGCAGATAATAGATTTCAAAAGCTCTGTGTTATAGCAGAGAAATGTTGTGTGGGGTTTGGTAGGTTTTTACAAAGCTCCTTTCTCCTTTTTTTGGTGGCTCTGCATTTCCGCAGTCAAGACACACCTGGGTTTTGCTAGCTATTGTTTCACAAGTTGATTAACCATTTGTTTCCATTATATATGTATCTAACAGGCATTAGACAGAGCACAATGACATAGGAATAACCAGGCTGCATCAGACCTGTGGTCCAGTTAGTCTAATATCCTGTCTCTGGCAGTGGCTAGTAGATGGTGCTGCAGAGGAAGGTGCTAGAAACCCTGTGGAGGGTGGTTCTGGAATAACTTGTCCTCTTGAAAAGCTTTTCCTAACCTCCTTCCCCCCTTAGTAAGTGATTGGCTTATGCCCTGAAGCATAAGGATTTATATCCCTTACTCAGCCCTTCCTATTCTGGTTCTGGATGTTCTTGTTATCCATATAAATAACAAGATCTTGGTCTTGATTGTGTATAGTGGCAAAGAGTTCCACAGGCTAAATGTGTGTGGGTTTTTTTCTTCAATTTTTGAATTTACATGTTGTAAAAACCAAGCTGTGGAGCCATCAGAGCATTGTGTGACCTGATGTTTCGTTGTGATGCCAAGACTCAAATCTGGTGCTATAGTGATAGTTTTTTTTTTTTTTCTCTGGAGGAGGAACGCAGAAAGGCATTGACCCATTTCAGGCATCCTGGCTTGACAGCCTGGAGCTCCAGACTTGTCTTTAACCTAGTTTTACTCTGCTCCTCTCACACCTGCCCTGCGAGGGTCATGGCAAGAGGCAGCAGTGTTAATTGATCAGCACAGCCCATTAGGTGGTCAGGATCCTTGTCCTCATTTTACAGAGGGGGAAAGCGCAATACAAAGCAGTCTTGTGTGCGTCTTGTTTTAGGGTCAGAGGGTGAGATTGGGTGTTCAAAGGGTCCTGAGAGAGTTAGGCACCCAACTCCCATTGAAAGTCAATGGAAATTGGGCACCTGACTGGCTTTAAGCCCCTTTAAAATTCCCAGCTGGAGTGACTTGCCCCTAGGAAGAATGTGACAGGACTGGACTGAGGATCCAGTTTGTCTTTGTCTTCCCAGTCTCCTGCTCTACCCTGCAGTCTGGGCTTCCTCTGAGTAAAGAATATGGGGATCTGTACGATTTGGAGTTGCTCCTTCCTGCCTGTGACTCTAATTTGTGACTGAAATAATGTTGTCCCTTCTCTGGACCCCCAGTGTCCCATTTATAAAAGCAGAGTCGTCCCTTTGCTGGGCAATAGCACATGGTCAGGGCCTTGTAGATCAATTTCCCAGTGGAGGAAAAGTTAGTAATGTAGAGTGTAGATATATTCTAAGTGTCATTTGCCCCACGCGCGCGCGCGCGCACACACACACACACACACACTCTCTCTCTCTCTCTCACTCTCTCTCTCTTTTTCTCTTTCTCTTTCTCTCTCTCTCTGTGTTTCCAGGGAGCACGTCTTCCTCAAGGATAGACTCCAGCTAGACAAACCGAGGCAGAAAGTAAACTCTCCAGCTGCTCAGACAGCTCTCTCTACCCAGAACCTTTCATAACAAAACTAACCACAAGGCAACATTTTTTCAAAGGCTAAAAACTTGTTCACACACTTAGGAAAAGAACAGAGAAGGTTATGTATGACGCCTGCCATAAAAACACCAGTATCTGCATTTGTGTGCGCCGTGGGGCAGTCCTGGTCCCACAAGGAGGAACGGTATGAGGAGGAGGATGCCAAAGGAGAAATCTCACCAGATCCTGCCAATAAAATGGCAGCGTCAGGCCAGTGGGCTCTGCCGTTTGTGTAGCACAGGACCGAGTGAAGAAGTTTTCCTATTGCTGCAGAGGTGACTGTAGTTTGTCTTGCACTGCAGTTCGTGCTTTGCCACTAAGCTGCTGCTTGATTTGGTTCCTGGCCCAGCAGTTCCTCTGTCACAGCAGAGCAGCCCTGGACTCCTTTTCAAAGGGCACAGTTTGCGATGACTTTTCAGCTCCATTGGGTGCAAGGCTCTGTCTCTGGGCCAGCTTGGCCACCGCAGAATTTTGTCTATAGTTGCAGGACAATGGGCAAACAAGCAGGGTCATGAGGGAATACCTCCTGGCCGACCCCTCAGTGCGTGCAGTGGAAAGAGAGCCATAGATCTCACATTAGTTTTCTAAAACAAGCCTGACTTCTCCACACCATTGCTCCAGAACCAGAGTGCAGTGGGGAATGTAGCATGCTCCTCCGCTTGGGGCATTGCCCAGGAAAAACAAGACTTTCCAGTTAAGTAGGTTCTTCTCACACTTATTTTTAGGCATCCACTGCACACACACACACACCCTTTTCTTTTCAAATGTGAGTTTCTTGTATGTGTGTAATAATACTGTACTCAGAATTTGTACAGGATATTTGCAAACAATAAGCAGTGAGCCCCCTACACAGCAATCCTCTGGGATCTAGACACCAGTGGGGGAAACCGAGGCACAGAGCAGTTATGTGAATTGCGAAGCCCGCACAGTGAGCCAAAAGCCGTGTAGAGTTGGACCTTGTGAGGGGAATTAAAAGCAACAGTAAGAGGTTTTACAGCCATATAAATAGGAAGAAAGCAAAGAAAGAAGAAGTGGGACCGTTGAAGACTGTAGCTGGAGAGGAGATTAAGGATAATCTAGGCATGGCACAATATCTAAACGAATATTTTGCATCGGTGTTCAATGAGGCCAATGAAGGGATTAGGAATATTAGCAGCGTGACAGAGGGGGATACAGGAGGGGGGATTACTGTATCCGAGGTAGAAACCAAACTTGAACACCTTAATGGGACTAAGTCAGGCGGACCGGATGAGCTTCATCCGAGAATATTGAAGGAATTGGCGCGAGAAATAGCAGGCCCCTTAGCGATAATTTTTAATGAATCTGTAAACTCGGGGGTTGTTCCGTTGGACTGGAGAATAGCTAATGTGGTTCCTATTTTCAAGAGAGGGAAAAAAAGTGACCCAGGTAACTACAGGCCTGTCAGTTTAACATCTGTAGTGTGCAAGGTCCTGGAGAAAATTCTGAAGGAGAAAGTAGTTGAGGACCTTGAGGTCAATGGCAATTGCGACAAATTACAACATGGTTTTACCAAAGGCAGATCGTGTCAAACCAGTCTGATCTCCTTCTTTGATAAAGTAACGGACTTATTAGATAAGGGAAATGCGGTGGACCTAATATACCTTGATTTCAGTAAAGTGTTTGATACTGTACCGCATGAGGAATTATTGGTTAACTTGGAAAAGATGGGGATCGATATGAAAATCCAGAGGTGGATAAGGAACTGGTTAATGGGGAGACTGCAGCGGGTCGTATTGAAGGGTGAACTGTCAGGTTGGAGGGAGGTCACCAGTGGAGTTCCTCAGGGTTCGGTTTTGGGACCCATTTTATTTAATCTATTTATTACTGACCTCGGAACCAATTGTAGGAGTGGGCTGATAAAGTTTGCGGATGACACAAAGCTGGGAGGTATTGCCAATTCGGAGAAGGATTGGGATATTCTGCAGGGAGACTTGAATGACATTGTGAATTAGAGTAACAGAAATAGGATGAAATTTAATAGTGAAAAGTGTAAGGTTATGCATTTAGGGATGACTAACAACAATTTTAGTTACAAGCTGGGGACGCATCGGTTAGAAGTAACGGAGGAGGAGAAAGACCTCGGGGTCCTTGTAGACTGCAAGATGACTATGAGTCGACAATGTGACGTGGCGGTGAAAAAAGCCAATGCGGTCTTGGGATGCATTAGGCGAAGTATATCTAGTAGGGATAAAGAGGTGCTGCTTCCGTTGTACAAGGCACTGGTCAGACCTCATTTGGAGTACTGTGTGCAGTTCTGGTCTCCCATGTTTAAAAAAGATGAACTCAAACTGGAACGGGTACAGAGAAGGGCCACTAGGATGATCAGAGGAATGGAAAACCTGTCGTATGAAAGGAGACTCGAGGAGCTCGGGTTGTTTAGCCTGACCAAACGAAGGCTGAGTGGGGATATGATTGCTCTCTTTAAATATATCGGAGGGATAAATACCAGGGAGGGAGAGGAATTATTTCAGCTCAGTACTAATGTGGACACGAGAACGAATGGATATAAACTGGCCGTGGGGAAGTTTAGGCTTGAAATTAGACGAAGGTTTCTGACTGTGAGAGGGGTGAAATATTGGAACAGCGTTCCGAGGGAAACGGTGGGGGCGAAGGACCTGTCTGGCTTTAAGATTAAGCTAGATAAGTTTATGGAGGGAATGGTTTAATGGGATAACATGATTTTAGTCAAAGGAACAGCGTGCCATGGCAGGTAAATAGTATAATGGCTAATGAGGGTCAGGCTGGAGAATCTTGCCTACGTGCTCGGGGTTTTACTGATCGCCATATTTGGGGTTGGGAAGGAATTTTCCTCCAGGGTAGATTGGCAGAGGCCCTGGAGGTTTTTCGCCTTCCTCCGCAGCATGGGGCAGGGATCACTAGTTGGAGGATTCTCTGCTAATTGAAGTCTCTAAACCACAGGATTTGGGGACTTCAACAGCAGAGTCAAGGGAAAGGGTAGGGACGGCTTTGTGGCCTGCATCATGCGGGAGGTCAGACCAGATGATCATAATGGTCCCTTTCTGACCTTTAAAGTCTATGAATCTATGAGTCAATGGCAGAGGTGGGAAATGAACTAGAGATGAGGGGGTGGCACCCACCATGTTCAGTGACTTAGACCAGCACAAAGAGGGTGCAAAACTATTCAGCATGGTAGCACTTTATACTCATTTTTGCTGGGTGCAGATGACTACACAGGGTATAGCACAATGGAGAACCACGCTCCTGATCTGTTGTCCTTTGCTGTTACCACTAGACACACTGCTCCCTCGGTGTTTGTGCCTGTTAAAAATAGGCCCAATCAAAGCCTGGAAACCAAGGTCCAGTACCATTGAATCAGAACCACAGCTCCAGCCCACTGATCTCTAATTAAGCTGCATATCCAAGCACCACCTCCTTAGCCCATCTCTCACTTTCCTCTGTAACAGTTTTCTCAAGAGCACTGCACCTGACCCAATCTGATGCCAGTCTGTCCTTTCTGTCCCACCACTATGTGTCCTGCGTATGCTGTGTAATACCCAGAGTCACTACTTGAGTGCAGGCCTGAGCTGTGTGAGCCCAAAAGGATCCTTCTGACAATGGAAAGGCTGAAGGAGGCTGTTCCTCTGCTGCTCAGCTTTGGTGTTGCTGCCAGCCGCTTCCCAACTCACCATCCAGCTTCAATATAGATTGCGCAGAAGCAGCAAAGCTGCAAGGTGGCCTGTTTCGTACCTATGATGCCATCACAGGCTCCGTCCTGGCGTCATGAAATGCAACTTTTCAGGCGTGGGGCGGGGTGGGAAAGAAGCAAGATGGCTTTGAAGAGTTTGAACCAGAGAAGTGGAAGTGGGTTCAGACTTCCTCAAGGGGAGGGAAGTTTGGGATGCAGGGGGCTTGACTGGTGGTCATCGCTACACTGAAAGCAAACATTGGCTGAGCTTTCTCGAATGATGTCCTTTCCCCCTAAATGTAGTAAGATGGTCAGCACTCTCCTGGAATCTACCTTTTAAAAGTTAAATGTGTGTGTGTTTCTCTCTTTGTTTTTGATTGAATTAAAAGGGCAATTTAGAGCCAGAGGAGACTCCATCTTACTACATTTAAGGGGGAAAGGACATCATTCGAGGAAGCTCAGCCAATGTTTGCTTTCAGTGTAGCAATGACCAGCAATCAAGCCCCCTTCATCCCAAACTTCCCTCCCCTTGAGGAAGTCTGACCCCACTTCCACTTCTGTGGTTCAAACCCCAGAGGGCAGATCTGTATTTTGTATGTGATTTTTATCACGTACAGTAACTCCTCGCTTAACGTTGTAGTTATGTTCCTGAAAAATGTGACTTTAAGCAAAACAATGTTAAGCGAATCAAATTTCCCCATAAGAATTAATGTAAATGGGGGGGTTAAGTTCCAGGGAAATTTTTTTTCACCAGACAAAAAACTATATATACACACACACACACACACACACACAGTATACATTTCAAACAAACAATTTAATACTGTACACAGCAATGATGATTGTGAAGCTTGGTTGAGGTGGTGAAGTAAGAGGGTGGGATATTTTCCAGGGAATGCCTTACTGCTAATTGATGAACTAGCATTCGGCTGAGCCCTCAAGGGTTAACATGTTGTTAATGTAGCTTCACACTCTACAAGGCAGCATGAATGGAGGGAGGGAAGACAGCACGGCAGACAGAGACACACACCCTGTGTGTGAGAGAGAGGTGTGCATTGCCCCTTTAAGTACACTGATACCACTCTAAGTACACTGCCTTTTTAAGTAGATCAGGAAGTTGAGACAGCAGGTGCGGCCAGCAACTCTTTCCATCCTGAACCCTGTTGTGTCCCCACCCTGCTCTATATGGAGGAGGGGCAAGTGGGGGGCAGGAACAGGGGGCAGGGGGACACCCTGACATTAGCCCTTCTCTTTCCTCCTCCCCACACAGCAAACAGGAGGCTCGGGGAGCAGCTCCAAGGCAGAGGGCAGGAGCAGCACATGGCAGTTGGGGGAGGGACAGCTGAACTGCCGGCAATTGGTAGCCTGCTGGGCCACCCTGGTTCCAAGCCCCCACAAGCTAGCTGCAATGGGCTGCTCTTCCTGCAAGCAGTGGACAAAGCAGGTGGCTGCCAAACAACATTATAAGGGAGCATTGCACAACTTTAAACGAGCATGTTCCCTAATTGATCAGCAACGTAACAACGAAACATCGTTAACTGGGACAACTGCTTATGTGGGAATTGATGTGTTTTCTGATTTAAAAGTCTTGTACTATCCACCAATATAAAAGGTAATTGAGGGACACAGTCCAAGAGGATTCTCATCCTCTCCAGGTTCTGATGTCTTTTGGCTTTGTTCTCAGTGTTAATACAATGTGATCAGAGCCCTGTCCGGTGTGGGGGCAGTGTAGATCCATAGCTCCGTTAGCCCCTGTTGTGTGCATATGTGTGTATTTAGTGAGTATAGATCTACTCTGTGTGTGTGTGTGTATGTATGTATGTATATATTATATATGAGACTATGGTGTTTAGACCACTTTAGTGAATATAAAAAGTGTACAGAGAAATGGTAGCATTTATGGTTATGATATGGCTACTGTCAAAATAACATGTTATTTTGACAGTTCCTTTGTCTTCTCTCTCCAAGTCTACATTGAGAAACTAGTTCCTTAGCAACTAAAATGTATCCTCAAACAGGAAAATAGAAAAACAAACTCCCAAAAGGATAACATCAACATCATGAAACTAGTTAATGGTAACTCTCTGGCGTATCCTCATGGGAATGTTGCATTAACAAACTAGATATTGGTTGTCCTACTTGGCAATATAATACCTAGCCTTTGTGTTGCACTTTCTAAGCATTGTACGGACATTAACCTTCAAAAGAAACACATCTATGAGATGTGGGTCAGTTTTATAGTCTTGTTTTACACTTGGGTAAACTGAGGTACTTGGCAGTTGAGTGGCCTCTAATTTTTTGGATGCCTCAGGTTGGGTACCCAACTTTAGACACATGGGTCTCAATTTTTGGCAGCGCTGAGCAGCGTCAACGCCAATCAAAATCAATGAGAACAAAAGTTGAGAACCTAGATTCAAAAAGAGGCATCCTTTTTTTACCCTAAGGGCCTTGCTTGAGGATATATAGAAATTCAGGGGCAAAGCCAGGCTTAAAACCAAGGTGCTCTGGAGTCTTAGTCTGGTGCTAAACCCACTAGTACAAACTCTGGAGCATGCTGTATAACTAAGGTATTGCCTGTAAGAGATGATATTTGTGCTTGGACTCCTAATGCCAAGTCAGGTGTTCAAGGTGGCCATCACGGAGAAGTTTTCCGAATGGAGTACATTTGGCATTTTGTTCAGTTGTGGTATTTGGGGACAACACCCTCATCAGGACCTACAGTGTGATGGGTCAAGCAGGCCAGGCGTGGAAGGGGCTTTGGAAGGATGAATGCAGGATGATGCTGAAGTTCCCAAAACTTTATTTGGAGGCTACAACTGAAGTCTGCATGGGAACATCCCATTTGGATCCAACGGTGTGATAGCGTATCAGCTAATAAAATAGATGAGGAAAGTCTGCTACTGTTTTTGATTGAATGTGGAAGAATTAAAAGGGCAATTTAGAGCCAGAGGAGACTCCAGAATCAGCTGATAGGTTTAGCCTGTCAGGATTCATCTAGTATGGTATGAATGAGGAAGCACATCCATAGAACAGCTCTGTCCACCCAGGACTTCAGTACCTACCTGCTTTTAAAGGGACAAGCAAATGCAGTGATTACACACAAATCTGGCCTGATGTGGAAAATAAATGAAACTTTATTCATATCTGTTAATTGGTTGCATGGCCACTCAGTGTGAAAATGAGAGCGAATCGAGTTTAAATGAGAAAAGAGTGAGGTGTACTTTGGTTTTCAGTGCATTGTCCGCTTTTAGCCTAAAATTAAAGTTTTATACAAATTATGTATAAGATCTCCTTCCTTGATTTGTGTTACTTTGGATGTCTGTTCTGCGTTTACACTAAGGCCCTTTACACCTCTTTTTGTATCATCACCTGCTCTGAGACTTCTTTACCCTCCCACAGCAGAGTTCTGCCAGAGCAGTGTAAAGGGGTCTAAGGGCACGTCTATATAGCAGCTGGAGGTGTAATCCCAGCTCACGTGCATGAGCTAACTTTGGTTGAGGTCAGGCTCTAAAAATAGCAGGATAGCCATAGCTGTGGAGGTGGTGGCCAGGGCTAGCTGTCCGAGTATGTGCCTAGAGTCTTGGACACAGTTGTGCTCAGAGCAGCTAGCCCATCCCACTGCCTGCACCACAGTGGCTACACACTGCTAGTTTTAGTGTGCTACTTCGATCAAAGGCATCGACTTGAGTTGGAAATTACACCGTATCTGCAGTGTAAACATATCCGATGTGTAAATGAGAACCAGGCCCTGGATTATGAAAAGGGAAAGCACTTTAAACATCTAGGGTAAAATTTTCAAACATGCTGGAGTGATTTAGGAGCCTAGGTTCTACTGGGCTGTGGGCTTCTAAGTGATGTGGGTGCATCTGGAAAAATTATACCCCTGCAGCTTGACTGTGCACTCTGACTGGTGTAAACCAAGAGCACTCCTCTGGAGTGAAGTCACACTGTTGTGAAACCTGAATCCAGTCCCCAATCTACTTGTCACCTCCTGCCCTGGCTAGTAACTCTTTTGCCCTTTTACAACTTGGCCAGTGGAACTAAGCTGGTCAGTTTCTGATTCTTCTGATTCGCCTCAACTCTGCCACTGAGTGCTCTAGGGTTTTGTGGAGGAGGGGTAGGGACTTTGGCACTGTGGATTGCGGGAGTGGGGAGCGCAGGTGATGGTGTTGCCTGAGGTGGCTGGATGTGGGGTGTTGTAAGAGCAACACCCTGTGATTCACTGTCACCCACATTTGGAGAGTAAACAGAATCCAGGCTCTAAATACCCAGATGATCCTTTCCTGCAAGTATACCCCTTAGTGGAGAGGGGAACCTCTGAACAGAGCTTTTCTTGGAGCAGTGTGTGGAGTGAGCCAGAAGAGCTATCATGCTTTTTACTCCAATCTCATTATTTTATGGGGCCCGACGCATGGGGTTGGCAGAGCTGTGGACTCTGAAAAGATGCAGCAGGAAAGAACTGGGGAATGGAAGATGGGCAAGGGAAGAAAGTGAGGGAAAGGGAGATGTGTTAAGGTTTATTATTTTATTTGATAAAACATTTGCTTTATGCAAACATTTTGAATCTCTGATTTAATGGGGATTTGGTTGATTCTGGCATATTCACATGCACAACACACACGTGTAGATTCTCACACTCACACTCGTTAGCGCTTTCTTACTGTCAAGGTGCTAGAGCTCCCCAGGACAGTCTGTCTTATGGGGTTTGTGCTTATGGGGTTTGTGTGGGTGGGTGGATATTGACTGAGATGTGAGATTGTGGGGGAGCTGTTTTCAAATCATTTGGCAAAGGTTTTCCTATTCACTTTGGAGTATTTCTTCTTTGAAGCCAGCACTGGATCTTGTGTCTGTGCTGACGTTAGAATATGAGAGCAAGCCGTGGCAGGAGCCAAGTATCTGCCAGACTGTGTCGGGAGAACTTTTATCATTTCTGTCAGAGACATCACAACTTGCTTGTCTTACCATACATCTTCCTAAATGTGACAGAATATTCAGCTGTTATTAATTGAATACTCTCTAATTTAACTGCTTAGCAGGAGAAAGAGCGACTGGTTTGTTTCAACACGGAGAGCTGGCATCATCCTATACGTAGGTTTCAACTCAGCTGAAGGTCCTAATGGATTGGCTGTAGTAAAGGGGGTGACCTGTTTTAAAACAAAGTAACTAAATTAGGGTTGGGCTCTAATGGAAAACACATGCGTAGCGCAGTCCCCTAATCCTGCATTGAAAGTCCAGCTATGTGGAGCTCGGTGCGGGATCCGGGCCACGATAAGACATGGGATCTTGCAGGGGCAGTCTGTGTGATTTGTGGTGGTCAGATGATTAGCACAAGACCCTGAGAGTCCAGGACTCCTGGGTTCTATTCCTGGCACGCTGTGTTGGGATCGGGGCTGGGCAGGCCCTGGGATGGGACTAGGGGAATGTAAATTATCCCCCACTCTGGCTGCACAGAAACTGCTGACAAAGATAATAGGTCCCAGGGCTGAAATCCTCCTGGGGTGCTCTGGCAGCCGGGGCCAGGAGGTGGCCCTGTGCTGCTATGGAGATGAGGGGAGAGCAGAGCCGGGGCAGAAGACCAAGCTTTCCAAGGATCAGCCAGGTTTGGGGCCAGTCCCCATGGTCTTTTCTAGGGCTGGTGGAGAATTTGTCCTTCCCGCTCGATGGAGCAATGTGGAGGTGTCTCTGGGAGGGAATTTCCTCCCTCCACTCCAGAGGCTGAGGTGGATGTTCGGCACTTCCTGGCAGTGAAGCTCAACGCATCTCAAGTTGGACACCCGAATCAGTGACTGCTTTTGAAATGGCTGACCTGAACCCCCCCCGTGCCTCAGTTTCCCCATTTGTGACATGTGCGTGATGCTTACCTCACAGGGGACTTGCGAGTTTTAATCTAATAACACCGCTTTGAGATCATTGGACGGCAGTTGCGATAGCAGGGGCTCCCGAAGTTGGTCCAGGTGTGAATCAAATCTTCCCTCCCATTCTCAATTGACTGTCCACGTCCCCTCACATTGGCCATTGCAATGGGAGCAATTGCTCACATAGGAAAAAGTTGGATGTACTCTTTGCATCCTTAATGGGATGTAGCAGCTGAAAATAGGAAGGAGGAGCCAGTGCCATGTGACCAACCAGCTCTCCCCAGCTCCTGTGTCCACAGATCTCTGTTTGGGAGCTGCTGGGCCGTAGGTTGTTAATGAAGCCCCCAGGTTCTGCAGTGCAGCCAATGGGCAGTTTGACCCAGATTCACAAAGAGACTTAGGTGCCCAAATCCGGTATTTAGGCTCTCGGAGACTAAATTTTTGCTGTAGAAGTCCATGAGGCACCTAAGTTTCTGCCTCTGGGCATGTGCATTCTGAAGCACCTACCTCCCACCGATGCCCCAGTGTGATCCTCAAACCAGGGAAAGTTAAGCACTCACCTGTTCAGATCCCTTCTTCGCATCAAGCAGGGGGAGGGGGTCTTGAACCTGGGCCTCTCATGTCCTCAGTGAGTTCCCTAACCACAAGGCTAAAGGGTATGAGAGAGGCTGCTGCCTCCTCCTGAGCTATTGCATTGCCTGAATCTCTTTGCGGATCTGGGCTTTTGGACTCGGTTTCCAAGCCCGTGCTTGAGCAGCCACACTGGGTTTACAGTTGCTGGACCTGGGTCTCACAGCCGTGCTAACACATCCACGCTGCACGACGCAGATCTTCCGACTCGGGTTTGCGGCTTGAGCTGCGTCCGCACTGCAGAATGGCAGGGCTTGGACCTGAGTCACCGCAGGACCTGGGCCTTGACCCACCCTTCTAGGAGGGTCCTAGGACCTGGGTCCTGAGTGCTTGCTGCCCCAAGTCAGACTGATTTGGATGATAATAGGGCTTGAGCTCAAACCTGAGTCAAAGCCCGGCCTTAGTTGTCTGTTGCTCATGAGCCACCCCTTGTTTTTGGTGGTGTTGCTGTCAGGTTGGTCCTGAGCAGGGGCAGCCCCTGGGTTTGCAGCCCATAGCCAGGAAATGGTGGACAGAGTGGTGAACTTGAAAGCAGTGCTTTGAGTTTCTAGAAGACCCCCTCCGTTATGGTTATTCCTTTAAAATGTTACTGCAAACGTGGTCGCTGCTGCTTGCGGTTCATTATTGCTTAAATAGATCATTGCACAGTGTCATGGCTTCCGGCTAATGAAACTCCCGCACTGAGTGACTGCAGCCTGCCTTTGTGAGAAGTGACATCGGAAGCTGTGGGCAGTCCCTGAAGAGTCGGGGTTTTGCTCTGCCCTGATGCTGTGGACTGATCTGCACTTCGAGTGTAGGACATTAGAGAGCATATGAAGTAAGGGTCATCGCCTAATGATGTCTGCCGGAGAACAGGGGAAGGTGACTCCAGCTTTTAGATGGAAACTTGCATCTCTTGGCTGCTTTCTCCCTCCATAACGGTCACAATCCATGCAGCATCCAAACTCCACAACGAGGCAGCGAGCCATACCAAGTACGATTTAAGATAACACCAGCAGCTCAAAGTATTTCTCCCCCTTTCCCAACATATTTCCTATGCAATAGTTCCCAGGTTCATTCTGCAATCGGTTACCTTGCTGTTTTTTTTCCCCCTCTCCCTCAGTTCCCACGCACATATGGGGTTGTTATTGTAGGGTTGCTCAGAACCACTGGTTCTTTGTTGCTTCTGTTACTGGTTGCATGAAAGATTCACCTGCGTGGTGAGGTTTTCGTTGTCGAGTGGCTCTGGAGCTCAGCTGGCGTGGGGGCTGAGGTGCCGCCTCTGAAAGGCTAGGGAAAAATACTAGGCTCAAAAGGCTTGGCAGTATGATCTTAGTCATAGAATGTTAGGGTTGGAAGGGACCTCAGGAGGACCAATCCCCAGACAGATTTTTGCCCCAGATCCCTAAATGGCCCCCTCAAGGATTTGAGCTTATAACCCTGGGTTTAGCAGGCCAATGCTCAAACCACTGAGCATCCCTCCCCCCAGCAGCCCTAAGCTGGTGTGAGTCTCAAAAGCTCTCTAGAAGTCAGTTGAGCTGTGCTGGTTTACACCAGCTGAAGGTCTGCCACGTATTAGAAAACCACAGTGCGGCATCCCCTGGCTGGTCCCATTCAAGGCGCGCCTTTGGCTGGCACACAGGGTCTCTGTAGCAAGACGCTTTATCTGAGCAGAGGGTGGGAGATGGCAGAAGGCGCCAGCCTTGGTACCATTCTGCCTTTGGTAAGGAGTGCACCGGTGCCCAGTGAAAAGAGGTTTGTTTCCATGATTGTGTAAGGCCAGATTGCAATACCCTACTTGTGTGGCATAGTACCTGAAATCAGGGAGGTATGGGTGGATAAGAGTGTCCCGGTCTAGTCTGTACTGCTCATCTCTGCTCTGCCACCCAGCTGAAGGTGCTCCATATCCAACCTGTCATCCAGACAAGGAAGAGGGGCTGGCTTAACCACAGGGAATGAGCAGCTCAAGAGACCTGCCATGGTGCAGAAGAACAGGGACAAAGAGGCCTGCCGCTGTTCCAGATATGCCGTTGGTGACAGTCAGTTACATGCATACACCCAGCGTCTCTGTCTCTCTCTCGAAAAGTTCAAACACTGAGTTAAGTTTATTGTTTCTATCTCGTTTATTTTAAGTATGGTTTTACACTTTATTATATGCTGTGACATCTTAAATGGAGCCTGTCACTCCATCTTGACTACTGCTAGGGGCTAGAGCCACTTACTGTGTCAGGCGTTTCGGCAGCCCTGATTAACAATACCAAAACGAATGGATCCAACGCAGGCGCACGCACAAAATCCAATGCTGATTTGCATATTCAAATAGAGCACGGCATGAAAATGATGTAGCTGGTACATGTATACGATCTATATTCAGCACACGTCTGTGTGTGTGTTTAGACACCCATGTGCACGTGTAGAATATATGTATGTATGATATACAAACACATATGTATATTTATTTATAATATTCTGCAGGAGACAAATTGCACTCATCTCTTCTTCTTAGACTTTTCCTCCAAGGATAGGAGATCAGTTAGGATGACTAAATGGAGTAATTCTTTTTCCTTGTAAGCTAGCGTGGGTCTGGTGTAAAATTACACATGCAGACATTTTTTTCCCTGAAAGTAACATTTTGTTAGGTTAATTCATGCACTGGAAAAACAAACTTTCTTTTCTTCCAGTCCAATCCACGCTTACAAGTCAGTTTTTTGTAACCCTGTCATTAAAATGCGAGGTAGCCTACAGTAATTTGAATATTTCATTCTGCCGGCTGCTAATGCACTCTGTGTTACAGATGGTACTTGCTCCATCCTTCTGGACTGGGTTCAATTATAAATGAAAGTAGGGAGCTGAGATTTGTCTTTTTGTCTCTGCTTAGTTGGAATAACACAATAAAGCTTGATGGGTAGGAATTCCTCAGGCTGCCTTGTGCGTTTCCCATGCAGCTGTCTCCTTGCCACGGCGGAGTTCACTTACCTTTCAAAGCAGACGTGTCATATTTTTGCTTGTGGTTTATTATTATTTTTAGATCCTCATTTTCAACTTGCACAGTTCGGTTCCTTTCTATTTTTTTTTCCATTAGCCTTTTGCCAGACAATAACAGAAAAAGCTGTTTTAAAAAACAGCATGGATGGGGAGGCAGCCTGGATTAGCACTAATGACAGGAGACTCCAGACTTCACAGCTCTGGAGCTAACTCGCTGTGTCACCTCAGGCACATCACTTCACCGCACCATGCCTCAGTTTCCAAACCTGTACATGGAGGAGGATAATACTGACCGACCTTCGTAAAGAACTTTGAGGTCCTCAGCTACAGAGGTGTACTGTAGCCCTGTTCCCGGCATAATATTGCAGCTGTGAGATGTTAGGAGTTGTTTATAATTGTACAATCATCATATCCTCAAGAATGAACAAAAACATTTTTTTCTGCTTGGGGGAGGGGAGTAGAAAATATGTAATAAAAGAGACCTTAGCTACGAGATCTCACCACTATAGGAGTTATAGGCTATGTCTACACTACCGCGTAAGTTGACCTACACTACGCAACTCCAGCTACGTTATTCATGTAGCTGGAGTCGACGTACCTTAGGTTCTACACTGCGGGGGGTTGACGGGGGAAACTCTCCCATCGACTTACCTTACTCTTCTCGTTGGGGGTAGAGTACGGGGTCGACTGGAGAGTAATCTGCTGTTGATTTGGTGGGTCTTCACTAGACCCACTAAATCGACCGCCCGTGGATCGATCTCAGAGTGTGGGTCCTGGCTGTAGTGTAGATGTAGCCATATTCACCTTGTGACTTTCCTCTCCTCTCCACTCTGAGGGGTAAGAGCAGTATCACCAAGTGAAAGCCATAGGCTCTGGTATACTTTTCATTGTGGATTTACATTAGCAATGACCAGATGGTCTGTTGGGAATGATCTTTGATCTAGGATGCAGCAGGAATTTGTCAAAGATTTGGCTTCCTTTTAGTCTCCTGGCTGGGCCTCGCTAGCATAAGGTTAAAAAAGAAATTGGTTTAGCATCCCAGGTTTCATGCTAATGCAGAAATCTCTTCCCTTAATGGTATCGGCCTGGGCATAGCTCAATCAAGAACAGTTAAAAAAGACCCAAGAGGGAAGATGGTTTGTGGTTAAGGCCCTGAACCTAGAACTGGGGGAAACTTTTTGTCCACAACTTTTTTTTTCCCCAGTGAAAAATGCAGATTTCATTCCACCAAAATGTTTTCACAGGTTCATGTTGGTTTTGCTGAATTTGTGGCATGGGGGGGAAAAATGTTTGTTTGGTTTTGACATTTTTCTAAACAAAACCTTTTGATTTTTCAGCCCAATATGAGTTTCATCTTGAAATTTCTTTCAATTTTATTTAAAAACATTAAACAACTGCAAAACATCTTGATGGAACATTTCATTTTGGGTCAATCAATATGCTGCATTTTGATCCAAAACAAATTGTTCCCAATTTTTTTGATTTCCTGAAAAGTTCAATTTTTTTTTTTTTTTTTTTACTTTTGGTCAATTTTATTGACCCCCAACAAATGTTTTCGCTTTTTGTGTTTGTTTGTGTTTTCCGGGGGAGTTGCCAGTAAACTGAAAAATTGGTTATTCACACAGCTCTGCCTAGGAGATCTCAGATCATATCCTGACTGTATGTGTGACTCTGGACTTCAGTTCCCTCATCTGTTAAATTAGGATAATGACACTTCTTTTCCTCCACCCTTTGTCTGACTTCTCTAGTTAGACTGTAAGCTCTCCAGGGCAGGATCTGTCTCTCACGATGTGTGTGTACAGTGTCTGCACAATGGGGCCCCCATCTCAGCTCTGGCCTCTAGCCACGTCTGTAATAGAAAAAATAATATACAAAACCTTATCCCATTACAACACAGCATTGCAGCCTAAAAATTTGTGTCAGCATGATGGTGTTGTATCAAATATAATTAAACACACACGGACACTTAAAAATGTAATTAATTTATCCTTTCTAATTATTTTTCCCAACCTCCCTGGTGTCTTAACACCCTTTCGAAAGTGTGAAGAGGTACGTTTTTTTCTCCCAAGCAATTCTGTCCTTTTCCACTTGGCACAGTCCAATTTGGGGTTTGTTTTTCTTCCTCTCCCCCCTTGCCCCCCCCATACTGAAATGAATGCAGCTGATCCTGTTTCACAACCGCTTGGACTTGATGCTGCCCAAACAGATCATTTATAGAATTGTGTGTGAAGGAACAGAACGTTCAGACCAGTTTTCAAGCTGGGATTTAACACAAAATACTGCCAGTTTGGGAAAGTTTGTTCATGTCCTACTCTTGCCTCAACCACATCATGATGCTCATGCAAAGCTGTATTGCGTTCGAGGCAGCAGCAGGACAATGCAAAGGGGTGCTGTATGCCACTAATTTATTTGAAGGCCCACAAGCAGCCCCCACGTAATCAGCATGGGTCTGGAAATTTCAGGGTAGATGCCGATCTTGGACTCTGGGCTTGGCCACAGACCAGAAAGTTGAACAGGTGAAAGCTGTGTGGTGTATTAAACTCTTTCTTGTCCGCCCCTCCTCCCACCTGCCTAGCTGAAACTAGGTGTAGTTGCTCTATTCTGAGCTAGGTTGAGTCGTATCCAGGCAGTATGTAGTCATGGGGGAACTGTGAGAAAAGGCAGCTAGCAAAGGACCTGGGAGGGCCCATCTGTGTTTCTGAATCTCTAGGACATTTGGAGGGAAGGAGTTAGACTGGTCATAGCTAAGATCTATGATCAGGGAGAGGGAGTTCTTGACAGTCAGGGCTGATTGGAAATGTAGCTGGGTGAGCACTTATGTATGTATGTGTATGGGGGGGAAGGGGGATGACTGTGCATGTATGACTGCGTGCGTGAAACCCGTCCACACTGCTCTCACTATTAAACCTCCTCATTAGACAGGCACTTGGTGGGTTGACTTTGGCAGTGCTGGCAGAGTTTGTCATGCAAATAGAAGTCGCTGACATTTAATTATGTGGCTCTGGGTATATGCAATGTGTGTGTGACTGTGTCTGGGGCTACAACTGTATGGGGCTGAAAGCTGTATATGCCCTGCCCTTCCTCCACCCTGACCAATCACATTTTGCCTTACCCGGGCGGGACTTACTTTTGCAGACAGATCTCCATGAGCCAAGTAGCTCTTTGAATTTTAAATTTCAAGCCTACAAAAGCTGTAGGTCACAAATGATCCCTGCTGGAGGCCTGGGGTTGCTGTTTAGAAGCAGCTTCTCTTCTAAATCCCTTTGCCTTGCTCTGCATGTGGTGAGATGCTGAAGCCCAGCCCCTGGCATGGATGTGCTGTGCGCATGCATATTATGAAGGCAGGTGTTAAGTCCTGCCCAGGTACGTCCCAGGGATTGTTGAAGCAAGCGTGATGCCCATTGACAGCCAATCAGTAAACACTATTTCTTAGCAGGAGATGAGGATGGGACCCAAGGTCTGGCGCATTCAACAATGCGCTTAGACGGGGAAGGTCCGTAGTGCCGAGTGTACATGGACACATGGTATGGCTTGATTCCAGGCATTGCAGAGCTCCCCTGGGTTACTACTGATCTGATGCAGCAGGTTATGACTGCATGGCTGCTGCCAGGCCGTGGGCCGGGCAATGTCCCCACCTGACCTAAAGTCCAATCTCCAGGGCTCAATGTGTGGGGACTGTATCTCGGAGGCAGGGTGCGTGGCCAAAAAGTGCCAGCCGGTGGTGACCGAAGGTGACTCTGGTCCTCATGAAGTCAGTTGTCCATAATACATCTCTGTTACTGATCAAATCAAGCTGTGTTATGCCCAGTGGTCCTCGCTGCCAATGCATGTGAAATGCCTCCAGCCTCCTGATGTCTCGTTCAAGCAATGTCCACGTTCCAGATCCGTAGAAGAGGGTCAGGAGTGCACAGGTTGGATAGATCCATGCTGTTGTATATAATTTCACCCTCTTTTGGCTCCAGATCCAGTGCAGGTCCTTTGTGACTGCTAAACCAGTTCTCCTGATGATGTCTGGCTGCCTGTGCCCATTAGATGACAATTTATGGCCTAGATAAATGAAATCAGCCACTACTTCCATGGTGTGTCTGGCAGCACAGATGTCTTGTATCACAACTTTTGTGCTGACACTCTCTGGATTTTTGTTTTTGCCCAAGAAATCTTTAGCCCCAGGGCAGCTGCCACATGCTGGACACTCTCTACTGCATCTTCAAGATCATTTGAAGATTGGGCCGGTTTTGTTCAATATCTTCATTAATGATCCGGAGGATGGCGTGCACTGCATTCTCAGCAAGTTAGCAGATGACACTAAACTGGGAGGAGTGGTAGATACGCTGGAGGGTAGGGAGAGGATACAAAAGGACCTAGACAAATTAGAGGATTGGGCCAAAAGAAACCTGATGAGGTTCAACAAGGACAAGTGCAGAGTCCTGCACTTAGGACAGAAGAATCCCATGCACTTCTACAGACTAGGGACCGAATGGTTAGGCAGCAGTTCTGCAGAAAAGGACCTAGGGGTTACAGTGGATGAGAAGCTGAATATGAGTTGACAGTGTGCCCTTGTTTCCAAGAAGGCTAACGGTATTTTGGGCTGTATAAGTAGGGGCATTGCCAGCAGATCGAGGGACGTGATCATTCCCCTCTATTCGACATTGGTGAGGCCTCATCTGGAGTACTGTGTCCAGTTTTGGGCCCTACACTACAAGAAGGATATAGAAAAATTGGAAAGAGTCCAGTGAAGGGCAACAAAAATGATTAGAGGGCTGGAGCACATGACTTATTAGGAGAGGCTGAGGGAACTGGGATTGTTTAGTCTGCAGAAGAGAAGAATGAGGGGGGATTTGATAGCTGCTTTCAACTACCTGAAAGGGGGTTCCAAAGAAGATGGATCTAGACTGTTCTCAGTGGTACCAGAAGACCGAACAAGGAATAATGGAAGTTGCAGTGGGGGAGGTTTAGGTTGGATATGAGGAAAAACTTTTTCACTAGGAGGGTGGTGAAGCACTGGAATGCGTTACCTAGGGAGGTGGTGGAATCTCCTTCCTTAGAGGTTTTTAAGGTCAGGCTTGACAAAGCCCTGGCTGGGATGATTTAGTTGGGAACTGGTCCTGCTTTGAGCGGGGGGTTGGACTAGATGACCTCCTGAGGTCCCTTCCAACCCTGATATTCTATGATTTTGTGTCCTGGCCAAAGAGGACGACATCATCCAGATCAGTAAAAGAAGCTGAGCCGACAGCTCTACCGGTATTTGTCAAGACCTGTTCAAGGAGTCAATCCACTGCACAGCCAAAAAGGGCTCAGGGTCAGGATGCATCCCTGCTTCACCCCAGATCTAGTGTAAAAACCTGTCAGACTTATGGGTCCACCATCACACCTGTGCCCCGAGTCATCATTTAGATCTTGATTTAAACTCTGGAGGATGTTGGGAATGCCAGTACCTTGTGGGGCCTTCTGCAGGGCAGAATCGAAGGCTGCCTTACAGACCACTCCATCATTATTAAAGATCTCAAGAACTTTCATGTAAGGAAGGGTATTAGCTGTGATGTTTTGGTCAAGTTCCATAAGAACATTGGACCAATGGTCCATCTAGCCCAGTATCCTGTCTTCTGGCAGTGCCCAATGCCAGGTGCTTCAGAGGGAATGAATAGAACAGAGAAATCAATCATCGGTGATCCATCCCTTGTCGTTCAGTCCCAGCATCTGATAGTCAGAGGATAGGGGCACCCAGAACATGAGGTTGCATCCCTGACCATCTTGGCTAGTAGCCGTCCCCTGGCAATGAGTTCCACAAGTTGACTATGTGTTGTGTGAAGAAGTACTTCCTTTTATTTGTTTTAAACCTGCTGCCTATTAATTTCATTAGGTGACCCCTGATTCTTGTGTTATGTGAAGGGGTAAATAACACTTACTTTCTCCACATCATTCAAGATTTCATAGACCTCTCTCATATCCCCCTTCAGTCGTCTCTTTTCCAAGCTGAAAAGTCCCACTCTTTTAAATATCTCCTCATACGGAAGCTGTTCCATACCCCTTATCATTTTTCTGCCCTTCTCTGTACCTTTTCCAATTCTAATATATCTTTTGGGGGATGGGACGACCAGAACTGCACACAATATTCAAGGTGTGGGCGTACCATGAATTAATATAGTGGCATTACAATATTTACTGTAAAATGGGATCGGCATGCTCAGACTCCAGGTCCTGGGATCCTATGAGCTCCCTGACAAATGGAGCCAGATCCCAGCTAGTGTGAATGAGTGTACCTCCTTTGGAGTTGATGCTGATTGGCACTAGCTGAGAATCTAGCTCATAAAATCCACCAGTAATACTAAATATGCTGTCCCCAGGGGTGCAGCGTACACACCAGCTTGAAAGATTCAACTTAGGATCAACTCCTGGTACAATACCACAGAACTGAGATATATTTATAGTGAGAACACCCATAAGTTTATTATCCAAGATCAAGATTCAAGAGAGAGTGCATAAGGACAATGGAAACAGAAGGGTACACGTGAAACAAAATCAGTATATACTTTCTAGAGATTAAATTTAACAGGCTGACGTCCTGGCTACAGCAGTCTTGTCTCACCCGAAGCCTTTTGCAGCGTTTCCAGCCAACACTGGTTGTGATCCTTTTTCCATGATTAAACACACTGTCAGTTTACTTCCTAGGGCCAGGATAAGAGGGTGCTTTCCTTGTCCCGCAGATACAATGCAGTACAATTTTGCAGTGCACCCCTCCCCCCACCAAATGAGGCTCTTCCCCGGCTGTTCCTCCTTTTCTCCTCCTGTTCAATCTTACAATTCTTCATCTGCCTTTAGCTCAGACCAGTGATTGTGAACAAGACAACACACAATTTACATTGCAACAGATAGATGGGTAAACATCTTTGGTCTGGCAGGAAACCAGATTTTCACCTCTGATGGGGATTAGCAACTTGATATAAAATATACACACACACTTCCTTACATGATAGCAGTACATACATTGTATAATAATATTCATCCCAACTGTGACATCAGCTTTCCTTTGATACCTTAGCTGACATTCTTTGGTGAACCAGAATGTCCATACTAGTAACCCCCTTGCCAATTGGTATTTAGGGGTTTTGGGGTCCCACCTTCATTTTACAGTAATTATCCAGCCCCCTACAATGTCTGATAGTGTGGCTGCAATTTTTTGGAACTTTTATTACAATAAAGAAGCATTAGTGCCAACCTCGGGCATTCAATAATCATGAGTCCAGCCCCCAAAATCATGAGATTAGCTTAAAAATCATGAGACTTAAAAATAATAATAAATGCTGAGTTCTTTTAATTGTCCTCCTGTTTTTTTTTTTTTTTTTTTTTTTGAGCCTTTAGGGTGTGGCTGAATCACATTTTCTTTGCAACTGATAGGGCTAGAAACTTACTTTTTTCTAAATAAAAGCTGAGATTCTCACACAATCATGTGACTCCAGGAGCTGGAGTTTTAAGGAAAACCCCAAATATCACTGAGCCAGAAAGCTAGTATCTGAGTCAAGGGTGGTGGACCTCCCTGCTTTTTTGAGTATTTGTGGGTCACTTTTGATTTGTTTAGCAAACTTGGGACACGTGTGGACTATCACTGCCTGACAAGCATCAGTATTTTTGCTGTTCATGGCGACACCATGCTGCCTGGCTACCTGAGTTTATTATTTAAAGTCTCAAACTAATGCAGGAAGGGAATCTGAAATGCGGTGGGTTTGAAGCCGCTTTTAATCTTGATCTCCTGTCAGTCTCGTCACCTACATATTTCCCATCCTAGATGCTTTGTGCATAGAATAGCAGCCCCGAGGCCATCCGTGTCCATGGGGGATGACCTCTAAACAGGCTAGGAAAGAGGCAGTTCCTTTTGGGGGAGCCTTTCTTTGTTTGTTTATAATTTCATGGCTTGGCCTGGAGAGGTTGAAATGGGACCCTGGCCCTCTGAGGGGCTTCAGAGGCCACAGATTCTCATCAACAGATGCAGTTGGTTCAAAAGCCGATTTCTTTTCAATGGAGAGGATTCATATGCAAAGCACTGAAGAGGAGAGAGGGAGTGGGAAGCATGGATCCCAGCCGGGCAGGGCACTCTTAATCTCAGAGGTTCTTTTATGGTTGGCCTCACGAGCGAGACAAAGCTCAGACTCTTCATCATTTCCTCTCTTGGTTTTTCGTTTGTTGCTACTTAAGAATTAGGGCACAAAGCTTTAATTTAGGGCTCTGATCCTGCAAATGCTTAATGTTAAGTGGTCGCATTGAAGAGTGTGTGCAAGTATAATAACAACACCTAGCTGTTATCTGGTGCTTTTCATCAGCCCATCTCAAAGTGTTTTTAGAAAGGAGGTTTCATTAGCCCCATTTTATAGAGGGGGAAACTGAGACAGAGAGGAGCAATGACTTGCCCAAGGTCACTCAGTCAGTGGCAGAGCTAGAAGTAAAAGCCAGGTCTCCTGTCTGTCTGTCTGTCTGTATGGTGGAAGGGAGTAGTTGCCAAATTCTTACCCCATCTCTGTGACTCCAGCTGTATCTTTGTGTAAAGCACATCCCCCTTTTGCCTCAGTTTCCCGCTGGCAAGATGAGGCTCGTAATGTCTGTCTCACCAAGGGTGTTTGGAGGGCTGGTTTGTTCTTGTTTTGTGAAGAGGTGTCAGGATGGAGTGCAGTGGAAGTGTTGGCTTTTATGTATTGGCTGGTGGTTTCTTTGCACCACAGTAAGGATTTGATTTCTCCTCTTCTGGAGAGGAAATGGGGGAGAAATCCCTTTACCCCAAACCCAGCAGTCCAAGGTGCCATTCAGAACTGAGGCCTCGGGACCTTTCACCATGAGGCAGGATTTTGCCAGCATTTTACCAGCAACTCTGTCAGTCTGGGATCATAACAATAATGCTGGCGTTGATCTAGCACCTTTGAGCCAATGAGCGCTAAGAACTCTACGAAGGCAAATGTGACAAATGGGGAAACTGAGGCATGGAGTGGTGCCGTGACATGCTTGGGGTCATAGAGGCAGAACAACATATCGAACCAAGGAGTCTGACTGCTGTCCCCACTGTCTGAGAACTAGAATGTGTTGCCTCCCCATTCTGGCTTCTTTTTAAAATCAGATTCTCCCTCCCCAGGTGGGATGTCACAGACTAGGGGGAAGAAATCTGGTCTAGATTTATTTTTAAAAAATGTAGATTTTTTGTGCAAATGGATTTTTTAATGGAAAATATTTGCCATTCGTCATCCAGCTCTAGCGTTTCATTGATATTATTTATATTTATGATGCTATTTATTTTATGTGGTAAGGTGGCCACTGAGGGAAACGACTGAATATCCAGCCAGGCTGTCCTAAAGACCTAGCTAGAGATCGATCCGCTTGCCGCTCACTCTGCAGGAGGCTTAGGTCTCGTTGGGATTTGCCGTGCCGAGGATGATCTAGTTCTATCGTTGGGTGGGCGGGGCTGGGGGAAATCGTGGATTTCTCTCCCCTCCCAGCTTTAACATGGAGGTGTGGTTACAGTCACAGGCGTTTCCCGCATGGCTAGTCAGGTGCCGTGAACCAAGCCAACTAGTAACAGCTCAGCTGTAATATATATAGCCTGTGGTCCAACGCTGGTCCACTGGTGCTCTGCAGAGCACGTGTGGGGGGTGAGCAGAGTCTAGAGCTGGGTAGGCAGAGGATGCAGCTTTGTCCTCCCCCAGCTGTTAAATTGCATTAATAGGAGCTGGAAATCCATTGCTTTCCTAACTTCTTCGAATTTCTATAACTCCCAGCAAACACAATCATGAACCGGGACCCCATCATGCTAGGCGCTGTACAAACACTGAACAAAAAAGCCAGGAGCTGGCAGTCGAAGTGTAAGACAGGAGAACGGCTGAATACAGACCAACAGAAGAGCCCAAGTAAACAACGAGACAGTGCCGGTCGGCATGCTGGACAGTAGTCTCTGCACACCAACGGCATACCCTCTGCTTTTCCATATAAGCAACTGATGGCGCTGCCAGCGGGATGTTACCTTCTCCCGGATAGGCTGGTGACTGGGAATGGGAAGAGAGATGGGTTTGCAAGACAATCTCCGTAGTGTGGGGTGGTCCAGGCTCTGACAGATTTTGAGAAGCCCTGGGGTAGTTTATGTAGATAAGGGATTGATTACGCTTCACTCCAGCCCGCTAATCTTCTCCTGGTCAAGGCAGGAGAACTGCTTCATTAGATAAGCTGATTACTTCAGGCCCAGTAAGAGTTGTTTTTATGTGGAATTGCTCCAGTCGGATTCAACCCTTGGCTACATTAGGTAAACTTGCCTTGAGGTCAGCGGTTTCAAGCAGTCCTGGAGGGTTAGGCGGGATGTCTGACCTGGCATGGGGAGGGTGGGAGACAGAAAGGGAAGGGATGAGGGAACCTTAATTACAAGTCTTTCTCTCCCCATAAGAATGTGGTTAAATATTTGTTTTAGTTCTTCCAAGGAAGGAACTTGATAAGATAATACGATCCTGACAGTTTTGACCTCCTGATCCCCAGGAGTTTTGCCAAGGGGTCAAAGGTCAGTGGCAAAGTAATATCGTGGTGTAATTAAGTTGCCAGGGTTTTGTTATTTGTTTGATTATACTGAGTGGTGAGCAGGCCTGGGCTGCAGGTACTTTGTGGAGCACAGAGACCACTAGCCTGGTGAAGCTGAAGCAGCTCCTGTCAGGCAAGGAAGATAGCCAAAAATCTGTGTGATTGTTTGGGGGGGGGGGGGAATGGTGGGGAAGAGGGAAGGTTGGGGAATAGGTCACCTGATTAATTCTCATTTTTGAAGACACAAATGCTGTAAACTGTGATTCCCTCTCCTGCCGGCTGATCTGCAGTTCTATTTGTACGGTGGGTTTTCTTTGGCCTGCCAAGTTTAGTTCACCATTTAACAAGGAAGCTAGTGCACAGCGCATGTAGAGGTAATCACTGGATGATACCTTGCACCTAACATGCACCTTTGAGCCCCTGACCTGTGCTCTGCCATGAATCCATCTCTCTTTGGAGTTTTGGACTATGGCTAGCATTCCAGTCCCAGACGTCGCTTCAGACAGCTGCCGTATTGTTAAAATGACTACTTGCCAGAGAAATATTTCTGAATGTCCCCCGTAATTAAGCCCTGATATAGCAGAGCTCTGAAGCACACGTTTGTTTAAATTTGACAGTTGACCCCCTGAAGTCAATGGGATTTTAAGCACAGACCCAAAGGTAAGCACAGGCTTAAGTGCTTTGATGAGCAGAGAAGGCGTGATGAATCAGGGCCAGGGGGTAAAACTTTTTAAAACCGCTTAAGCCCCTTTTTCCAAGTGACTTTGGCCCAGATCAATGTCAGTAGGAGTCAGGTGCCTCAGGTACTTTAAAGGATCTTGACTTCAGGAGCTTACCTTCTATTGACTTTTTTAAATATGAAAAATTTTACCCATAGTGCTTTGCTAGATTGCAGCCTTACACTGTTCCGTGAAGTGCAGGATGGGCCTCAGATGCCAGTACCTTGCAAACCTACAGAGCTAGAAATCTGGAAGGCTTATACTATTGGAAAGGGGAGATCCCCAGAGCTTGTTCTATTCCCGGTTGAGTCAGGTTCCTGCAGAATCGGTTTCTATTCAGACCTTTATATCCCCACATTATTACAATTGCTACATTATTATGGAAACAGTTATTTTTGGTCACTTTCCGAGTTTTTTCTCAAATGTGTTACAGTTTTTCTCACCTCCTGAGTCTTGTGCTGTCAGACTCTTGTCACTAAGGCAACTGGCTTTGCAGTTGAGAGGGATACAAACAAAAAATAGCACAAATAAAGTATTTTAAAACGCTCTAAAACATTCCTGTTTTCTGTAACTTACATGACACCTACAACATCCATCAGAGGGTGGTGCAGGAAAAAGGGGATCTATTGGGATGGCCTGGGTAACATGCTAGTGGATACGCAATAGGAGAGTTACAGTTTGTACCCATCCCAAACTCTTGATGATGACACACCTCTGCCTTATTTGATGCTATTAGGTTCTTCCAAGGTCTGATTGAAAGCCCTGTGAAGTCAATGGAATGACTCTGGTTGACTTCAGTGCAGCTCAGTGTAGGTCCTACATCCACCACCATCTATAGGTAGGTACGTCCATGCAGACATAAAATCAGGGTATACGTGTGCAGGTGCTGTGTACATACATTGTATGCCCTAGATCAACAGTTTCCAAACTTTAGCAACCCGAGGAGACCCCCGTTTTGATTTTAAAATGTTCAAGGAACCCAAATCCCCCACTCAGCCCCAGGCCCTACCTCCCATTCCACCCCTTCCCCTAAGGCCCCATCCCTCCTCTTCCCTGCCTCTTTCCATCCCCTCCCCCGAGCGCACCCCATCCCCACTCCTCCCCCTCCCTCCCAGACCCTCCTGCGTGCCTGTGAACAGCTGTTCCCGGAGTGCAGGAGGTGCTGGGAGGGAAAAGGAGGAGTTGAGGGTGGGAGGGGGAAGAGTTGATCAGCGGGGCCCACAGACCCCCTGGAGTACCTTCATAGACCCCCCCCCCCCCCCAGGGGTCCATGGACCCCTGTTTGAGAAATGCTGGGCTAGACTCTCAGCTGACGGCACTCTGGTTTCAATGGAGCTATGCCACTTTGCACCAGCTGACAATCTGTCCCTGTCGCTTTAACAAAAGTGAAAGCAAAGGATAGAGTAGTTCCGTCCTGAAAAGCCGCTCTCAAATTGGCACTCAGAGTCGCTTTGCTTCTGTGGCTCACTGTCAATCAAATGTGACTAGTTTGGGCTCAGACTTGTAACTTGCTGATCTCTCTTAGCTCTCATTGAGGTCAGCAGCTCACAGGATCTGAACCTGTCCAAATAAAAAGCTGGATCTCCCCCAGTAACCCTGCGGAGTGACCCTGAGGTGTGAAAGCTAAGTGATGTTTCCTTCTCTGAGTGCATCAGCAGCAGACAACCTGTCCCGGCTGTGATGTATAGGGCAAGTCAAACACACCTTATCTTCACCTGTAATAGATCTCGTTTGGGTCATGGTTACAGATGACAATGCACTAGCGAGAATGAACAGGGCTGAACTCTGAGTCCAGGCAGAGTTGGCAGCACTGATAGTTAGAAAATACTTCTTTTTACTTAGGTCTGTGGAAATGTGCGGTGGAAACTGGCCCTTAGTTTCACAATGGTCCTCCCTTTCTGAAAAAAAGTTCCCTTTTTGCAGGCTGGAATTTTCCGCCCTTCATCTCAGCACAGAGATGGCTCCTTCTGGAAAGTTTGAGCAAAATCTGTTTATCCATTTTTAAGTTTTTGGAAAGGAGGTGGGGGAAATATACATTTCCTGTTTGAAGTAGATTTTAAAAAGAAGCATTTTGCTCATGTATGACACTCTCTGGAATGTATTGTGTGTGTCTGTAGAAAAAAATAGATTTTCAAAGGAGTGTGAGAGTTAGTCACCCAAATCCCTTTGACTTTCAACTTCTTTAGACTTTTCCTGAAAACCCCAGCCTAAGATTAGGAGTGTAAACTGATTAGGCTAGTAAAATACTGTAAATGCGAATAGACCCAGGTTTAAAAAGATTTGAGTGGATCAACGGTGTGCAAACGGTTTCACCTCTGTTGTTCTGACCATTAATGTCAATTGGACGTCTATGCACACTTACCAAGAAAGCTGAGGTTACCTTGCTGTGTCTGTCTCATGGGCCCTTGAACTGGTGGCGGGGAAGCATTTCACCTAGCTGGGAAACAAGTGTCTATCAGATGGTCATTCTCCGGTTTACACAAAGCTCCTGTCAGGGGGCTGATATTTTTGTTGTCACTGAATGTGGGTCACTGAGGTGACCTGATATTTAAAGTGAAAAGCCAGGACACCTGTGGTAGCAGTGAGGGTCACTGCGGGGTGAGTTGGAGGATATTGGTAGCTGAGGCCGATGCTCACCCCCCTTCTCCTGCCCCACTCTCTGTGGGTCTGATTGTGAGGGAGTGCTGGCGTGAGGCTTCATGCAGGGGTGGGTCACTGGTCACAGGTCTGCTCTGCACCGAGGGGCGTTATCCCCCAGCCCGGGTAGATAGACACGTGCCGCTAGCTGGCCTTGAGCTAGCGTGCTGAAAATAGCCATGTGGCTGTTAGAGCGTGGGCAGTGGCTTGCGCTAGTCACCTGAGTACAGACCCTGGGGCAGGGGTGGGCTTCTCCTCAGGCTGCCAGCCCATGCTGCCAGCCCTGCTGCAACGTCCACAGTGCACTTTTTGGTGCACTTGCTCAAGCTGATCTAGCGTGCGTCTGTGTACCCGGGCTCAGTGGCACAATCCAGCCACAGCGTCGACTCCCTGGGAGCGTTCATGGGTTCAGCACGTGGGATTTCATAAAATGGATGGGACACTGGGACTTGATCCATCAAACAGGGACATGACTAGTTTTCAGGGACACACGTTCACTCTGCCTGTCTCTCTTGTGCCATGCTCTGCAAGTGCTCAGTATGGGCACTAGGTGTCAGTTTGGTCTCCTGTAGCAGGTCATTCATTCCACGTGCAGGGACTTTCAAGGGGGTGTCTTAACTTCATCCTGTGCACTCTCCTCTGCCTTTGCCTCTCCATTGAGAAACTGCTGAGGGGTGTCTTCCGGACCCAATATCTTGAGGGCCGTGTGCAACCCAAAGTTGAAGCTGGAGCACTGGCCTGGCACTGGAGCAAAGCGGAGTGGTGTGGTGTTTTCTTGCTGGCTTTTCTTCCCCAGGAGATGCTGCATTCTGGGAAAGCCAGAGCGCCTGGGTTACAGCATTTCCACCTGCCCCGGATACTGTCGGCTTCACTAGCCCTGCGTTGAGATATTGAATTTTGCTGAGAGGAGTGTGGTAGCTTCCTAGTGTGCTGGAGGAGGGAGAATGCAAATTACGTCACTGCTGCTGCCGGCATATCCTGAGATTTCAAGGCGTTGTAGCACCTTGGCCTAGGGAGGGGAGATGCCTTTGATGGAGGCAAGAGTCCCGGGTCTTGGCTAACTGCTCAGATGGTTTCCCCCTCCCTATCATCACTTCTGTCTGCTTGGGATCAGCTGGTGACAGCTGCTCTTCATCCAGGGGCTGATCTCTGTCAAGCGCTGGGACGTCTGGGTGACGACATTGGTTCCATCTGCTGAGCGGAGCATCTATCCTCTCTTTCACCACCTAAATCGGGACACATATCCAGACCCTGTGTTGCCCCATTCCCTCCTTCCCTTCCCCCAAATCCCAGTCCATTATTGCCAGCCTCAGCCATGACATACGTTGCCCTCCTGGCAAATGACACACACCACTGTCCTGGGTTTGATAAACAATGGCCCTTGGGGAGCCTGGAGGGCGGGGTTTCTAACTGACCTGCCCAAGGAAAGGCAAAGAGATCCACCCTGGGACAGGAAAACCCTCTCCCAAATCCAAGGTGGGCCAGAGAGTTTTCAGCCCTGCTCTTCCACAGTGGGAGGGGAGGCAAGGAAACTGTAGCACGTTGTTTAAGCACTGAACTTGTTACCGTGCGCAACCCAGCTCCATTGTTTTTCACGCAGCTGAGCCCACTCAGAGCAGGGCCTTCCCCATAAATCATTCCCTAGAATATAGGGAAACTGCCCCCATCTTTTCTTATGCAGAAGCCGCTGACTTTTGCTGAGTTTCTGTCTCCTAGGGCCCATAAACAAGAAAGCCCAAGAGTTCCCTTTAATTTCGCAGCTCACCTTTACATTGGGCCACTGGTGAGTAACTTAGGCTTTGTTCGAAAAAAGGGGAGCTTAAATAACTTTTGTAACTGGAAATGTGTTTGGGGTTGGGGTGGAGCAGGGCGGGAGTCTTGGTTATTTTAATTCAATGAAGCCAGGTTGTGACATAGGACAAACCCAAAGCCATCGTCCTAATTGCTTTGGCCAACCTGAAAGGTAATAAACAAAGAGCAGTCAGTCATGAAGTGTTTCAAACCCTCCCATTTTCAATGGTATAAAGTGTTACAATTAACGGAAGGCAGGAGGGAATCTAGCTGTTTAAGATTTCAGTATGGCCAACTCCAGCCACATGATTCAGCCTCTAGGAAATCATGAGACTGGCTTAAAAATAATGTGATTTAAAAAAAAAAAATCTGGGGTTCTTTTTCTTGGCCTCTTGGTTTCTGGGTCACGTTTGTGAGTTTTCACTGCAACCATGAGGGCTGAAAACTTGCATTCTTTTAAAGTGAAATGAGCGATTCTCCCACGATCACGGGACTCCAGCAGCTGGGGCTCTAAGAACGCTACCAAATATTGCAAGGGCCGTGATAAAATCATGCGAGGGATTATTTTTAGCCTGACAATAACCTTTTAATGTCTGGCTGCGTAACACTTCCAGGGGAGTTTCTGCGTTGGCATTCACGCAGAGGTACAATGCTGCCTCACTGTGCATGGGTGAGCATATATGTCAGGAAGGTGGCTGGTGAATGATAATAGCCAGCATCATGGGTCTCCCTATAGATACTCTTCCACTCCTGGACTCTTGGCTCTCCACTGGAGACATCCCCAATTCCATGGGGAAAGCCATTCTAGGGGGTAGACCATGACCCCATGGCTGCAGCTGAAGAACCCTCAGCTTCTCTCAAGCCCCTGGGTTTTTCCAACATATCTTAAGCACAGTGGAGTCAGGGAAGAAAGCCCTTTTGAAAATCACAGCCTAATCACTCCCATCTGCTCAGTGCTGCTTCCCATAGCCGCCTGCCAGGATGCTCGCCTCCGACGCTAAGTGGCATATTATTTTCGATAACTTGCAATCATTTGCTGGAAATCTCCTCCTCCTTTAAAAGGTCCCCCTGGAAAGACGATTCGACAAAAACATAGGGCAGCCCACCCAGCTCAGGCTGACGTTTGAAGTCTTCATCTGTGTTACCGGAAGTACGACCTCGCTGTATTTCATGGTGGGTTTGGTCAAGATTCCGACCACTGGGATTCATTTTTACCCAAATGCTCTCCAAAATTAGAGCCAAAAAGGAGCTACTAGGTCCTTCTAGTTCAGGGGTAGGCAACCTATGGCACAGGTGCCGAAGGCGGCACGCGAGCTGATTTTCAGTGGCACTCACACTGCCCGGGTCCTGGCCACCGGTCCGGGGGGTTCTGGATTTTAATTTAATTTTAAATTAACCTTCTTAAACATTTTAAAAACCTTATTTACTTTACATACAACAATAGTTTAGTTATATATTATAGACTTATAGAAAGAGACCTTCTAAAAAGGTTAAAATCTATTACTGGCACACGAAACCTTAAATTAAAGTGAATAAACGAAGACTCGGCACATCACTTCTGAAAGGTTGCTGACCCCTGTTCTAGTTCATCTTCCCACCCTGCCAACCCACAATGGTTCCCTACAGTCTCTTCTCCAATGGTTCCATCACATCCCTTTGGAGACTATTACGCAGGCTAATAAACAACATTCTTCCTGATGTGCAACTTTACTTTTCCCTTAGCCCGATTTCAAGCTCTTCATCCTTCCAATTTACATCCAAAGACACTTTGCCAACTACATATAGGAATTACTTCACTGAAATGCAGCTGCCTCTGGGGTGCAATGTGGGAGCTCTTTTACCAACACTGTGCAACAGCTGAGGATAGGAAGCAAAGAAGAGTATTTTATCTAAACTACAAGGTTAATTATTCTACTGTGATTGGAATCTGACCAGGACATGTGAGCAAACAACACCCCTTCTCTTTCAAACAGCACCCTGCTGCCTTTAGGCATTCAGGGAAATTGTCATTCTGTCCCCGTCGGAAAGATGGCAAGAACTTGGCAACTTGATCCTTTTTTCTGCATAATGGACCATGTCTCCCATCATTCTGCATCCCTTCTCTGCAGAGCACGCTCCTGAATGCAAGGTCTTCAGCATGTCAACCACCACCCCAGCTTGCTGCCTAGCTTTAACTGGATCCATTATGCTATCTTCCCCTCCTCCTCTCCCCCCCCCCTGCACAACTATGACTTTAAGGACTGAAAAGCAACATCTGAGGAGGAAAGAGATGTAAATATGGGAGGTGGAGGGGGCTCCCTAGGAGTGTTTAAGAGCCAGCACTCAACAGCTGGATGGGATCACTCCACAGCTCTTCATGATGAGGCTCCCAAAGGAATTCAACGCTCAGCCAAGGGTTGTACTGCTGTGATTGGGGGATTGTGAGGATGGTAGGGAGTGAATGAGGGGATGAGAAGCAGCCCAAAGACCCTCTTGTAAGTTTCATCAGTGCTCCAATTTGTGCTCCTAAGAAGCAGACTTCTCCTCTTCTGTTTGATCAGTGCCCTTGCTGGTGTTTTGTCCATTGCTCTCGAAATGGGGGAGGCAGAGAGTCATGCAGCCTCCTTGTTGGAAAGAACTTGCTCATGATGCATCTTAGAGCATCTGGAATCCTAACACTTCCAGGACCGCCTGCCTGTTCAGGAACTCCTTTCAATTTTCACGCCTCTGTCCCAGGTCCCCACAGAGCAGGGCAGTTAAAGAACCAAGGGCTGAGGTCAGGCTTTGCCACGGAGCATCGCTCCATGGGGATCTGGCATCATGTCTGTGTTGTGCGAGTCCATGATGACCTTATGCATATGTGATGTCACTGCCTGCTGATGCTGCGTTGGATGAAGGTACAAGTATAGGATCCAGATGATGTCCTCTCGCAGATGATGATGATAACCCCTGGCTCTGGATAGAGCAGGGAACCATTTCCTGAGTCGCATGTGTGTGCAATGCCGAAGCAGAAAATCCAAGCCTGAACCGCTGAACTAGACTTTCCCCGTGCAGCATGCACAGGCAAATCTCCAGAGTGGAAGGAGGTACCTGCTGAACTCATGAGTGTCCTGCCTGCCAGCAGGCCTGGGGAGCTGCTGTGTGACCAAGTGGGAAATGAGCAGAGGATATGATGCCCAGTGGGCCCAAGGCAGGAAGAAAGGAGAAGGGATGTGGGAGGATGCTGCTGTGATTGGATCGTGCCGCGGTTCCTGTAGAGCTCCGGCTGTGGATCCATTACTAATAGTGCTGTCTGTATCCCTAGCACCTCCATCAGTGACCCTCGGGCTCCGTTATGAGCAGCAGGCAGTGATCATTTGTCCCCATTTTAGAGCTGGGGAAATAGAGGCAGAGGTGAAGGGACTTTCCCACAGTGAGTCAGCGGTAGGGGCACTACTGTTGAGCTTTCAGCTCCCTGCTCTAGCCGTTAAACCACATTGCCTTCCCGAGCCATAGGTGCCTTATCAGCACTTGCCAAGGGGGCAGGGAGATGCCCATACTGCATCCTTGTATCTGTGGAGCAGGAGGCTCAGAACTGGGGCTGGGACAGACCTTCAAGGTCCGAGGAAAACTTCTGAAATACCAGGCCAGGAGAGAGGAGGAAGGTGGGAAATGAAGGGCGGAGGGAATGGGCCAAGGCTGCAGCCTGCGCAAAGGTGCGTAGCCCTGGAGAGCCACCCTCCGGCTCCATGCCCCAGGAAAGCAGCGAGAAGGCTCAGTGTGATGGGAATGGGAGAGTCATCTTGCTTCCCACGAGTGGTTCTGGCATGGCGCAAGATGCCTTGTGGGCACTTTCTGAGCCTCACCGATTGTTTTCGGGACTGCTACCTGCAACGCAGCTGACTTGCAGGTGGATTGTTGCATGCTGGGACCTGTCGTCTCTGGAGCTGGGACCTGCATATTAGCGATGGGGATGGTCATGGGGTGAGCTTTGCCCCCGGGTTGCATGTTGGTCACCCCCATGACCTGACAAAACCCTGGCTTTGTTACTTGAACACCACCTAGGGAGGAGCGTGTTGGTGGGTGGGGACCTGGTCCTGATCTCATTGTCCCACCCGATAACCTGACCCTGATAACGCTGAGGAATGTCCCCTCCATGATTGCACCCAGCCTGGGAGGTCAGAAATTAGCTGCAAAGGCATTTTGCAGCAGCCCAAATTGGGAGGAGGCGTGTGGTTTTTGTTTTGTTTGTTTGTTTATTTGGGCGAAAGCCGGTTCTTTGTGAAGGAAGAGCATCCTCTAGCGGCAGTCAGCGGAGCCGGCAGGTTTGTCAGGCTGTCAGTGGAGCAGCCAAGGACAAAATATTCTTTTTTCCCCCTCCTCCTTAGCCTGTATTTCTTTTCTATCATGAAGAGCAGCAAATTGAGTCTGCTGGGCTATTGGGTCTCCACCTTGGGCCGTGGGAAGGGTGCCTCTGAGGACAGAGGAGAAATTAGGGAATGTCTGGTTTCTCTTCTAAGAAACGGGGGGAGGGGGGGGTGCGGAGCAGAAGAAAATACCGTTCTGTCAAATTGGTTTTATTTTCACTTTGTTTTCCCCTTTCTCCCGGGACAACTGACAGCCTGGGAGAACGAAGGCCTTCCTTGACTATTCATAGGTGGCGTCCCCACGCACTGACCCCCTTGGCCCCATTCTTGGTTTCTGCAGCGCCCCCAACGAGGCAGCCAAAGAGGGGGTGTGGTCGGTACCAGCTGCGAGGTGGTGGTGTCTGATGTGCTCCTACCTCCACCAAAATCAGTGGTGTTAAGGGCACTGGGGCTGAGAGCCCCTTGGTTCAAATGAATTCGTAACTGTCCAAAAGTTCATTAGTCTGTCACGGACACAGATGCCCTGGGCCAAATCCTCAGCTGATGTAAATTGACATAACTGTTATCTGCACTGATTTGCACCATCTGGGGGAGCTGATCCCATGGAAACCCTATAAAGGGATTTGCACTGAATGCTGCTAAATTCCCTCACCAATTTCCAAATTCTTTTTCCCACCTTCTGGGTATGGAAATCCACAGACTCCAATGCCCCAGCTTGGAGTGTGTCTCTGACTGTCAGGAATGGGTCCCTTGTCCCTTTAAACCCATTTCCAGCTGAGCAGGGGATGAACAGGAGAGAGGTAAAGGGCCAATCCACTCAGCAGAGCCTTGATCATATGTGATAGTTGCTGGATTAGGTAACAGCTCTGCCGCTTGAAATTGGATCGTGGTGGATGAGTGTTAACATCTCGGGTGTCCTGGCAGAAGGTTCATTTGAGTCTTATACAGTGCTGGGAAGATAAAGGAGCTTTTAAATAATCATTTTGTCTCCTACTCACCAGAGCACAGACTTCAAGCAATAACTAGGTGGCATCAGGTCTGCTTAGACACATTGGCCTTTTCATTTATTTATTTAATAGTGTTATTCTACCTGGCTAGCCAAACAGGCACAATTGCTGCAGATCCCAGCACCTTCTCACCCAGCTGATTTTTGGATTCCACTCATTAAACATATATAATTATAATGTAATAGTAATATAATACGTACACGCACAAATATGCAGATGTAGATATAATAGAACACAATGTGTGTGTGTTTCACATTATACAGTGATATTACTAAGCACCTATATAGTGCTTTTTTTAAAAAAAACTCTACACACACACACAGACTAATTAATCACACATGCACTCCTGACTAGGCAGTGAGTTTTTATTATTAATATAGAAAATCTCTCTTTTTGAAATCCTAATCACAAGTGTGTCTGGCTTGAAACCCTATTTTGTATTTGTTTTCACCTTTTATTTTTGTTTCAATTTGTCTTTTGAGTTTTGTTGGGAAGAACAGGAGATTATTCTCTGCCATTCATGTCAACTTCGTCTCCGTCCCATCTCCTGCCTCCTTTTCCTCCTTTTAAGTTCTGCCGTTTGCCTTTTCTCTTGTTTAGGATTAAGGATCACCAACCCCAAATCAACACACGTTTCATTGACAGTGCTCCACATCTGCTGTGATTTCCTTCCCCACTGTCTTTCCATCTCAGGAGATGTTTTGTTTTGTTTTTGTCCTGTCTGTCAGTTGGCTTGCTTTGTGCGTGTTAGTTATAGAATCTTTCTGTTGATTTTAGCAAAGCATCATATACCTTCACAGTAATACCTATGTAAGAGAGGTGGGGCCTGGGCCCAAAATTCTGGATCTCAACTCTTCTGAATTCTTGTCTCTTTGAAACTGGGATCCAGATGTAAATTTGATATCTTCAACCCATCTCTAGTATGTAAATTATAATTGTTAATTAGCAATTGTTTGTAATTTATTATTTTATTTTACTAACAAATTTACTTGCACATTTCAACCCTTTTCACTGACAAAATTTCAAACACAAAAGGGATGAAAAATACTAAAAAGGATTTGTGTCCAGAAAATTACGATTTCAAAGCCATTTGGGGGGTTTTAAGTTTCCTATTATTCATTCTCAGCTGAGCCTTTTACTTAAAATTGGTTTCTATTAATAGTAATTGTATCATTCAGAAACTTATTCTAGATTAAGGAAAAATATGTTTCTTGTTATTTTCACTGGCTTGTTACGACTTTTTATTGGCAGCCAATTTTAGATTATTTTTTTAAACTGACAGTAAAACCATTTGCTGATGGTTGGCAGTGCAGATTACAGGGCTAGGAATAATGGGTCAGATTCATTTTAGACATAAGCAAGCATAGCTCCATTAAAATCAATGGATCATCACACAGCTATGCCATATAATATGTATATATTGCCCCACAGAATCTCTGTGGAAATTCAGTGCACTGGTTCTTCCTATCTGTTATTAGCATCCCTGACTGTGTCCAGATTCTGTCTAAATGCAGCCGTTTCTTACCCTTCCCAGCAAGGCTTATAAAATTAAAATACAGTCTGTTTAAAAAAAAAAAAAGAAAAGGCGATTCGGCATCTTAAATTGCCCATTTCTTCCCTCCACTTCAGCTGGAGTTTTCAGGCAGGCTGCTTGGTACATATTTACCATTTTACTACCCAGCTGCCCATTGGCAGAGTGCATACGCACACAAGGGTTTTGCAAACTCAGGCTGGGCCTCCACTTTTGCAAAGTGAGCCCAGAACAGTGGAGTGCTGTGTGTTTTTGTTTTGTTTTTGTTTTGTTTTGTTTTTTTGTTTTTTTTTTTTTTGCTGTAATTTTTATTTTTAATTTCAAAAAGCGAGAGAGTGATTTTAGGAAAACACTCAAAGAAAGAAAGTGATTTTATATGTGTTTAAAGCATGAATTGAAGCTGTGAGAATACTAGAATATTCTCTCTTTGGCAAGTAATTTGTGAGAATATGGTTATTGCTGCTCTCTTGGCTTAGTACAGTTCAAGTAAGTCCCAAGAATGACAAAAATCCGTTTCCAAATAATAAAACTATTATTATTATTATTTATTTATTTTCCTTTTGTCTTCCACCAGAGGATCTCCAAGCACATGTCAGTTAAGCCTTGTAAAATCCTCTTTTTTAAAGGCAGGGAAACTGAGGCACAAGTAGTTTAAGGTCCTGATCCTGCAATGAGCTCTGCACAGGGGTCCTGCTTGTTGCAGGATCAAGGCTGAGGGCTTCGTCCAGCTCCCACTGAAGTTTTATTGTAGACTTCGACGGAAGTAGGGTGAGGCCAGAAATGACTCATGCAAGATCACATGGGGAATGTGTGCAAGAGCTAAGAGCAGAAGCCAGGTTTCCAGACTTGCAGCCGTCTGCCTTATTCTCAGATCTGCCTTCTGTTTGTGATGCATTTCAGCACATTTTGGGGAAATCAAATCCTTGTGTCCTTTGTTTCAGTCATAAAAGATGAGAGAATTGGGGATCCTGCTCTGATTCTGTCTCCTGTTGTATTCTCTGTGTGTGCAACAGCCAATGCATCAGGTAAAGCAGGCTTGTATTTATTTGGGTTTGCACAGTTGCTGTTAGTGCCTCTAGTTTATCCGCTGTGCAGATCTGAGAACAAGATTTTGGTTCTTGTTAATTTTTCTTCTTTCGAGAACAAAGAGCAGAGCAATGATTTGGTCAGATTCTGGAGTCAGATGTGATCGCAGAACAATATATAGAAATCAACCCCGGGGAAAAGCCCTATGGATTGGAATATAATAGAGTGATTGCATTTCTGGACAGCACCTTGAACCCACCTATAGAATTCTAGTTTTTATAGCTCACTATTAAATTTCTGTTGGTTTTAGCCCTCTGGGATTTTTCCCTAAGGGAAGAAAAAGAAACCAATGTAACCAAGAGTTAATATTCGTTGAATGATTATTTCCACCGTGAATGAGCTAATATTTGTGCAGCTGTTTGGAAATACAAAGCCATGTTATTAATTAGTCTCGTGATTTCTAGTTTTTTATTTGCCTTTAAAAATATAATGCCCTTTAAAAGACAAAAACAAAACCTCTTCTTCTTCCCATTGTAATTGAGGAGCATGTGTAAACAGTCTGCAGCCCAGGCTGGTCATGTGGAGAATACGATGCCCCGAATAACTAAATGTCCCCTTGCATTGGCCTCACATCTACCTTCCCTGTCACAACCTCATGGGGGTGACCTGCAAAGGCTGCGGAAACAACCAGAACTGGCAAGAGCCCACGGGGCCAGCCAGACGCACACAGGACTCACGATCTATTTATTAAAGCGTCGTGTCTGCAGTGTTAACTCTCAGTGCACCGATGGGTTTCCCCTCCCCTGAAATGGGGGCTGCAGGTGCTGGCAAAGAACCGTCGGCAGGAAATGCCCCTTGCCCCTTAGCCACCACGCTCTAAGCTCCAGCAGCGGCTCACTAGTGGAGATCTCTCTGCTGACCACAGCCGTGGGGCACGGTAGGGACTGCTCTCTCCCCGTTCTGTCTCCAGCTGGTGGCAGCTCTTGAGCCTTGGAAAGGATGGGCTCAATTGGGGCATTCGCCCTGGCACTTCTGCCACCAGTGGGGCCTGTCTGCAGGGTTTCTGTCCCACAAAACTTGGTTCAATCCTCAGTGCTGAGGTCTCTTTGCCATGCCCACTCTAAGGAGGGCTGGTGAAAGGAGTCTGGTTGACAGCCCTGGGGACAGGAGCCCTCTATTTACCCCCAGAGGAAGGGACAGCATGGGAAGTAGCAGTGCGAGCTGGGGCTGCCACCCATCCAGGTTTTTACCCGGACAGTCCGTTTTTTGGCTTCTGTGTCTGGGTGCCATTTAAGGTTGCCAGGTGCCTGGTTTTTGGAGACCTGGCAACCCTTAATCACACCCAAACCAAAAGCCTGGTTACCATGGGGGGGAGGAAGGCACCAGCTCATTAACCCGCGCCAGCCCCTGCTCAGCCGAGGCTGCCTACTACCTGCAGGCAGGCTCCTTGAGATGATCCAGCGAGCAATGGAGGAAGGGGGCAGAGGAGCAACAGGGGTGGGGCTTGAGGGGGGAATAAGTGAAGTGGGGGCAGGGCTTGGGGGGGGGGAAGAGGCGGAGAAGGGAGCAGGGCCTCTTGGGAAGAGGCAGGTTGGGGCCAGAGCCTCGATGGAAGAGGTGGAGAGGAGGTGGAGCCTTGGGAGACGAGGCAAGGCAGGGGGCTGGGCCTCAGGGGTCCAGTTACCAGCCATTAGAAAGGTGGCAACCTAGTGCCAGCGTCTCCCAATATGCCCCACCCCACTCCAGAGGGAGCGCCACGGAGGTGAGAGCAGAGTCCGCGGCCCATCCAGGCTGAGACTCTCCCAGTGAGACTGTCACTAGGGGGCCGACCAGCGACAGTTGTGCTGTGGGCTCTGGCCACTGGGAACTGCTCCAGGCCCCAGCTCACTTCAGGCCAGGGCCAGTATAGAGTCATGAGCTGGTGATTGCGTTGAGTCACTGCCAGCGGGCTGGGTTTGAACGGGTGAGCTAGAGGCGCACTAAGGATTTGCAAGCAAGGGCCAGGTCAGCATAAATGGAGCATAGCTCCATTGAAGTCGGGGGCCAGATCCCCAGCTAGTGTCAATCAGCACCGCTCCACCGACGTGGCTAGAGCTATGCCAAGTTACCTCATTGGAGAATCTGGCCTTCACTGCCTGCTGAGCTGTTGCTATTGTTTGTGTTCATCCTCAGGGCATTGCTAATCGTTCCCTCCCTCCTCTGTCTCTTCTCACAGTTCTGAGTATCCGGGGAGCCCAGGAAGAGGAGCCCACAGACCCCCAGCTGATGCGACTGGACAACATGCTGTTGGCAGAGGGCGTGGCAGGGCCTGAGAAAGGAGGAGGATCAGCGGCGGCTGCGGCCGCAGCAGCAGCATCCGGAGGGGCTGGCTCAGACAATTCCGTGGAGCATTCTGACTACAGAGCTAAACTCTCGCAGATCCGACAGATCTACCACACGGAGCTGGAGAAATATGAACAGGTAACAGGCTCATTCGCGGAGGCTAAGCAGAAGCTTCCCCCTCTCCCGGCCAAAGCAAAGGCAGGGTTTAAATGAAGCTCTGATCAAGGAAATAAACCCATTCAAGGGATAATCTGCCTATACAGCAGAGGGAAGATAATGCAACAGAAAATGGAGCCGATAAGAGAATCAGTATGTTACCTACACACAATTCTGTACGCCAAGCTAGCATGGCTGTGTGTATATGGGCTGGAGCGCTAGTGACATCTATTGTCAAGGTGGCATGAGCGTAGCTGTTACACACCCGTGTAGCTCAGAACTTCCTGAGACATCCACTGTTCAGGCTGAAATCCAACATGGGGAGCTGGTCAACATTTTTGCACAGTTTTTTTTTTTTTCATTAGAAGAAAAAAACTATTATTATTATTATTATTTTATTATTTATTTATTTATTCATTTGCAAAAAATTGTTGGTGTCAAAAACAATCTGGGGTTTGGTTTGTTTTTTTGCAAAATTTTCCATGATGCATTGTTTTAATCCATGTTTTGTTATCAAAATAGTGTCAGCATTTGAATCAGAATCATTCAAGAAATGCTTTGTTTACTGAAAAGCCCATTTTCAGGAAGAAAACCTGGCTTTTTACCTAAGGATTTTGATCAAAATTTTGATAAATTCATTGAAAGCAACCCTGGAAAACTTTGTGACGAAGGCAAACTGAGTCATTTCAAACTCTGGGATTTTTTTTTGCAAACTCATTCTGCCACTTTTCAACCAGCTCCTATGACAGGCTTTATAGTTATGGAGAGATACCTATCTCATAGAACTGGAAGGGACCCTGAACGGTCATTAAGTCCAGCCCCCTGCCTTCACTAGCAGGACCAAATACTGATTTTGCCCCAGATCCCTAAGTGGCCCCCTCAAGGATTGAACTCTCAACCCTGGGTTTAGCAGGCCAATGCTCAAACCACTGAACTATCCCTCCCCCAAGCTTGGGTTAAGGGGATTGTTTGGTTTTTAAGCTTGACCAAAAAATATTCACCCCCTCTTAGGAGTAAAAGGAAAGAAGGCGGCTGGTCCAGTGGTTAGGGGCTTAGTTTGGGCCTCAGAAGACCCAGGTTCAATTATCTGTTCTGCTAATGACTCACAGCACCCCTGCGCAGGGCTTGCCTGATTACCCTCCTCCCCCGGCCATGCAGGGCTTGCCTGATCCACCTGGCATTGTGCCGGAGTCTGATTAGTGGATAAAGACTTGGGCAGTGAATCCCTGCCATACAACTTCCTGTCCTTCTGCTGAGGTGGCTGTGGGGAGCCCAGGCAGCTGTTGACAGGGGAGCCATGAGTCCGAGTTGGGGCAGAGGACCTGAAACTCGGACATCAAAGCCTGCTGGCCAGGTCCCCTGGCTGTCTGGCCTTTTCAGAATGTCTCCCAAGACCTCTGGATACTGGGGTCTGCCGTAATGTCACTATCATGACTTTCCATCTGCAAAGAGCCCTGACATTGTTCCACCTTTGCTCTCGAAACGGCATGGAAAGGGATAGTGATAAGGGCACCTTGGCCAGGACTGTCTTGATCTTCCCTGCTGCGTCCTGGGTCCCACCAAGCTGCCATCTCTCTGGGCCAGAGAATCAGAACAGCTTTCCCTCTCCAGTTCCTCCCTCGGGATCAGGGGCAGAGCTCAGGCAGCCCTTTCCAGAGATCCTCAGGCTGCCGGCACTAGTGGCCGTAGAGAATTCAGCCCAGTTCAAGATGGTGCAGCAGGTGATTGGATCCATCTGCAGGCTGTCAATGGCAGTGCCCTACACACCCTGTGGGAGTGCAGAGAGAGGTGACAAGCCCCAAGGGGATGCTGGAAGGGCCGTCAGAGGACCTACTGAGTGTCCCCCCAAGGAGACCGTAAGTTGAGAGGATCCAGGGCTTTTGTGGGGGAGAATTGTGAGGCCTGCTGAGAGGTTTCCACGTTTAGACAGGACTTGGAGAAGCAGCTGCGCTTTAGGCAGGCTAGTGCGGCTGCTCAGCTCCAAATGCTTTGATTTCTTCTCTTGACGGCTGAATGTGGTTTGTGACCATTGCATCCCGACCACATCAGTTTGCGCTAACCTGATTCATGCACCTGGGTGGTCTCGTGACCCTAAGGTGCGGGGTAGATGTCCCTTCCAGGTCACAGCTGTCCTGCCGGCAGGGAAGCTGGCCCCAGGACACAGGAGCTAACTGGGACAGGTCCAGTGTCTGGCTTCACCTCAGGGACCTGATGTTGCTGTGACTCGACACAGCTTTTCCCTGCAGTTTTGTCTATAACAGGGGTAGGCAACCTATGGCACATGTGCCGAAGGCGGCACACGAACTGATCTTTAGTGGCACTCACACTGCCTGGGTCCTGGCCACCGGTCCAGGGGGCTCTGCATTTTAATTTAATCTTAAATGAAGCTTCTTAAACATTTTAAAAACCTTATTTACTTTACATACAACAATAGTTTAGTTATATATTATAGACTTATAGAAAGAGACCTTCTAAAAACGTTAAAATGTATTACTGGCACACGAAACCTTAAATTAGGGTGAATAAATGAAGACTCGGCACACCACTTCTGAAAGGTTGCCGACCCCTGGTCTATAATGTTCTTTTGCTTGTGAAGATGAGGCAGGCTAAAACTACTTGGAGTCTGTAAGCATGGGGCTGGCTCTTTCAGCGCCTAGGTAAACAGCCAGGAGGGGGTATAGCAGACCTCTCAGATGAGAGAGGTTTCCTCATGACTTATGTGGATTGTAAAGGGGCCAGTGGTTCTGCTGTACAGTCACCTTCACAAGGGCTCTGACCAACTAGCTGTATCTACTGGGTAGTTAGCTACAGTTGATGTCTTTAGAGCATCATGGGATGATGGGACAGCAAGGGGAATGGAGGATCCACACTCCATTAAGAACAGAAGGGGAGAAGCAATTGAAATGATGTCTTCAACTCAGGGGATTGAACCCAAACCCTTGAGTTCTCCCGTATAAATGTCAGTCTGTGAAAGGGTGAGGGGCTGTTTTACACCATATACAGGCTGTGCCCCAGGTTACCCTCCTAAGGAAGACACAGTCCGAGTGTACACAAGCTCAGAAAGAAGGGAACTGCAGAGTTCTCCTCTGAGAACACCTTCCCCATCCTGGTGAGGCCTCAGCTGGAGTAGTGTGTCCAGCTCTGGGCGCCAAACTTGAGGAAAGATGTGGACACGGTGGAGGGAGTCCAGAGGAGAGCAACAAAAATGATCAAAGGGTTCGAAACCCTGACCCGTGAGGAAGGTTAAAAAGACTGGCCCTGTTTATTCTTGGGAAAAGAAGACTATGGGGGGACCCTAGAACAGTCTTCAAATGTGTTAAGGGCTGTTATAGAGAGAATGGGGATCAATTGTTCTCCATATCCACTGCAGGTAGGATAAGAAGGAATGGGCTTCATCTGCGGCAAGGGAGATTCAGGTTAGATAGTAGGTACCAGGTTTCTGTCTCTAAGGGGAGTTAAGCTCCGGAACAGGCTTGCAAGGGAAGCTGTAAAATCCTTGTCACTGGAGGTTTTTAAGAGCAGGCTGGACACACACCTGTCAGGGATGGTCTAGGTAGACTTGGTCCTGCCTCAGTGCTGAAGGCTGGACCTGATGACCTCTCGAGGGCCCTTCCAGCCTGACATTTCTACAGTTCTGTGAATCAGGTGATTGTCACAGTAGCAGCCTCCCCTTCACAGCATCTCCCGAGTGCTGGAGAGTTCTGGCTTTTGGGGCAGTTGCTCCAAGACTACCCTTATGATTTACAAGGCCCAGCAAGAGCAGGGCCCCAGGTGCCACAAGGGCAGTGAGCTACCCCGTTCAGATGGGTCTGGGGAGAGAGAGTAGCAACTTGCCCCTTGTGAAGCGGGGGCACTGCTCTGGGTGCGTTGTGTGGCTGTCCGGGGGCCCCAAGGTGTGAGGCCCAGCCAGGCCAGCCCTGCTTTCAGCACAGAGCAGTGAAGTTCTTGAGCAACTCGTTGCTTTTCCTCTTCATCTTTGCAGGTCGCCTCCCTTTCAGAGCCGGGCTGTCATCTGTGTTGCTAAGTGGTTTGCTTTCCCTCTGGCCCAGCAGCCCCTGGCTGCACGGACCTGCCAGCATCCAGCATCTGATGCAGCAGACTGAGAAAATGTATTAAAAACAAACATCCCCCGTGGGCATGAGAGGAGCGGGGGACCACGGGTGGTGGAAGCAGGCGCAGCGGGGCGGTGCTGTGCCGTCAGCACACTAATTCCAGTGATTACCTGCTTGCCCTTTCATGTCAGGGCGCCTGTCTCGCGCTGCCTGCTCTGCTTTAATTATTATCATTATTGACTTGTTATCGGATGTGCTGGAAACCTGCAGCACTGTGTCACCTCAGTGCTCGCAGCCACTTGATGTGGGTCGTTTGGGGGGCTCTGACTCCGCCCCCTCTCTCTGGGACCTGCATGCCTGCAGAATTAACCGTTCCCCCTGTCGGCAGCCCAAGGTGCATTTGAGCCACCAGCAGCTGCTGCTTCCCACACTTGCTTCTGGCCCACTCCCACCATCCTGACCTTTGGCACCTCTCTCCCCGCGCCTGAGGGGCAAGCGCTCCGAGACCTGGGACCATCCATAAGTAACATCTGTAGCACACACAGAGTTAGGACAGGCCACCTCACGTGCATCATAACAGCAGCTGATCCTGGGTGGGCTTAAATCAAGAAGGAGTTGGCAGCTCCCAGGCATCCCATTGCACAGCAGACCACATGCATTATGGGAGAGCTGGTCTCATGAGGCACTGGGTACTTCAGCAGGATCACAGGCCAGTATACTCAGATTGTTGGCCTCCCTGCGAATGGAAGGAGGAGGGATACCAGACTGGTCGAGATGTTGGTCTGATCCAGTATGTCAGGGATGACGGGACCAGTACGGCTACCAGATCGAAAGGACCGTGGTTCTGATCTGATGTGACAAATCCTATATTTTTCTGGCTCCTCCAGCCAACCCCAAAGCAAAAGTAATAGGAGGTAAGGTTTTTTTTTTCAGCCTTTGTCCCAAACAAAAGGCTTTATGCAGCCCAGCTCTTCCCATTCCCTCAGCACCAAGGAAACAGCATCAATTCCTCCTCGCCTGCTCAGTTTGGGTTCGGCAGCCTACCCCAAAAGCCCGTTCTCTGCAAAGCAGGAGAGAAAACTTTTTCCTCTCCTTATGGAGAGCCAGCCTAGCCTGGCCTCCTCGTTCCCTATATCTCTGTCCTAATGACCCCCAATGGAAGATTCTTCCTTAGGCATTCAGAGTGGGATAGTTCTTCTCCCTTTCCCCCGCTGCAGCTTTGAACCCCTTCCCCCCTAGGTGTGCACAGTCCTACACCCATTCCCAGGCCTGGTGTGAGGCTCAGCAGTAATAGTAATTAACATTTACAGAACTCTTGCATCTTCAAAGTGAAGTACCTATATGTGTTAATCGGGGCCTGTTCTAAAGATTAGAGAGAAGGGTTTGGGCCAGATATGGATTATATGGCTTCCCACCTTCATAGTGTCTGAGCACCTACTGTATTTATCCTCACAACACCGCTGCGAGGTAGGGAAGTGCTATTAACTCTGTTAAAGATGGGGAAACCGAGGCACAGAGCAACTAACTGATTTGCCTGAGGCCACACAGGGAGCCTGTGGCAGAAGAGATACTTGAACCCAGGTCTCCAGAGTCCCAGACTAACACCCAACCCACTGGACCATCCTTCCTTTCTGAGCCCTCTTAAAGCTCCTAAGGCCTCTGCCCAACCATCCGTTCTGTTCTGGATTCTGTGCAGTGACTCCCCATCGCTGTCTCAGATACTGGCTGTGCAGTTTATTGCTGGATGTTTTTCTCCTGTTTTTCACTTAATCTGTTTCCCTGGCGGGCAGCCCATCACCAGACAGATACAGGGGAATGGGAGGGAGCTGAGGAAAGGGCAGCCACATAGATCCAGGGGCAGGAGGGCTCCTAAACTGAAGAAGGGTTAAAAGCTGACCGTGTGCAGCCATGATGAAGGGAAGGCCCTACTGTGACTGTCTGCTGCTGGCAGAAGGATGGGAGCACTTAGGAAGGAGAGGGCTTGGTTAGAGTGATCCAAGGAGGACCCAGGGTTCTGGGATGGAAGCGAGCAGAGGACAATGGCGGTTAAGCAGCAGGGAGATGGTGTAGAGGTGAGAGACTGTTATAGTCCTCTTAAGGTGGAAGCTCCACTACTTGGGTCATTTTTAAATCCTAGACTGGACAAAACACTAAAAAAAAAAAAATAAGGGAATAATCCCGCACAAGCTGGCGAGTGGACGAGGGGCCTGATCCAAAGCCCATTGAAATCAGTGAGAGTCTTTCCCTCAAGTTCTCAATGGGCTGTGAATCAAACTCTAAATGACCCAACAGGTCCTCTCCGTCTGGCCGCTAGGGATACTCTGAAGGGTTGGGCCCAGTTTCGTCTCCTCCATGCCACATTTTAAGGCTCTTTCCTTTAGAAACCCTCACCACCGCCTCAGGGCTGAAGTTGCAGGCAGCTTGATCCCCACGGTGGAAAGGGGAAGTGGTCTGACACTATGGAAATGGGTGCGGTGTCAGGTTGCGGCTGGGTGGTTAGATCTCGTTAGCTGGTTGCTGTGCTGCTCCGTGGGGGCCCTGGGCTGGTGTCCTTATCTGGCTGTGCTGGCACCATATAGTCTTGAACACGGCCGAATGACCCTCCGATCCCGGGGTTTCTTTTGTTTTTCTTGCCGTCCCAGGCGTGCAACGAATTCACCACCCACGTGATGAACCTCCTGCGCGAGCAGAGCCGGACCCGGCCCATCTCACCAAAGGAGATCGAGCGGATGGTCAGCATCATCCACCGCAAATTCAGCTCCATCCAGATGCAGCTCAAGCAGAGCACGTGCGAAGCCGTCATGATCCTGCGCTCCCGATTTCTAGATGCGCGGTTAGTTCTCCCATCTCCCGCCTGAGAGAAAGTGCTTTGGCAGGGGTGGGAAGGGCGGGTTTCTCATCTCTCATGTTGGCCTTTAGACAGAGCAGACACTGCAAAGATCTGTTCTGGTCTGGCAGAGGTGGGACAACCAATGGATCTGATCCAGTATGAAGGCAAGGGACCAGAACAGACGGGCTAATGTGGTTTGAGATGCAAGGGATCAAATCCCCAGCCCACCCTGACTACCCTGTCATGCAGTCTCCTTCACCAGCCCGCCTGGGGACCAACCTTCTAATCAGGGCACTGGCAGGGGGGAGGCAGATCAGAGGCCAGGTGGGTCCATAGCTTCCCTCGCAAAGTGTTGCAAAGTTTGAGTAGAGGAGGTTTGCAAAGTACTTTGCAATGGAGAGGCAAGAGGCACCATGGAACTGCAAAATATGATTCCCACCCCCAGAGCGCTTTCCCTCTTTCTGGAGCCTTGGCCCTGATTCTGTTCCATTTTCTCCTTGCCAAGGCGGAAGAGACGAAACTTCAACAAGCAGGCTACGGAAATCCTGAATGAGTATTTCTATTCCCATCTCAGCAACCCTTACCCTAGTGAGGAAGCCAAAGAAGAGCTAGCCAAGAAGTGTGGCATCACAGTCTCACAGGTAAGGGGACGGGCAAAGGGAGTGGCACCAAAATAACGGCCTCGTGTTTTTCCATTAGGGCACAAATAACCAGGCAAGCGTCTCTTTACTGATCTCTACAGCGGTGGTGGGTGAATTGCGGGTTGAGTGCTAGATTGGTAGCAAGAGAATAATTGGAGGCTGCATGGAACAATGGGGAACAAGGCCCATTGAGGAAGAAGGGTGGATTGGGAGGGGAAGTATTAAGGCAATCACCTGGAAGGGATGGAGATGGACATGGCAGGGGCTGGCTGGGACATTGCAGAGTAGAGTCAATGTGGAATTTAAGCAGTAGAGGTTGAGGGGTGCATGCCGGGGGGGCAAAGTGAGAGCTGAGCAAGGTGACCAAGAGATTTCTGGGGCAAGTGCTATGTTTGGCCAGTGCCTGGCCGCACAAGCTACTGAACAACCAACAAACACATGTGGGGCTTGGCAGGGGTTTACTTGCTGGAGCTGTGTGAGCAAGGATCAGGAAGGAGGCCGTGGCTAGAGTGGGGTTTCTGGTGTGAGGGTCTCATGGCTGCGGATGCAGGGTTGTTTCTTTCCATCTAAAGGCATAGAGGGTAATTACTCTTGTATTTGCTGAATGCAATGCCTCTCTCATCTGCTGCCACATGCAATTTTTGTATGGAAACAGGATATTCACTAGCTACACCCCAAGGTGTGCCCATGTAATTAAAGGGGCAGGTGAATAGCCTCTGTGCCCCTGGAGCGTATAGCATTGACCGGCATGCTGATGCAAGGCTTGAGCAGACCAGTTGAGTGTCTAATTTGCAACCGCCACGTTCTTGATTGTCAATTATTCTCAGCCCCTTCCTTCCCTCCATCCCGCCCCTGTTCCTCCTACTGCATTTGGCTGACAGAGGCTGAAAAGTCTGGAACCAATCACCATGCCCTCTTGTATTCTTGCCCACAGCCAATTCACATGCTTTCCGGGAGTCAGCCATCTTGTGCTCCCTCATGTTCACAGACAGGTTTGTGGTGTCATTTGGGTCACACGTTCACATGAAGATGACAACAGTAACTGGGGCCAGATCCCCACCCAGAGTGGCTGTTCAGTTTCTCTGGAAGGGACAACATCAAACTGGAGACTGTAGTCATCTGTAATCCTGAGGGAATCTTGCTAATTGCTCCTTAAATGCTCATGTAGTGACCTCCAATCAACAACCGTATCATCTACAGTAGAAGACCCAAATGACCATCAGTCCATCCCAAGGTTACACATGGGAAATGGGGCACGCTGGTTCTAATAAACCAAGCACTGTCCTGGTGTTTCATCCTGAACTTTGAATTGACCCTGGATGTTTTTATAGGATCCAACAAAGTTCCATTAACTTCTTTGTAATTTGCATGCCATCTCTGCACTCCCTAGTGCCTGGAGCAGAAAGAGCCAATTTCCAGGAGAAATACTGTTCTTGTGATCTTTCTGAGCAAACTGAAATAAGGAAACATTGCTGCTCTCCTAAGGATTTCCATCCCCACATGCTCTAATAAATTTGTTAGTCTCTAAGGTGCCACAAGTACTCCTGTTCTTCATCCCCACATGGTTTTTCAGGCCAAAGCGGTACAGATAAGTTGAGTGCTTATCCGCACCAGGTCAATGGAATACCACTTTGGAAACTACATGAAGTCACATAATCTCCCTGCACTGTAACTGCCTCAGTTCATGCTGCCTTGGTCTGTGCTCCTCTCAGTTCTCGCAAAGCAAACACAATTGCCTTAGCTCCTAGGTTCATAGATCGTAAAACCAGAAAGGACCATTGTGATCATCTAGTCTGACCTCCTGCGTGACTGGGCTGAACCTCACCCAGTGATTTCTGCATCAAGCCCTTATCTTCTGAGTGAGCTCTTTTAGCAAGACATCCCATTTCCGTAACTTCAATGTCAGGCCTCAAAAGAAAACCTGGATCTTGCTGAAAGGGGTGTCAGTGAACCAATCATTGGCTCTCTTCCCTCTGACTCAGAAGGGGAAGCGTTCCTGACAGCTGGAGGTTATTAAAGGTGCTGTGCAGTGACCCTTTTTGCAAGAGTTGGGCTGTTAACTCCCATCTCATGGCCAATTTATAATCTCAGTAGTTAAATTCTGCCTCCTGAAATTCACCCCTCAGTCTCAGCTGGATACGCTTTTCCCTTCCAGTGCAGTGTTACTGTGCATTGTTAAATAGCTGCTGCCGTCCCCTCCGGAGGTAGCCTCGTTGCAATGGTGTGCCAGGAGATTTCTGTGCAAAGGTTATCAAGCACTGGGATCCCTGCAGATGGAAGGCATCGTAGAAAACAGGAGGGATTATTTTTCTGTTTTCCATGCAGTGAAACAAGCAGCAGTTTTTCAGTGAGTGCAAAACACTAGCTGGATACCAGTGACCGATATCCAGCATTTAGAACGGGACAAACGTCTCAGCTGTATCTCCGTAATCCTAATTCAGAGTAACAACCTAAGGGACAGGACTAGCCTACAGAAGACTGGCTAACTGGTCTAGAAGGTGACATACCAAAGTAGATGGAATATTGGACTTTTCCAGTAATGGGTTTATGCATAGAGGCAGGATACCAGATTAGATGGGCCACAGATCTGATCTGGTTAACATAAAATAGGATTCCTGGCTAGATGGATCAATAGCTTGAACTGATGTACTCAGAAGGCAGGGTGCCAACGCAGATGGACTTGTCTGGGGAAATCCTGTACAAGAGGGCCAAGGTTTCGAAAAGTGAGGCCAAGATGTTCAATAGTGATGAGTGATTTTGGGTTTCCAACTAGAAGGTTCACTAGAAGGACCTTTCTCTAGGGCACTTGATTTTCAGAGGGTGGTGCTTATCACTTTCTGAACAGTGGCCTATCCCCACTCCCGTTCACCCCATAGTTAAACATAACTATGCCTGATTCATGAGGGCAGATAGGTCCCAAAAGATTGCTGAGAGCAAGTACAGGAGAAGGAACGTGGGGGCCTGTCTGTGTCTGTTTAGTCCGGCTTATTGAAGCACTTCTGTTCCCGGGAAGCTGAGGGGCGCTCCACCAACGCCAACAAATATGGCATGGCAGGGAGAGTGCTCCAGGCCAGAGGGAGAGGGATTATTTTGGGGGCATACTGAGAGGACGGTCTGGCCATGCTCACTGAGCTTCCAGAAACAAGCTCCCATAAAAGGGGAGCTTACAGCTGACCCTAGCAGCTCTGTGTCTGTTGACCCTGCTGTTGGGACTTGATACGGATGAGCCACCCCACGTCGATTAAATCAGAAGCCTCCTATCACCATCCTCAGACCTTCAACCCCAAACCAGGAACCTCTCCTGAGATGAGAACAAATTCAACCAACTTTCCCTCCGTCCCAAGCTCCCGTTATTCCTGCCATGGCTTCCGCACTCTTGGGCTCCATCTGGAAGTGGAAGCACCAAAATGCCAAGAGTCCCAGCTCCATGGCATGCAATTGGAAGGAAAAGGAAGTCCAGAACTCTAGAAGAGAGCCTGCTCTCCAGAGAGTTCAGGCTCAAGATTGTAGACCCAAATTGCTCAGACCTTTCCTGAATCTTTTAACTATGCAGATAAGTCTCAATATACACATCCATGAGGATTGCACCCTGCAACCTTCACAGTGATCCATTAAAGATCTGGAAATAGGGAATGTCATTGATCTAATAAGGGGAAGAGGACATGTCTGATTAGGTCCCTATCCTCTTTTGGTAGCACAACTGGTGGTAAATCCAGTGACAAAGACACCATGTCAATGGACTTTCAGCCTTCAAAAAACACAGTCTGGTTTCATTCCAGCCCTGTTTTGAACAGTCCTTTGGGAACCTACTGATTTTTGCCACGACTGACCTTTCTCTAAAAACAGAGGGAGAACTCCAGATAAAACCCAGAAAACACCCAAAACTCAAGCCCAAATCTTTCCAATATTTTAAAAAGTTCTGTGCCGGTTTCAGTTCCATATCTGTGGTTACCCTTAGTGCTGGTTTCATAGATGGCACCAGAAGGGAAGTCGAGAGATCTGGGTACTGTTTCCAGCATTACCACTGACTTGTGGTATGACATCTTTCTCTGCTGCAGGTTTTCCCGTTTGTCCAATGAGAATGATACTTGCCTGCTTTTATAAAGTGCTTTGAGGTTGATGGGTGCAACACACAGTGTAAGTGAGGAGAGAGTCTATTGTTAATAATGCTGCCTGGTTCCAAATGGGACTGCACGTGCCAGTTTTGAGACACACCAGAAAGTATCAGAAACTTTCAGAGAGTTTGTTTTAGTGAGAAATGCAGCCCAATTTTGCCAACTCAAGAACTTCATATATTTCAGATGAACATCCAGACTCTAAACTTTCAGGTGCTTATCCAGACCTTTTGGGGGTTGCCCACCACAAATCTTTATGCAATTGACTCAAAGCTACGTTCTTTAAAATCCTCAATGGAGACTAATTGCAATTAATCAATTAGAGCCTAGCTGTTAATATCTCTCCATGGTGCTCTCTGAGACTGATTCATTGCATGGGGCCAGATCTTCCACTGATGTCGACATCAATGGAGCTCCACCAATTTATGCCAGCCACTGATCTGGGCCATAGTTTTCCATTTCTTTAATTACTTCTGAAGAAGTTCAGTCTGTATTTATAAATCCTAGTTCAGCCAGTCTCATTCTGAAAATCTGTAGACAGTCGAGGCGCCATGCATGCAGCAGACTCTGCAAAGTTCTGTTGAAACACCTCCATTGATGGCTGCCCTTGCAAACTTTCCCACCTCTGCATCTGGGTTGGGGATGCATGATCTGAGCTGACAGCTTGGGATTGCGACCACCTGGCAGTGTCATGAAATGGGGCACCGATTGAAATCCGAACCAAAAGAAGCGGACAGCAAAGCCCCTGACAATCCCATTTTCTGTCACCTTCCATTGGAAGCCTGGTCTACACACAGAAGTTGCACCAGTTTATTAACTGATGCAAGCTCAATTGGTATAAACCAGGTTTAAATTGGACTAAGAGTGTCCATACAGGTTTTGCCCTGATTTAGCTAAACCTTGAGTTATATTGGTAAAACTGTGTGTGTGGACCAGACCAGAGTAACCAATGCAGCAGCTGTACCTGTAAATTCTTCTGGAACGTGCTCCAAAAAGCAGCACATGCTACTGTGATGGAGAGAGCATTAAACCAGGGTGTGTTTGAGTGTGTGTCTGGGGGGGAATCATAGCTTCCTAGTGCATGGGACTGGCATTCTCATGAAAGGGACACCGACGGCTTAGTTTTAGGCACAAGGTTTCATTTTGTTTAGAGGAGCCAGGCACTGGAGTTTACACAATCAAATCAGAACAGAAGAGTTTCCTGGGTACCTAAATCATTCAGCTGAAATGGTTTATTTAAAAAATGAAAATCTTTCTCTTCAGTGCAGGGACCCTGAACCCAGCAGCCTTGAGAACCAGGAAGTGAACCTGACCAGGCTAGTTTGGCTGACCCAAGCTTGAGTGGAAATCAAATTAGATTTTTAAAATCCTAACACATTTAATAATGGTCTGTGGGGGGAGTATTCAAAGGCACAAGCGGGAGCTAGGCTCCCATTAAAAGACAGCTCCTGGAGTCCTGTGATTACGGGAGAATCTCAGCTTTTGTAAGTAAGCTTACAGCCCTCTGCTTACAGTGGCAGAGAAAAGCTTTAAAACATGACCTGCGTGCACCCTAGAGGCTCAAATCCCAGAAGGGAAATGAAGGCCCCCCACCCCGATTTATTTTAAATCTCATGATTTTTAAACCAGTCTCTTGATTTTTGAAACCTGACTCGTGATTGTGGAATGCTAGGGGTTGGCAATATTGTTATCTTGACAGTGTGCCCTTAATGGAAGTTGAAAGAACAGGCATCTGCTCGCATCTGCGTTGGTTTTATTGACTTTATACTGCTCTGGGGGTCACCGGGGTTGGGATGGAGTCAGCAGGTGGAATCTTTTCCTTGCAAAGCTTTTAGAAAAAGCTGAAATGCTTTAACTTGCTTTATTCCCCATTCCTAATCCTCCCCCGTGTCCCCACCAAAATGTGTTAAAGGTGAAACGTTAACTTTTTTGTCTTTTCTTGAACTCGCTCTAGGTATCAAACTGGTTTGGAAATAAGCGAATCCGGTACAAGAAGAACATAGGTAAATTTCAAGAGGAAGCCAATATTTATGCTGCCAAAACGGCTGTCACTGCTACAAATGTGTCAGCCCATGGAAGCCAAGCTAACTCACCCTCAACTCCCAATTCAGCTGGTTAGTTTTTTTTTTTTGGGTTGTTATTGTTCGTTTTTTTTTTTTGTTTGTTTTTTCCTTTAATATCTGTGTTTTCTTTTCCTTTCTTTTTTCCGTTTTCTTTTTTCGGTTGGTTGGTTTTTATGTAATTTTTACAACAACAACAACAACAACAAAGAAAAAATATGGATTTAATTTTTCTCATTTTTTTTCCGTTCTGTTTTTTCGTTTGTAAAAGCAATGTGATCATGCTGTGTAACCGACGGTAACGTGTTGGGGGTTTTGCATGGATTAAAAATTCGCTTGAGTTGCTTGCTCCTCAGGAGAAAAAAAATGTCCGTGCACAATTGATTTACTTCACCAGGGGCTGAAAGCATGAGTGACCCTGATTTAAAAAAAAAAAAAAAAAAAAAAAAAAAGACCCAACACTTACAGGATGTTCCAGATCATGCTATTTTCAGTCTGTTTTGTGTGGACTTTTATACTTCAATTTTTTGGCTGCTCACACCATAATGTCTGGATCACCTGCAAGTATGTGTTCTGTGTGAATTTTATTTTCCTTTAGTATCAGTATTGGGTGAGATCTTCTATCTTCAAGGAAATCCTTGAAGTGGGTTGGTTTGTCTGTCCCCTACCTCTCCCCTTCCTTAGCTGTTTATTGTGGTTTTCATTTCATTTGCTTTAAGGGACAAATGTATGTTTGATCAGTTCCTCTTACCCAGATTTCAACTCTTCTGCTAAGGAACTATGACGTGCCCGCTGTTTAATTCTAGCAGCGATGGGTACGCAGTGCCACCAGATAGAATCACCATTACTCCAAATGGGACATTTTTAGGTGCTTTGTACCGATTGTTCAAAGTGATGGGAGATTTGAGACCTAATTAAAAGAAACAGAGGTTAACTTGATGGCTGCCATGTGATTTAAATTCTCTTTATATATAAATTATATATCTATATATGCTTATTTTGCTTAAAGGAGGGAAATGTGAATACATTTGGTTATGTGTCATTCAGCTTGGTCTGTGATTATGGTACCCCTTTCTCCAGTGCATGAAGTGGGTTGATCTCAGGTATGCTTCTGAATGCAGGGCCAGCAGAGATGTTAAACAGGCAATGGGTATTTTGGTATCAGTGAAACTATTTCTTCTTCTTAGGAAACCTGACATCATGCCAGTACTTGGTACGTCATTTTCAGGCGACCTAAAGAAACGTGGTCTTGACCCTGAGAATGCCCAGTCTGAATTAGACAGACATCAAACATGAAGGTAGAAATGGGAGGAGGATAGGGAAAACAGGACAAGGGTTCAATCAAATAAAGTAACTATTACGTTGGATAGTGAGGGAACCATGATTCAAAAAAAAAAAAAAAAAAAGAACAAACTACTCACTGTTTCTCCAAACAATCCCTCTGGGGCTTGAAACTCCAATCTAGGTCCTTGATAGATTTTTATCAGTTACTCCTTTAACTCACATCCCATGCTGTGGATCTAAAGATCTGCACCCAAGCCCTGCTGCTGACCCATGTAGAGGGTTCTAAATGGTTCCATGTGAGCTACGGTTTTGTTTAGGATATAAACCATTTATGGTTCAGAGCACAAAACAGCCTCTAACTATTAGGGGTTAGGTTTCCCTGGAGATCAGGTTACCCCATAACTGCCCCACTGCATTGTTTCTCACCCCTTCCTCTGTAGCCCCAGGTACTAGCCACTGTCAGAGGCAGGGCACTGGACTAGGTGGACCACAAGTCTGACCAGCAATTCCTGTGCTTCTGTGCTCTCTCCCCATCATGAATGCAGGTTTGTGTAGAGTTGTTCAAAAAAGTCAGGCTGCACTCACTGGTTTGTTATTGTAGGGTTGCTCAAGAGGATCAGGGTGCACTCCCTGGTTTGTTATTGTAGGGAAGTACTAGATGGCTTCCACACTTTTTTTTTCTTTCAAGTAACTTCTAAAAATTTGTAAACTTCTACATTCTTTTAATCACTTAGCTGTTTTTACTTGAGATCCGCTTGCAGAACAGACTGGGGCTCCTGATAGTGGCAACTCCCCTTTTTAAAGGCATGGAGTAAATTCAGCTGTGTGTGTGTGTGTGTATGTGTGTATTCTATTTAATAATCTTTTTCAAATTGGCGGTTGTGAGTATCAGAGTCCAGAATCCACACAAACTTGTAGCCAGGGGGGCGATTTTCACTCTTCTCCTATTTGCTCAATTTGAGCCTGATCCAAAGCCCATGGAAGCCAAGGAAAAGTCTTCAATCTACTTCAATGGGCTTTAGATCTGGCCCATATCCGGCATAACAGCCACCCCTCCAGTGGCTGCCCCAGTTGAATAACGGTGCAATGCAGCTCTCTTCCTGTGACATTCCCCACAGGCAGGAGTATGGCTGTGTAATGGGTGTAAATTGTCTGGACCCTGCAGTAAACCATCAAGATCCTGCACTTTCAAGTCCTGTGGTTAAAGCATAGGACTTGGACTCCTTGGTCTTGTTTCTGACTCTCCCAAGATGTGTGTCTACATCCCAAAATCATGTATCCTTCTTCTACTAACATTGCTGCACGCTGGTGCTAGCACTGGAGGAAGTGCTAACGTAGGAGGGACACTCACCGCCATGCCACAAAAATCTTCCGTGTGATTTTAGCAAGGTCTCCATGACCTGGGAAAAGTCACCTCCTCTCCACAAGCCTTAGTTTCCCCATCTGCAAACTGGGTTTAATGATGCTTCCTATGGGGATTGTGAGGCTTGGTTAATTAGCATCTATAAAGTGCTGCGAGCTCCACAGATGGATGAAAGTAATGTTGGTTTTCTACCTGCACCTGTTGTATGCACCCAGGCCTGCCGTAATGCACCTATCTGTTCACCTATCTGTTGAGGGGAGGGGGCCCTCACAGATAAAAATACATCACTATCTTCCAGTGCCTCTTCACAGCAGCTTAGGAGGAGTGATGGGGGTTTAGCAATACACTGATTGTTGGATTTACTTTGTGTTGTGGCCAAAGACCCTAGCTGCTTCTTCCCTTTTCAATGGGGGGGAAAAAGCTCCAATCCTGACCCCTTTCTCAAACATGACCCAGGTTTGTCAGTGTGCTCTGGTCTTCTCCTGAGAAGACTGTTGCTAATGGTCTCAGAAGTTACCCCCAACCCCTCTGGGACAGGATCCACAGGTACTGGCAGAGCAGCAAGAGGCAGCACTATGCCTGGCTATGATTCCTGGGCCCCAGTGATTGCCCTGTTGCCAGCAGAGGCCCTTGTGAGTCAGACACTGTGGGCCTTGGATTGCTCAGCCGCATCTCTGGAGTGTAATTGGAGAGCAGAACCCAGGTGATTTGACTGTGTGAGTCGCTGCTGAGATAAATACCATCCGCTCATCTCTCTAGGCCCCATGTTTCAGAGCCTCCCCCTCCCCCAAGCATTGCCCTGTCTCTTCAGCTAAGAGCGTCCTCCTGCCATGCCAGATTCTCTCTCTGCTCCCCAGGAGGCCTCTATCATCTCTTCCCCGGGACTGACAGCTTTGTCAGTTTCACCACAGTAGCACTCTTAGGGTCTGGCTTCCCCTTTCCCTTCTGGAACGTCCGAGCTTTCTTTCCATCAGCGTGTGATGTTTGGATGGGGAGCATGCGCTGGGGGGAGATGCCAGTCTAGCTGCTCTGTGTGCTGCTGTCCTCTGTGAGTGCAGAATAGCTACAGCAGCGCAAACGTCCCCCAGATGCCATCCCAGGAAATCGTCTCTGCCCTGAGCTGCAGAAATCTGTATTCGGAGGTGGGAAGTGAATTCAGTCCCATGGCTAATTAGGACCAAACGCGAGGGTGGTTTTCCTGATGGGGGACGCCTGCCTGCTAGGAACTGCAGCAGGACCCTCCCAATTCATTTCACACCGAAGAGCTGCTATCGATCTGGGTTGGCTCCAGACTGGTGGCTAGATGTCAAAAGCTGTGTCATGCGCACCATGAGCCCGCCAGTCCCCCCTGTTTAGTGTCTGGCAGGGCAGCCCTGCTTTACTGTATTTGCAGTTCCTCCCCCGGTTAGCACATACATTTTAACATGACGGGCTTCTTGCACACCCACCTCTGCCTCTAAGAAATCAGCCAGGTAATGGAGGCTAGGCTAAGAGGTCACTGGGCATCGCTGGCCCTGGATCGGTCTAATAACAAAAACAAAATGGCAAATGTCTATCCACATTGTATCCCCCCTCCCCACCGCCCTTCACATGTCACTGTCTTCTCAGTTCTGTCAGCGAGCAGGGCAGGGAGCACGATTATACAGTGCCTAGCACAATGAGGCCGGGATGCCGAGTCGGGTGGCCAAATGCTACAGCAGCATTAGTGTTGGATGATTAATTACAGTACTGAGCAGAACTGGGAGTGGCCGACGGGATGGCATAGCAACCAACTGCATTGTGTATATGCAACAGCCCCGCCCTGCATTGTGTAGCTGCACAAGCAAGCATGGACACAAGAGGCTACCAATATGTCACCCGTGGTCTCCTGTTTTGGGAAGAGATCAGCATAGAAATGCCATCTCTGCAGGGCTCCCCTGTACCCCACTTTCCCCTACCACAACCACCCATGCCCCTCGCTGAACTGGCTCCCCATTCCACCATATCAGGAGACAGGGTAAGTTGCAAGGAGAGGTTGCCCCGCAGAGGAACTGACGAGGTGTCAAAAAGAACACCTCCGGAGCTGAGACACGGTTGGTAAGCAGATCCTGGCAGGGGAGCTGCGGGCAAGGAGAGGTAGAATTAGTGCTGGTATTCCCTGGCCTGGGAGCGTCACAGACTAGGGAGTGGTGCCTTTGGCTGATTAAGAGGCATATAGAGTCCTGCCCAGTCCTTAGAGGGTTGGTGTTTGGTGCCAAGAACCATAAGAAGTGCAACAGACCCTGATGACCCCTTTTGGATGCTCCAAATGGGCTAGTGTACCTGCACCCTGTCTACCCGTCCGATCCAGGCAGCTTGCAACTGATCCAGGTGAGCTGCAGCCAGCATGGTTAGGGTCTGGGGGGGCGGCCATGCTGGGCGAGGAAGAGGCAATGTTTATCTACCTGCTGCAAAAGCACCTCCCTTTATGGCTCCTGGACACCCAGCCCTGTGCCTGCAAGCACAGCAGCCAGTTCGGCTGTGACAGGTCTGTACTGTGCAGAGCCGCGAGGCAGCAGCAGCTGATGGTGATCGTTGTAGCAGGTAGACAGATGGTACAAGAGTGAGCGATGAGTGGGTATCGGTCTGGAGTGCGACAGGCTGAAGGTGCAAGGGGAGAAATGACTGGGAGACAAATGTGGGCAGAGCTCAGTATGTTGCCTGTCTAATGGTGTAATTTATTGAACAGTGGCATGGGTGTGCATGGTGCTGTACATGGAGATCCTGCGGGATCCCTGCCCCAATTTAAATGGCCAATGACAAAGAGGGAGGGGGTGCTGGGAGGAGGGGTGCACACAGTGAATCGAAGGGGCACAGTTCGGGTTTTTGATACATTTTCAGTTCACAGGGCAGGTTTCAGGGATTACAGGAAATGTGGGTGCTGAGGAGGGATTTGATGAAGAGGGTGGCTATGTGCTGGCTGGATATTCCGGGCCTAGGGCCCTTTGAGTGAACTAAGACATGGAGACATTGGAATTGGTAGGGCCCAAGCAGGGGGAGAAATGAGCCGCTAGAGATGGGCTGAAGGCACGGAGCTTTGCAGAGCCCTGAGCACAAGGACCAGACGTTGGAACTGGAAGGGAATGCGGAGCAAAGACGGGCGTTGTAGAGCAGTGGGCTTGGGAAGCGATTTAATGTTACTCACGCTGCTTTCCTTGGGGGTGCCCACACTGCTGGAGCTTGGTGCTTCTGTTGAGTCAAAGAACTCAGCAACACGTGGACGAGGGTAGGGATCACATCTATCCAGCCCTCATCCTGAGATCTGCTTATGCCCCACCCTCAGCCATCTGGCCCCCTCCCAGGGCATGCAGGCTGTGCTTTCTGGGCTCAGAAGCGCTGAGCAGCGCAGCTCAAGTGGAGCTGACGAACTTCTGACAAACAACACCCTCCACCCACCTCATCAGTGCAGTGTCCAGATGAAAACCAGCTGCAGAGCCCCTGATCCCTTTTTATGTTGCTCTTTGAGGGGACTGCACCATTGGGAAACCAACACCCGCTTTGTCTGTAACAAGCCTGAAAAACCAACAAGCCTTCTGCCTTATCTGATTGCTGCTGAGTCTCTTGTCTTCTGTTACCTCTGCCTTCCTCTGTCCTTTGTGATAGCTTTTGGTCACCTTAAGAGGAAATCCAGGGTAAGCTCTTCAGCATGGGAGCTGTATCATCGGACGTTCAGGTACCCTTTGCACTTGCAGCACTGGATAAATAATTGCAAGTTTCACTGTCCATGTGAAGTGCAAAAAGGAAGCCAAAAAACAATGAGGCCAAATAAGTGAGATGTCAATTGTCAGACTTCCACTGAAGTCACCAGCCTAGGACGGGTTCTTCCATCATTTTAGATGGTGGTAGAAACGCTGAGAAAAGTATTTTGCATGTCTGGTGCCAAATTCCGCTCGTCAACAGAGACAGGCAGCTCCTGTTAACTTTAAACGGCAGTCACATGTGTGGTTGCAGGCAGAATTACTGGCCCCAGGTTTCATCTGGGCAGTGATGACTTAGATGGGCTCAGTGTAATAAAAAGCCCATCACGTTATTGGTGTCCGGAGTGTTTCATGGTATATATCGGGAGTGCCGCTGGTGGAGCAAAAAAAAAAGGCGGTTGGGATGCGGGACAAACACCTAAATATCGGGACAGTCCCGATTTTATAGGACGTCTGGTCACCCTAATTTGTACAACATACCCTTGTTTGTAATGCCCTTTGAAGGCAACATCACCAGGCACTTCACTGAGAGAGACTAGTAAGAGGAAAGGAAGTATTTCTTCACACAACACACAGTCAACCTGTGGGACTCTTTGCCAGTGGCTGTTGTGAAGGCCAAGATTATAATATGGTTAAAAAAAGAGCCAGATAAGTTCATGGAGGATAGGTCCATCAATGGCTATTAGCCAGGATGGGCAGAGATGGTGTCCCTAGCCTCTGTTTGCCAGAACCAGGGAATGGGCAACACTTGATGATTACCTGTTCTGTTGATTCCCTCTGAAGCACCTGGCGTTGGCCACTGTTGGAAGACAGTATATTGGGCTAGATGGACCTTTGGTCTGACCCAGTATGACAATTCTTATGTTCCTATGAAATGCAGGATTCAAGGTGGGATTGAGGTGTGTTGAGGGGCAGTTGGGAATAGAGAGGTGGGACAGCAAGGAAGTTGAAGCAAGTGGAAATGAGGGAAAAGGATTGGCAATGAGCAAGTCATGAAGACGTTTGACTATTAGGGAGCAATTGGGAATTGGATGTGGAGATCACCGGAATTAGAGGTGGAAAAGACCTGTTTAGACATATCTAGTTAATCTCCCCTCTGGGGTCGGTGCATTCAAGTTGATGCTGAAACCTACCACCGACAACAACCTGGTCAGTTGCCCTTGTACCTGAAACGGGCAACAGTTTCTCTGCCACAAAGGCAAAAATGACTAAATGAAACCTTGCAAAAGGGCTATTCCGGTATCCTGCACTATTGATCCAGGTGGCATGTGATCTACAAGAAGGCTATGTCCCTTTGGGATTTGCCACGATGACGAAGTTACTCTCATCTTGGCCCATACAGGCTTTCCTCTACAGCATGTTCCCCAGTGCCTTGAACCGACTGGTTTTAAATGGACCAAGTGTCTAAGCTTCCATCACTTTCTATGGGACACTGAAGCCCTGTCACGGTCCAACCTTCACCCCAAATTTAATATTTATTTTCCTCCCATTGCAACTAGTGGTACCTCCTCAGATCACAGTTTGTCATCCTCCTTGGAGGTGGTACTCTTCAAGGATGTGTGAACGGTGACCATAACCCCCACCACACACTTCAGTCATTGTGGGAAATAAGCCAGTGGAAGAAGAGAGGATGGATGGGAAGCCAATGAAGAGAATGGAACTGGGAAGTTACTGATGGGAAGCCAGCTAAGGGACGAGTGGTGCAAAGGTCTTGGGTTATCATCTGATAAAGCACAGATGCTAAACAGCAGCAGCTGCTACAGGTGCTTTTCCTGTTAATTATTGTTATGGTTTGTATTATGATAGCACCCAAGAATCCCATGCAGGGCTCAGGGACTCTTTGTGCTAGGCTCTGTATGAACATGTATCAAAGCAAAGAACCCTGCCCCAAAGAACTTGCAAGCTAAATGTCCATTGTTACATATCAGCTCTTGTGGGGTCCCAGATCAGGCTGCAGTGACCCTTCAAAAGCTTGACCCCCATAACATGGGACCTTTAGAGTGACAGATTAGATCTGTGATGGAGCCTCTTCTGATTGGTGCATTTAGAGAGTACCTCCTAACCTCATGGATGCCACTGGAGTCTTCATTTTGATGGCACCTCTTTCCCCCTCTCCCACACCAGTGTATTAGCCTCTCTCAGCTGCTTTTCCGAGACTCTAGGCCCTCATCATTTTCACACATGGCTTGTACATAGGCAGCAGAATGCTGAAACAGCACTACCGACAGCGGAAAGGGCTATCTCGGCAATTACTGCTCTGATGCAAATGCATCCGTACATGCAGCACATTTGGTATGCGCATATTTATGGTTGCATCTCCATCAGGAGCAAGACATATTTAACATTTATGTAGGCACATCTATTGTAAGACTCTGTGCCAGTAGCAGTGTATATCTTCCAAATGGCCTCTCGCGCGCCCTCATGATTGCCAAGACACTGCCGCTATTCAGAATTAGAGTTTGCGGCTGTTTATTTTATTTTTCTCCATTCTACTGTCTGGTTTGTTAACTTTCAATCAAATATCAGTGAGGTGTATGTTGTATTTATTGATTGATTTATTTTAAACCTGCGGTGGGGGAGGGGGAGGGTGGAATAAAATAGTTGCCCTGGTGGAGATAGAATAATCCCTTGCCACTTGGGGAGGGAGTGTTGTGTAGTGGTTAGCGCACGGAGCAGTGGTGGAATCTTGGGTTCTGCTCCCATCTCTGCCACTTACTTGCTGAGTGCCCTTGAGAACATCATTTCACCTCTCTGTGCTAGCTGTTAAAGGGGAAATAACAATTCTCTCCTACCACGGGCTAAATTCATTGAGGTTGGCAAAGTGCATGACGATTCTCAGAGGAAAGATATGATATGAATGCAAAGTAATACTGTTATCATATACTTTTACCTTTCAAATAATAACCCTGGGTGCAGAAAGGAAATGGAAGTTCTTTGCCTGCTAAGCAAGAGATGTGGAGGTTTCAGTATTGCTATCTGCTGAGTTGTTCCTATTGTTTCTTATTCTTGGATTATTCTCTGCAACATACTGGGCAGTGTTTAGCAGCAATACAGCCGCTGTAGCCTTTACTGGTTGTGTTCTTTCCAAGCACATTTAGGGTCTGATCCACTGATGTCAAGGAGAGTCTTTCTGTTGACTACGGTGGGCTTTAGGTCAGGCTTTTATAGCGGAGCGATCTTCCCGGCTCCCCTTAATTTTGAGACCTTCTACAGTCACATATGGGAGGCCCTTGTGAAGAGACACTCCAAGAGCTAACACCTGCATAGGCCAAATTCTCACCAATTGACTTCCTGTCCCCTTCTCGGAAGCAGGCTCCGTCAGAAGAGCCTCCCTGGGCAGAATTATTCACTCCCTCTCCATGACAGGAGGAGGGACCTGCGCTGTCGATTTGTTTCAGAGCTTACGCATGACTCATTGCTGGGCAATTCCGCCAAGACGATGGTTGCCGATCTGGGTTTGCAGGGGGTAGGGATTGAAATTTGAGCAGCTTGGGGTTGGATCAGTGCAGTGGAGCTGACCTGGGCCCCTGAAGTCTCCCCCTTGCCAGCGAACGTCATGTTTATAACCCAACCTTGCACGTTGAGCTTTCTCACACTTAATGCGCTGAGCTGCACGAGAGTTTTGAAATAATCCCGGGAAACCATTTTTTTCCACGCGTTCCGGTTGTGCAATGGTTTTGTTTCCTCTGGTCAGTGGGCAGAGGAGGAGGTCAGGTGCTCAGCTCCTCAGAGCTGGAAGCAGAAAACCTTGTTTCTGCAAAAACATTTTTCTGGCCCACCCAGTTGTCTCTATTATTAGCAGTGGCGACTAGTGCATGCGGAGGGATCCCTGGTCTGTAATTTGCTTGCAGAGTTAACTGTTGCTAGGCAGCTGGCATGGAAAGGGGTAGGAGATCCTCTGATGGTCCATCGTGGGTGCTTGTGTTGCCTAACCAATGACTATAATCTGCCAGAATGGAAGTGTGGGATTCCAAAGGATGTTAAGAGAAGGCTATGCGATGCCTTCCTGTCCTCGTGAACCTTAGCTCATAGATGGCTGCTAGCCCCACCTGATGAAGTTGTCCAGTAATGGATTTATCGTGGAGGGAGCAGCACACCTTCTTTTATAATCTTACCTCCTCGAAAGCACATTCCACTTTCGGCTCATCAGCAGACCTTCTATGAACATCTGTGGGAGTTCTGTCCCAGAGGCCCGTAAAGAATCTGCCCTTTATGCGCTAAGCTGCACAAAACTGCCTAAAAGATTTGGATGTGCTCAGATGAATGGGAATTGGGCATCCCAGTCCCCTAGGCTGGGTTTTGAAAATATCCACCTCCTGCCCGCCCCCGTTGGAAAGCTGTTAAAGGACAAGCCTTATGTTGAGATGTAATAATATGTGGCTTTGTATAACCTCAAGTTTGCACCCTTTTTTTTTTGCTTGCTCTGTTCTTCATACTACTAACCTACTGTGTGTTTTGTTTTCGTTTTGGGGTTGCTTTGCATGTCGTTCCTTCCTCTTGGCTGAGAGTTGCGGGGTGGATCCTTTTCCTTTCTATGATTCAGGTGCCTCACTCTTTCCTTTCCAGGTTCTTCCAGTTCTTTTAACATGTCAAACTCTGGAGATTTGTTCATGAGCGTGCAGTCACTCAATGGGGATTCTTACCAAGGGGCCCAGGTTGGAGCCAACGTGCAGTCACAGGTAGGGACCCATCCGATGTGCTGCCAGTGAATGCGTTAGTGTTGGAAGAGCCCTTGATTGTATTGGCATTTCCCACTCCGGTCCCAAAAGTGAAATCTTAAATGGTGCAAACAAACCAATCAGACAAACCAACAGGAAAAACCTCCCGACCCCCACCAAACCAAAAAAAAACATTGTCTTGGGGAATCTTGCCCACACTTTGTGAATGCATTTGGCTCTGGCTTGTTAGTTTGCGTTAGGAGAGGTTTAAAAGAACAGGCGTGTGCTCAAATGAAATTAGCCAAGGTCTAGCTCGCTTGCTTTATTTTTCAAGGGACGGGACCAGATGTTCGTACTGGCGTCTCATTTGCAAGGCTTCCACTCGTTCGTTTGATGCTGAAGCTCGGTGTCTGCTGAAAGGAGAGCAATGCTGAAATGTACAAATACACCCTGTTTTAATTAACAACCAACAGCACAGGCTTAGGCAGCCATGCAGCCCCTCTCGAGTCCGATGAGACAGGGAAGGGCTTTGGGCATCATTTCAGGAGCGTCAACAGCTTTGGACAACAGAGAGTCATGCCCGCTAATTATCTTAGATGCACATAACGTTTTCTATAGACTTCTCGCTTCCCATCCATCCCCAACAACTCCATGGGTCCAGTAGGCAGTCAGGGCTTTGCAGCTGGCGGGAGGTGACACCCACTCAAACATTTCCATGTTGGCAAAGAGAGTTTATAAATCATCCCTGTTGTCACCCTGGATGCAGAGCAAGGTGTCATTGACGGGCATCAGCCAGCTTGTGGCTTGGGATGGTAATTGGGGGAGGGGAGCAGCAAGGCAAGGTGGGGGAGGGATGGTGATCTGTTGCCATGGTAAGTTTACACACCTTTGCCCTCCGGAAACAAGCAAAGGACTCACATGAACGACACTCACCTAGACTTTGCATCTCTTCGGTTAACATGGGCATCCCAGTGGGTTGCAGCATGGAGGGGCAGAAAGAGGGCAGGGCAGCTAGAGTTTCCTTCCTGTGCATAATCACTGAGTTAGCTGCAGCAAGGAACTGACCGCCCCCCTTGAGTTTTCTTTCCTCCCCACTGTCTTTGTTGCGATGCTCAGAACTGACAACCGAGAGTGACAATGCCGGGGGCGGGGGGGCTGGAAGAGGACGTCCTCCATCTTCCGTCCCAAAAGCCGCCCTGCAAATGATTGCGATGTTTGGTTTCTTGATAACATGCCGAAATACAAACCAGAGTGGCTTTGCCTAATAATCTCTCTCTGTCTCTAATTTTCTCTTTTTTGTTGTTGTTGGTCTGTTTAGGTGGATACCCTTCGCCATGTTATCAGCCAGACAGGAGGATACAATGACGGGCTCGCAGCAAGTCAGATGTATAGTCCGCAGGGCATCAGTGTAAGAAAAATAGGCTTGTTTTTCTTTTTCTTTTTTTTTTTGTGTTTCATTTTTGTTCTCTCACTCCCAATTATTTCAAAGCCATAGGGCTCAGAATGCCACTTAGTAGCACTTGTCTTAGCTTTACGGTCACCTAGTTTATTGCTTCTGTATCGGTCACGCCAACGGCAGAGTTCTGCCCACAAAAAGTGGCGATTGGGCAGGCTTCATGCAGGCAGCTGGCGTCTAGGCCTGTCAGACACGATCAGCGTTTGCAAGGCACCTGCGGCCACATGCGTTCAGCTGAGAGGAGCTGCTAAACAGGTGACACCTAGTAGAACAGTGGTAGGGAATGTCACCACGAGCCAGCCCTTGAAATCTCCACAAGGAGGCCAATGGACAGAGCCCATCATGGACAGAGCCATGGTCTAAAAATAACCCTTCCCCTAGTTGGTGTCTAAAGCCAAAAAACAATGATGATGATGATGATAAAAAAGGGGGGGGAGGGTAAAAAACATCTTTTACTTGTTCTTGGGTGCGCTGGCGGCTCCCGAGTAGCATGAAAATTCATAGCGACAAGCTGTGTCGTACAGAGTGAAATCGATCAGACAGACACAAGGAGAACCGAGTGTAGATTCGGGACAGCAATCCAACTTCATTTCTCAGATCAATCGTCCGCCATCTCAGCGGCAGTGACAGCAAGCGGGGACAAGAGGGCAGCCTGGAAAAGGAGGCTGTTCTCGAGGAGTGGTTGTTTTGTTTTTCTCTGGCCCTTTTAGAGGTCACGAAATCAGGCTGGGGACGCTCGGAAGAGGGAAACGTATTTGCAATGTGGTTTTGTTTTTGGTGTATCTGACTTTGGAAAAGAGGGAGGGGAGAGCAAAGGAATCCATTGGCGGTGGGGGCAGAGGAGAGGTGAAGGGTTTAGACCCTCCCTGTCTCTCCAGATAGCCTTCCGGATCCATACACAGCCCACCCAAGGGGATCTGTTCCAAACTAGCCACCTTCATTGGGGGAATGGGCAGGACACCCTTTGCCCCACCAGGCATTCGCCATGAGTTCATGTCATTTTGAAACAAAGGCGCCGGGAACAAGATATGATATGAGTGGAAGCATTAAAACAGCCTCCTTGGGCTCGCTTGCTTTCTCTCCATTTTGTGAAGCTGCACACAGAAGGGCTTTCAAACCCAAACCTTGGGGTGCTCTGGTGGGACGTGGCATCCAGCCGTCTCCGTTCTCTCAGTCTGCAACCAGCTCGCACGAAGGAAAGCCCCTTGCTTTGATCCCCCTTGTGTTTCCTTTATGGAGCCAAACACCGGCTGAAATTAGAGATTTCCCAGCATTAGGCAGCAAATCAAGACCTGCGTGTCATTGGGATGGCCAAAATAAATAAATAAAATCCAACAAAGCAGGGGTGTAGAGAGAGAACGCCACCATGCATGGAGAGAGACGTGGCGGAAGGCTTGGCTCATTGCTTTTACCTTCCTTTTAATTCAGCTGTGCTGAGAAAAAGGGACATTAAGGCTTAGCACAGAGACCTGACGTCACGAAGCAGAGCCAGGCGGCTTTGTGAAGTAATGCAACTGAACATGTGCAGATAATTATGTCTGATTACATAAGCCCATTGCAAAAACTGTGCTTGGAAATGCCAGATGAAAGATCCCATCGTTCCACATTAATTTTTACGTTCGCTGAATTTATTCCCTTTCTGGCTTTTTAATACTGAAGAGCAACTGAATCAGAGGCTGATCGTGATAAGATATGATACTTTTGTATAAATTAAAATACCCCCGAGGAGACGCTGAGCTTGTTACAGCCGGGGAAGTATTTGAAAATAGCAGCATTCTGGGTTAAGTCAAAATATTGGGGGAGTTGCTACTAAGGGGGGGTGGAGGGTGACAAAGGAGGGAGAGCAGTCTCAAGAGCCAAATACAAGCCCCAGGGCCTGGTAGAGCACCCCCACTTTGTTCAGCCAGGTACTACAGGCCAGCAGCAGAACTGGGGTGGGACCCAAATGACCCTTGATAGAGCATTAGAAAGTCAGAATCTGTGGTGACACAGATGGGGGCTGTGCGATATGTCTCCACTTTCAGTTCAGGGGCGTAGGGGATTTGATGGCTGGTTTTGGGGGGAGAGGAGGAGGATTCGCTCCAAAGAGGTTGGGGAAGGGAGGGGTGTTATGTGGGGATGGCAAGTTGGCTAATGGTTAAAAAAATGCATAAAAGGTGGCTTTTCCTGGCGGTGTTTCTCGGGTCTGAACAGCACTAAACATTGTTCCTTGCTCATCAGTGGATGCACTGAGACATTGCTCAGATAGGCGGTGGGGGAACAGATTATTTGCAAACAAGCAGCAGGTTGAGAAAGAGTCTTTCTGTTTGTCTCTCTGAGGCTCCCCCCACCTGAATACTTTGTGTGTCTTCCATCCCTGACCGTACAATGCTATACGTAGCATTCATTTTCATATAATTTCTATACCTCCTTTCATCCCAGAGGATCCCAAAGTGCTCGACAAACTGTCTCTGCAGGAAGCCCTTTCCCCCACCACTGAAACACAGCCACCTCTGACGGGTGTTTACCACTCTGCAGCAATTTTAACAGAGGAAGTGGAGAAGAACACCATGTCCAGCTCAGACTACAGGCAGAGCGAGCCACCAGGCTGGGGCTTGTAGCCACACTCCAGCAGAGCTCGACTGGACCCAGTTACATTTCACATCAGCGCAGAATTCCCAGCTGCCAGAGTAACAGTACTGCCCACAACAGTGAGAGCAGCTGAGTGAATAGGCCACACAGTCCGCCACTCTGCAGGTAGGAGTGTCTAGGGGAAAGTTACCAGCAACACAGGAGACCATGCATTGCCGGTGACAGCTTAAACCATCACTGGAAGTGCTCCGAGATGGATGTGTTAAAACCCAGGTGGGATTCATGCCACTGAAGATCCCATTTGTGGCAGGGGGTCAAGACTACATTGATCTTGCAGAGATTTTGGGTGCTGGGGCTGAATAATCTGAAGAGTGTTGCCCAGCTCTGTCACTGCATAGTTTGATGACAAATGCAACTAAGGAAGTTTCCCATCGTGGTCTTTCAACATCTGCCGTCACTGCCTTGGCATCATGTCTCCTGGTGGATGCTCAGTCTTAAAATATGGTTGTAGGCAAGACAGAGCCAAAAGGGCCTCTGTGTATGCCATAGATCGGTGCCCAGTGTGTCTTGTAGTCAGAGCTGCTGCATTACTGACAAATCCCAAATGGTTGCTTTTTTTAGCTCTGCATAGCTAAAATAGCTGGATTCCCTTCTGCCCGGTGCATTGTGAACAGCCTTATCAGCTCCGACCCAACCGAAAGATCTTTATTGCCTGTGTTTGCTGTCTGAGGCAGAGAGCAAACAGCTGGATTTGTGTATCCCAGGTGGAGTTAGCATCCCCGGCTGTTGGAATCAAGAGTCACCTTTTGACTCGTAAAGTGAACAGGATTGATCAGGAAGTGGTGCAAGGTCTGAACCCTGGTAAGACACAGCCTAGAAGGGGCGAGGACAAAAATGTAAATATTAGGGTAATATAGAGATAGGCCTGAGTCGCAGGGTTGGGACCCAGAAGTGCCCAGGATTCTAAGGTGCTAGGAGCTGGACTTTTAGAATTGTTCACGGAGATGGGGGGGTTATGAGTGCTGGAGCGCCTCTGTTCTGGGACCAATTTGGGTCAAAAAGCGGGTAGGTAAGAAAACCATGCAGCCAGGCAGCCTTCCTCCCCAGTCCCCCCTCGCCTCCCCTGAGCTGGGGGGCCATCTCTAGGGCTGAGAGGGAGGGGTGTTTACATGCCAGCAAGAGGGTAAACTAGTGCCACCGGTGAGTTGTTTGTCAGGCTGTGACCATGTGTCCATGACACACAAACAATTCGCACGGACTAGCCCCCTGGTTGGCAGTTGCAGCAGAGGGGCCAGCGACTGAATGGCGCGTGAATGGCACCTAGAGCTGGGACCCAGCGTGTCAGGGTGGAGCTGCTGGGTTTGTGACAAGGACTCCGGGCTGGGGATCCGAACTCTTGGGTTCTGTTCTTGGCTTTGCCACAGGTGTGGCAAGGTGGCTATGGCCAACATTTCACAGGGTGCTGAGCAGCCACTTCTCTCGCTGACGAACGCGAAAGCCAGGCTTTGTGGGTCTGACACGGGGACGCTGTTCAAAAAATGCGCCACAAAACTTTTTTCCATCAGAAAATGCCCTTTTGTCAGTACCAAAACGTTGCGCAGGAACGTATCGGGTTCGACGGACGCACCCTCAAGAAGGTTTCACACGTGGAGCAAGTGCGACCCCAGCCTAACCACCAGGTTCAGTCCCTCCCCCTGGAATGTGCGAGACCCAGGCTCTCAATCACTTGAACTTGGGTCTCCCACGTCCCAGCTGAGGGCCCTACCTGCCAACTAGGAACCCACAGAGCGAGGCCCTCAGCCATTTGAGGCCACTTCTGGCCACACTTCCCACGGCTCGTTTGTCAGAGGAGGGGACTGCCTTGGGTGAGTTCATCACTCTGCGGAGATCTCGGCGTGGCAAGTGCAGAGTGTTAGAGGGCTTTCCCTTCACCCTATCCCCTGGTTCTTGTCATGCAGACAGAAAGCAGAAGTGCGAAGTGAAGGCAATGCAATGTTTATTGGGGTTAGTTTCCAGCAAGCACGTATACCATAACTCTGATGCTGCAGAGCCTGGTTTCCCAATGTCCCATCGCCCCTTCCTGAGCAGGCATAATTATATCTGAAATGTATGCCCACAGTCCCACCCCTTATGGTCATGTTCCGTTTTTGGGGGTTGTGAGTCTGGGGTCTTTGTCCCACCCCTTTTGTACCCCATGGGAGGGGTAAGGAGTGAGGTTGTGCTATGATCAGGGGCAGACATTTCTTTGGCCTTTTAGTGTTTTATACCTTCCCCCCAATCTGCCTTTGCCCCTCCTGACTGGTTGCTTGACCTTGCCTTGAGATAGGAGTTGAGGCAGTCTTAAAGTGTGCTCATATATTATACGCCCACCATGCCAAGTAACACTTTACCTGCTCTTATCTGTTCCCATTATACTGACAAACCCATCTGGTTAGGCAGAAGCAATATACACAGTGTCTTTATCCTTTGTTTACACACATTACTAAGAATATAAGTGTGTCAAAAAATCCAACAGGCAAGCAAAACCCAAAATACTATCTCAGACAAAAATACAGGCCTGGATCCTACGTTGTCACTGGCACTCCTAACCCAGAGCATTCTTGGTTTGGTGCCATGGCATTCCCAAGGAGCAGTCGGGGGGAGAGAGACTAACACTCCAATCCATAAAGCCCTGGCATAGCTTTTCTCCGTTAAACCATTCCAGTGAGCGACTCGCTGGCTGTGAGCAATGGCAGTGCACAGTGCCCTCTTCATGGGGAGCCAGGAATCCTGGTCACTCAGTAGATGGCGCACTCCCCTTTTAGTACTGAGCCAGGGGGTGCTGTGACACTCGCAAGATGTTCACAATTTCGCTGCTGGTGGCCACGAAGGGGTGGGTTATCTTTGTCCTCAGCCTGTGAGTGCAGGAGGGTGGGTGCGACAAGCCCTTCCCACACCTTGCAAAGGCGCCAGTCCCTGCACTCACAAATGTAGGGGCCACTTCTTCCACGTGCCCCGAGGGTGCCAGTCACCCTGTGGAGCTGGCCTGCTGTGCCACATGGAGCAGACTGCAGCAGCCACAGGGAGGGTGCAGTGTGGGCACTCCCCCCCCCCCCCCCTCTCTCTCTCACACACACACACACACACACACACACACACACACACACACACACACGAGCTGGGTAGATTTCTGACCTGCTTCCCGGAGCGCTCTCCCCATGTGGGCTAGCGACTACAAAACTCTGGCCTGGGAGATCCTGAGTATAGGTCAGTTAAATGTCGTGTTACGGCCAAACGCCGGCTTGGATACCTATACTCCGTCTCCCCAAGCTCCCAGGTACAAGTTCAGTTTGAGACACTATTCTTCCCTGCCCATCTATAATAACTGCTGCATAGTATTTCTGTGCTGCCTTGAACAGCTGTCACCCTCCACCCCAGAGAGAGATGAATTTCAATGGCGGGTATCTGTCTGTCGATATAACCTGTGTGTGCATGGATACAAACATCCAGACATGCACTCTTGGGGCCTCAAGGCTGGGATTTTCAAAGGAACATGAAGGATTTCGGAGCCCAAATGGCAGTGAATTCCAGTGAGAGTTGGTTGCGTAACTCCCACGGCCTCCTATGAAAATCCCATCCTGCAAGAAAGGAGCTTCTTTTTGGCAGGAATTAAATGTTCTGCAGGAGAATTCACTGTGCATGATAGGAAATTTCATGCAGGACAGAACTGGATGTGTGTGGTTTTATGAAGGTTCTATAGCAGATTCATAGTTAACACAATGTTGACTTTTTTGCATTTAAAGCCAAGATTGGCTGTGTTTTATTAACACCATGTTCCCCAACTCTGTCAGTTCAGAATGAGTTCCCTGCAAGGATACAAATCAGTCGGTTAATTAGCCGAGTTTTTAGCCATCCCTTTTGAAATTTCATTTGCGAGCCTACACTTTTTTTCGGCTCCCTCTAGCAAATCAAATTGGACAGACTTACTGATAGATGATTCCAAAACCGAAATATGCATTTTATTTGGAAAGTACCTTCATGTGCAAATTTTTGTCTTATAACCACTCTTGCTCACAGCCATGTCTGTTTACTCTGCAATGTTTGTCCTATGGTTGTTTTGATCAATATCGTGGTATATTTTTGCATAAACTGCTTTCAGCACTCCACAGGTTGTGTGATGCTTTTTGGCAGGAGGAGGCAGTTCTGGGAAGCTGACAAAGACAGCAGCCTTCGTCAAAGGATGCATCCATTGTGAGGAAAGCATCCTTCACTGTATGGCTCGGCTAGTTCCACAAATAAGTGCTTTGGTAGCTGAGCTGTGGGCAAAGACTCATTCCCTGAGCTGCAGTCCTGGACATGAGGAAGTTGGCGGGAGAAGAGCTGCTCTTCTGTGGTCTCTCTGGGAATGTCTATACTGCAAAAAATAAAAGTAAAACTCGGCAGCAACGAGTCTCAGATCCCAGGTCAACTGACTCGGGCTTGTGCTACAGGGCTAAAAAGAGCAGTGTAGACATTCTGGCTCGGGCTCTGAATCCTGGTGAGTGGGTGGGTCTCGGAGCCCAGCCCGAGCAAGAATGTCTACATTGCTATTTTTAGCCCCATAGCATAAGGCTGACCTGGGCTTTGAGACTCGCAGCCACAAGCTGGTTTTTTGCAGCATAGATGCCTCCTTTCTGCATCCTAAATTGCGCTGGAAGGGAGCTGCTATTGCAGCCCCTTTGATGACCTCCGAAAGCCCCTTTGCACATGCCGCTCTGTCACCAAGCCTTCCCAGTCCAGTGCTCACTGACCACTGCTGTCCCCTGGCACTCCCGTTTTCTACTGGTAAACTATGAACCCAGCACTTTTCAGGTGGGATTTTCAAAGGTGTTCGGGCTTGGCGTGATTTTGCTCCCCACAAAATCAAGGGACGTTTCGCCACTGACTTCAATGGAGGCAGAGTTAGGCCAACGTTAAGCACGTTGGAAAACCCCACCCTTATGTCTTTAGCACGCAAAATCTTCATAAAGCAAACCATGTGGGGCAGCGGACTAGAGACAGCAGATGTGGGGGAACAAGGTGCCTCCTAGGAGTGGAGCTGGCTAAGGAGTGGAGCTAAGGCAACTGCACGGCCAGGGAAACAATCATATCTACTCTTAAAAATCTTTGCTTCCCATAGCAACATCTTCGGCTGATGCTAAAGTTTCTCCAGCTAGATGTCTAAAGATTATAGGCCAGGTTCCTCCTGTTTCCCATGAAAAGCTTTGCATGGCAGATGGATGAAGTAGCCGCACTGGTTAAAACTCTCATTGCTGGCTGTGCAAAGTTTTAAGAAGAGGAGATATGATTATTTGAGATGTACTTCACCGCTCTACCTCTCCAGCTCCTCAGCTAGTCTCTGGCCCTGGGTTTGGCCCCTCATGCTTAAATAGATTAATTGTTTAAAAAACAAAACAAAACTAGGAAATTCCCCCACAAAAAACTTAGAGTTAAGATTGCCCAAGTGTATTTCACCACAGCACCACAAACACTAAAAAACAGAGGAATCCTAAGTTAGGGCAATATGCCCACTCTATACAATACCCAGTCTCCAAGCATTAGCCCAAGCCCATCACAGTACTCAATCAGAGCAACACACTAAAGACCCTGTCTAAATGCAACGTTGGTACACAAGTCAAAGAACTGAAAATCACACCACAATGCACAACCTGACCCATGACCTGTTAGCTTATTTCCTTATATAATGTTATGAATATATATAAAGACACTGTGTGTGTGTGTGTGTGTGTGTGTGTGTGTGTGTGCACACATTTAAATAATATTTGTGTATGGCTTTATTTAGCAGCATGTATTTGATTGGTTTTTAAGGCTGTGAGGAAGATATTGATTAGAAATTTGTGGTTTTGATAAGGTAGGAAACGTTGATTCACTTGTAATCAACTTTGGATTATTTCTCTGTCTGGTGGCTGGTATATGGGGATGCTGAGATTGTAATTTGATTATGGTAATAGAGAGTAAATGTGGCGCTGAAAGGTTAAAAGTTAAGGCTGGCAGGATAGGGTGAGGTTCAGCTCTCCAGGGGACAGACTTGCTGAATGGAGTGTGACTCTGATGCGGAGGGTGGCAGTGCGCTGGAGTGGCTGGATGCTGGGGTGGTTCTGAGAGATGCTCGGCCATGTCTGTGAACCCACCCTGTTATCAGGGTTTAGACCCTCTGTAAGGCTGTTCGTTGAGTCCATGTGCTCATTAACTCCACTCTGTGCGGGGAGGAGCTAGGAAGCCAGGATAGAGGCAGTGCTGGAGAAAAGCCTTAAAGAGACAACCAGACCAGTTGAGAAAGCTTCAGCAGAGGTCTCAGTTGTGGTAGTGGGGTTTTTTTTTCCTTTTGAGCCTTCAAGTCAAGCTCAGCCCCAGGCAGGCAGTGAGTTTGGAAGCTTACTTCAGGTCTGTCGGCCCTGTCGAGGTCAGGGTAGGGACTCAGCCCCATCCCATTTGATCCCAGAAGTGGGGAGCCTGGACACCCTCTGTACAAGGCAAGGAAGAAGACAATGATGTACTGAAATGGCAGAGGAATAAGAGTGAGCTCCGATTGCAGCCTTGCAGTGACAAGCCCAGCAGGAGGCCCAGGCTGAGAACAACCGTTCTTGTTGTGGTTCATGAAGGTGCAGCAGCAGCTCCAGAAACAGCCACATCAGAGACTTATTAACCCATGTGTACTGCCAGGGGACCAGCCAAACTCAGCCCCTCTGGGCACAAGCACTAGGACCAGAAGATGGCTGCTATCCCCATTGGGAGAGGAGTCTTTGGCTCTGATGGCAGAGGCACATGTGCTGTGTACTGAGCTCTGCACAAGATGCTTCTGCCAGGGGCAGGTAGCTACTATCTTGGCCCAGTTGGAAGAGAATAATCATCAGCAACTCTGAGATTGTGCCCGGAGGGCAGCCGAGTGTATGGAGTGGGCAGATCATTGGCCCGAACCCAAGATCCAAATAATAGGGCTTGATAGCATGCCTGTGAAGACGTAGACATGGGAACGCCAGGCGCAGCCCCCCAGACTGGTGAGGATGGCGCAGCAGCCAGGAGAATATCTGGAGGTGATTCCATTGCTGAGATCATCACCACCACAGCTGCATCCTAAAGTGGAGGGGCAGTCAGGCTGACAGAGGGCCTTGGGCACTGCAAGGGGAGAGCCAAAAAAAGGCATTCGCTAAAAATACATGGGGAACCACTTGTCTCTTCCACAGTGTGTGCCTCATGTAGGAGGCTAGAGTTGTGGGGGAGATATGAGCTATCTGAGGCCATGAGGTCTGGGGTAATCAGGGCTGTAGAGGGCTCATGCAGATAGAAGGCCATGTCGGGACAGCACTTTGCCTAGTGCCTGTGAGGTACGCCCACATGCTAGTACGGGGAGCTTCCTCACAGCTGAGCCATTGCAGATAGCAGGAGCCATTCGGGTCATCTGCTGCCATGACAACTCCCAGATGTACTGGGTACTGCAACCCCCTATAGACAAGGGGGCAAGAGGGGTGCACACTGCTCTTATCAGTTGTACTGGGGAGAGATGGGGGTACATTCATGCCCCCTGAGGCCCCCAGGGGTGATCATGGACCTCAGTCAGGACACAGAAACTCAACAGCTAACAAAGGGTCCAGGTCTCCTGGCAGCAGCGTGAGACTTCAGGAGATGGATCTTGAATGGTGAAAACAAGGGTGTAGCATTGCTGTGGTCCCCGGTGTAAGGCTGCTGAATGGCTGGCTGGCTGGCTCATCAAGGCGAGTGTGGCTTGTCAACTCCATCAGGAATATAAGGGGAAACCAGCAGAGAGAAAGTGTGTGTGTGTGTGTGTGTGTGTGTGTGTGTGTTGCGTTCTCTTTATACAGGTTCTTTGCCTTCTGTCTCCTTAGGCTAGGGATGGCTAACCTTTGGCTCCGGAGCCGCATGTGGCTCTTCAGGAATTTAATATGCAGCTCCTTGCATAGGTGCGGACTCCGGGGTTGGAGCTACAGGTGCCAACTTTTCACTGCTCAACCCCAGGCCCTGCCCCCACTCCACCCCTTTCCCCAAGGCTCCTGCTCCTTCCCCTGAGCCTGCTACACCCTTGCTCTTCCCCACTCCATCCCAGAGCCTCCTGTACACTGCGAAACAGCTGATCGCGGCGGGCAGGAGGGAGGGGCAGGTGCTGATCAGCGGGGCTGCCGGCGAGCAGGAGGTGGCGGGAGGGGGGGCTGCTGATGTATTAGTGTGGCTCTTTGGCAATGTACATTGGTAAATTCTGGCTCTTTCTCAAGCTCAGGTTGGCCACCCCTGCCTTAGACTGTAAGCTCACCAGGGAGGGGATTGTGTCTTTGCATGTGAGCAGTAAATAATAATAAAGGAGGCAAGAGCAAGGATAGATGAGGTCCGGAGGGAAACACTCAGGGAGGAAGCTTAGGCTGAGATTGATGCCACTGTAGCCAACCCCCAGGAAGGGGGTGAGTCTAGACACAGATTATGGGGCTGTGTGCGCTTTAGAGGATGGGGTAGGGACGTGGCCTGGTCACCTAGACTAATGCTTGGAGATTGGTATTCCTTTGGCTGTAACTGTTTGAACTTGTGATTTCCTCACTTTTTAGAATTTGCGTTGTTGGGAGAAAACCCAACGAGCAACCTTAAGTCCATGATATCTCTGTGTGTGTGTGCGTGTGCGTGTGCGTGTGTGCGCGCACACTATGGGATTCCCAGAAGCAGTCAGCGGTAGCCTAACTCTGCTCTTGGGGAAGCCAGTGAGGCTTTTACTGCAGCTGTCAATGAGAGCAGAGTATGGCCATTGTGGGGCCCTTTGGAGAACCCTGTCCATTTAGTCTAAGGCATTTTGAGACCCTTTCAAATGCAAGGTGAGACTGAAATGGGCACTGTTTTAATGGGCTTCCTTGGAGCCAAACTTGCCCGTGCTAGTGGCTCAGGGTTCTGGAGAAACATCACCTGTAGCACACTGGATCCCATGTGCCTTGATCCGGTTTCCATGGAAGTCAATGGGCATCTTTCCATTGATGTCGCTGGGCACCAGCCGCATCATGGTGCAGCATTTCCCAATCCGGGTGGGGGGCACAGCTAGCCAACTGGGTGATAACTCACCAAACGGGCTATAGCCAAAGGCCACAGCACCTAAAATGAATCAACATTTTCTTGGGCTTCTCTATGAGGCTGCCCGGGGGCAAGAGCTCTTTCTTCATCCTAAGAAATAAAGGCCATTACCGGTCATGAGTAAAGTGGGGGCTTCCCAACCAGCCAAATAGCCAAGCACCGCATTCGTTGTCTGAACGATTTTCTCTCGTTTCATCAGTGGATGGAATAAAAAAAAACCCTTTAAAATAGTTAGGCACAATAGGAACGGTAGGTCTGTTCTGAACACCCCCACCCCGCTCCCCCTTTCTGATAGCCGTAATGACCCTGCAAACACTAAATGGCATTTGAGTGCATTAAACAGCAAACTCTCTGGTGACATAGCAATTACGGCTCTGAAATAGATTTGGTGCGTCACAGAAGATAAGGGTTTTGAAAGTTGCTGTTGTGATTATAGCTTGTAACGCCAACAAATAACAGGCTTCAAAATAAGAGGCTGCCAAAAGAGCCATTGTGGTTTTGCCTCAGTGATGGCACGTAAATTGCTATTCATGTCCTAAGTGTACTTGAGTATGCCAGTCTCCGGGCAGCAGAGTTGGCTCAGTGTCTCTCTTTACACAGCCTGTCATTGTCGGGCTGATAATCTGTGGTAATTGCTGCCTCTTGCAATGGTCAGAGATGTGTAAGGGCGTATGCTGTGTCTTCCGTGAAGCCATCAGCAATGTGTGTCTGTCCCTGTGTGTGGTGTTTGGACAAAAGTGACTGCGGGTGCCTGCTTACTGTCTGACCTTGGGCATTTGTGTCGATAGGTGTACGTGCTGTGTGTGCACAGTGTGAGGATGGGTGTCCGCAGGCAGAGGAGGCGTGTGTGTGTGTGTGTGTGTGTGTGTGTGTGTGTGGTATATGGATACAATGTGACCGCAGGTGAGTCTATATATGAATGTATACAGAGGGACAATATAAGCCGCTGCCTTAAGCTGAGTGTGTGTGTCAATGTATGTATAAGTGTAGTGTGACTGCAAGTGTTTGTATGCAAGGCCTCTACGTTGTGCGTGTGTGCTTATGTGTACACAAAGTGAATGTCTGCCATAGGCTGTATATGCGTGTGGAAGTATCTATTAGAGCTGTGTGAATAGGGATATTTTTTTTTTGTTTGAACTGAAAAATAAAATTAAAACAATTCATTTTGGGTTGACATGAAATGAAAATTTTTCAGTGAACCAAAAAACTTGGAAAAGTGTTGCTTGGAGTGGCATGTAAATATTTTGTTTCTTTCCTGAGTTTAACCTTTTTTAAAATAAAACTGAAGTAAAATTTGAAACAAAGAAGTTGTTTCATGTCCAAAAATCAAGCTGTTTCATTTAGAAAACACTAAAATCGAAATTTTGTTTTTGTTGAGAATTTTGGTGCAACTGAAACAATTCAGCAAATTCAACACAAATCCACAAAATGTTTCCATCGACCTGAATCTGCATATTTGGGGCAGGGGAGTTTTGGCTGAAAATTTCCATCTGGCTCTAGTATAGGTACGCACATGTATGCCATCTGAGTGTGTCTGAGCATACAGGGTTTGTATGCAGTGTGTGTGTGTGTACGCGCACTCTGTGTGTGTCTGTGTATTCTGCGTCTGCACAAAACTGTTCTTTCATGGACAGCCTGTTGTAGCAATTGATACAGAGTAGCTTGGTCTGCCGCTGTTTGTCTGGCTGGGTTTGTCCCTCCTTTCTGTAGCCTACACTGCTGATGCATCCCCCGTGTTTGGTGGCTGCGGGGCATTTCCTCCTGTTAGGATCATTTCTCCCCAGCCGTGCCATTGCTGGAGGGATTTAGGCAGGGAATCAGGCACACCCCACCCACCTCTGCCCCCGGTAGCTGTGGTAACGGCATATGGCCAGTTTGCAGACACACATGCTTGGTGCTGACATCAGCCACTTTGGGGCACCCCATCATATTTCTGGGCTGCAAATGAGACTTGCATACAGGACCAGGCTAGCTCAGGCTGTCACAGGCAGTGATGGATTCTCTGCGTCAGCGGAGAAGTACGGAGGTAGGTGCAGAGGAGGAGAGGCGAGAGAGAGATGGCTCAGGCATATCGTAAACAGGACAGCGGCTGCCACCGACTTGGGTGCTGGCAGGAATTTGGAAGGATTAATTAAAGTAGCATCGAATCAATGTCAGAGCGAGGTAAGGAGGCTGTGTGCACATCTGTTTCTCTCCAAAGGGGCCAGGCAGCTAGGGGAGAGAGGCAGCAGCCAAGGAATGGCTGGTAACGTTCTGTTCCCCTTTTCCTTCTACCATAGTCTCCTGTAGTGTAGCAGGTCCCTCTTCCCTACTCTAATGATGTGGCAGTGGCTAGAAAAGCACCATGTCTTTATCCATCATCTCCCTAAGAGAGAGACACTCCACAGCCTGGGATACAGTTGAGACAGCCCCACTCTGCTTTGCAAACAGCCATCAGGATCATGGGCCAACCTGTGACTGTGGCATCCCTGGGGCTGCTGATGGAAGGAACAGAGAGACCGTGGCGTTTGTGGTGCCAGCCCACAGAACAGTGGGGTTTTCCTGCTCGCCAACACGGTGAATTTGTTGTGGAGTCACTGAGAGAGAATAAATCCAGAAACCCAGGAGGTCATTGCACAAAGTCCTTTCCCAGATGGTAATTGCACTTTAAGACAAACGAGCACTCAGAGGTGGCTTGTTAGTGGTTTTTATTCTACTTAATAACCCGCAGGAAAGCCAGGCGGGGGATTACCCTGGGTGTTGACATGGCAATAAGGAAGGTCAGCCAGCATCCCAAATTCCGCAGCATCAGACACAGCTCAGGTCCTGCGGGCCAGCCAGAGTTTCGCTGGGATCCTGGGGCCAGTTCAGCCATGAGGGCCCCTTTTCTGGGGTTGGTTCCTGCATAGAAAGGAATTTCCTGAGGCCCCCTAGGCCAGCCTGGATTGGGGGCGCCTACTCCTGAGAGTGTGCTCACCATAGAGATAACAACCCCATTGGCCTTTAAATGGCACGAGAGACCTGAGCAATTTCATGTCTAGAATACTCTTCCTCCCCAAGGGGTTCTCAGCCCCTTTGTCAGGACCCTGTCTCCTCCCAGCTTTCCCTGCTTTCATACTGCTGCCCATTAGCAAGACCCAGCTTCACATCCTTCCAGCCAGAGAGGACTTCCATCGTTACCCCCACAGGGGGCGTGGTAGTTACCGTACACGATGTGCACCCAGCTCTTCCAGTTACGCTACTTCCCCCTTCTGCCATCCTAGCTCTCTCTGTCTCTTTTTCCTGGCATGGCGGAGCATCAGCCCAGGAGCAGGTCTCCATTATAGCACCTTAGGCTATTCGGTGCTGGTAATAGGGGCCAGGCAGGCCGAGTCCTCTGGTTAACCCCAGAAGAGGACAAGCGCAGGCAGGTTCTCTCCACGTGGCCATGCCAACATGCCTCAACTGGAAGGGCCAGTCTGGTGGGCGAGAGGGGAACCCTGTTTCCATGGCCTTTCTTGAGTCTCTGGTTTCTCAGCTGAAGCTGTTAGCCGGGGGCTGGTCAGTGCTAGTCCGTAACTCTTAGCAGTATGGTGCTTTTCATCTTTCGAAGCATTAGCTGATCCCCACCTGCAACATCCCTGCAAGGCAGGCAGGCTTTGTTATCCCCCTTTCAAAGCTGGCCAGATGAGCCCAAAGCTGCCCAGGGAGAGGTGGTGTGAGAGCTGGGGTTGTGACTCCCTGATGCAGCACAAGGAGAGTTTCTGTGGGGGCCCATGAGACCCTCGCCTTGGGAAGTGTGACATGTTTTCTGTTGTCCCTGTGTATGGGGATACCTGGTTCTGTGAGGTGTTGGGGAGAAGCACTTTAGACCCTCAATGGTGGTGCTGGGTTTTCTGACATGGACACTTGACCATTAGAAACTGGATGGTGGGCGTCCAAACCTCAAAGATGTCAAAGATCCATCAGAGAGTGACAGCTTTTAGTCACTGCCACCTCAGTGATATTTAACTGGTGATCAAGGTGGTACCACTGAAGGGATCCATTTTTCATTCCTGACCCCCTACGCCATGCAGCCCCTCCATGCGGGACAGTCTTTCAGTATGACTGGAAAGCCAGCATAGAATCATAAGGCCTGGAACAGATCCAAAAAGGTCTTCTAGTCCAGTCCCCTGCACTGAGGCAGGACTACGTATTATCTAGACCATCCCTGACAGGTGTTTGTCTAACCCAATTTTAAAACGTAATTTGCATGTAATTTCAAGATTATACTGATCCTGCTTGGTGGTGCCCGGCAGCTCCCCTCACTCCCCAATGGAAAGCACATGTCTGTGCAGCCGTGCCTGCCCCAAAATGACCTCGGAATGCTTGGGATTTTTTCTTTACATGTTCAGAGGGTGCCTCTGTCTATTCCAGGTATCACCTTGCACGTGTATCCCATGGAGCCAGCAGGCTATTAGCAGAACCAGGAATTTAATCTGGCCTCTTACCCCTGTATCTTAAGATGGCATCTAGATGATGATGCAACCATGATAAAAACTTGAAAGCAAATTTCATGCAGGTGAAAAGGGCCAGCTCAACAGTCCCTAGAGAGAGCTGCTGCCACCACACTGCCTCCCCAGACTTGCAAGCATCTCGTGCTTCCCTGAAACACGCTGCTCTTCAACTCCCAGCTTTCTGGAGCCCTCCTTAGAGTTCAGCTTGAATCTGCCAGCTCGATGAGTCACTCCAAGCCACATCAGCTTAAACTCAGTGTATGGCTTCGTTTCACACCCAGGGACGCATGCATGAAGGGACAGTTTTACTGTTGCACTTGATGGCTGAAAAATGTCTCCTACATAGGAAAAATCACGCAGTATGTGGCAACTTTGCAACCCACACAAAAGAAAGTACAATCCGTTGGGCGGGTAGTGATGAAACGGGTCGAGCCAGATAATGGGGAGGTGGAGCAATGGCTCAGGGCACTCCACCTCTGCCAAACCCCATCCCATCAGATTCTGCATCCAATAGGATGTGCTGGTGTATTTCAGGTACAGAGGAGAGACAAAGCCCGCCTCCTAGTCAAAGGCGATTTGCATGGATGGCCAGCCAGTCACAAAAAGTGTGTCTATACCTGCAGGCGACCGACCCACATCAGCACTGGGCACTGCTCCTGTGTTTGTGGGGTGTGTGTGTGTGTGTGTGTGTGTACGTACAACGCCTAGCACAAAGGGCTCCAGGACTGGAGTTTCTAGACTCTAGACTTATACAAATAATCATAATAGTATAAACAGGGCAGAGATACAGCGTCTCGCTCTGCTTTGAGCTGCACCGGGCCAGATGTCCAAGTTTTGCCAGCATAGACGCGCCCAAAATGTTTGGGTTGGAAAGTTTCAACTTTTCACCCAAAATCTGACAATGTTTGGGTTTGGACTGAACGTTTTCGGGGTTTTGACCAAAAAATGTTGAGAGAAGTGCTTTCCGTGAAAATGGTGGTTTAGTCGAAACCCCAGTTTTCTGGTTTTGACAGACAAATGTTGACCAGCCCTAATTTGGGGGTATCACCATCCGCCGGCCCCATGCAGCACGAGGTTGTGGGACGCAGTCATTCAAAGTCTGCTCTCACCTCAAGTGCTGCACAGGGTGGGGAGGCAAGTCTGTGGCTGTGCTTGAGGGCCCGTACTGAGCAAATACGGGCAAGTGGAAGCAGCCTCTGGTCAGCAAAGCCAATGGTGGGGATGGAGTCTGCCTGTGAGGTGGTGTTCAGGGCAGGTTGCCCCCTGGGGCAGGACTGAGGTACCAAGGGGCTGAGGGACAGATTTTTAAAGGTACTGAGGTGCCTGAAGATGAGCCGGGCCCTCTGTCTCCAGTAATATGGAGCTGCTTGGCAATAACAGCATGTGCGAAGTGTCTGGAGCATGGTAGGAACCTGCCGGGGGTAGGGGAGAAGGGAACGTTGGGTTTGGCCGTCCTGTTGATATAAAGAGATATAAAGAGACTGACTGAGCTCTTTGTTTCCCTCAGGCTAATGGAGGTTGGCAAGATGCTACTACCCCCTCATCAGTGACTTCCCCCACAGAAGGCCCTGGCAGCGTCCACTCTGATACCTCCAACTGATCTCCCAGCAAATCGCATCCCTGGCTGACCCCAGCCCCACTCAGGGCCGGGGGTGGGAGGGGAGGGTGCTCTCCTGACACTGAAGCAGTCAGACTGGAGGTGGAACCAATCGGCTAAACACAACAAGAGTCGCCTTCTCTTCTCTTTGTCGGGATGCTTTTTTCAGCCAATCTGGACACGTCTTTATACTCTTTTTCCCTTTCTTTTCTGGGCAGAAGCCACCTCTTCCCTCACCACCACCCCCACCCCAACCTTTTCCCTGAAGGATATTTTCAACAGTTAGAAGAATTTAAAGAGTGGGGGGGGAAAAAACCACCACCACCAACAAAAGCATCTGTCCATTTCCATGCTGGTGTTTTGAGGAGCCAAAATTTACCTCACTCCTTTGCTAACAGGCAACCCACCTCCTTCAGCTTCTCTTGCGCTCACACTACCTCTTAGCAGGAATACTTCACATCCGCTCTCTCTTCTGCTGCTGCTTCACCACTCTTCTGGTTCTGGGGACAGAGCTAACAGGACGCTTTCCTGTTCCGAAGCGATCCCAAAACCTCAGTGAGTCACCCCCGGGGCATTTCCAGTGACAGGGCGGATAAATGCATTCCCAGTGCTGCCAGGGGTGTAGAAAAAGGGAGCAAAACTCCTCTGCTGGGGCTCTCCTTGCTTTCAAAAGGTACCAGGACATTGTGCTTGCAAACAGGTGTAAACAGCAAACGCTAACCCTTCCCGCTGCCACTGTACTTTGCCTCAGACCCCAAACACCAGCCGTTCAGCTCTGCAGCAAACACACATGGCATTTGCCAGTGTGCAAAGGAACCAAAAATAGCCAATCTTCTTTGCATCATGGTACTTCTAGGAAGGAAACAGCAGAGATCAGTGAGTGAGAAACTGTGGGCGTCTGTAATGCTAACACTTAGCACTTATAGTTTTACCCAGTCAAAGCACTGCAGAAACACCGATGAGCGATTGATGGGGCTGATTTGCACGACACTTATGATGTTAGCACTGAGAGTGTTGCACTGGGTTTGAAAAGCAAGCCAGGCCTGGCCCGTGTTGTGTTCTGAGGGGGTGTGCATGCCTACCTGCTGGGGGGCTGGATGGGCTCTGGGGTGCCCCTTCTGCAATTACAGTGAGAAACAGGCTCATGTACCCATTGGTACAATTTAGCCCTTAAAAGGTGTTCAGATAGCATCCTGTGAATTAGCAGGCATGAATGTTCCTTATAGCCAAGCAGATGAGCAGTGAAGACTGAAGGGTGAGGGAAGAGATGGATGCACACAGTCAATACATAAGTTGAATGGACTGGATACTTTCAGTAGCTATTAATAAACCAGGTCTGTTTTTGTCAGGGGGGAAAATGCCCCATAAACTAAATAATTTTCTAGTTTGGGGATTTCTTTCAAATTAAGGGGCTAGTTTCAGTCCCGCACCTTTTTGTGAATCTAAGATGTGACGTAAGTACTAAAATAAATCATGTAACATTCCACCCAGCCAATTGGCAGCCAGGAACTTTCAGCATTTTGTAGCAGGAGGGTTTGCTCCCAGGGTTGGTTCTCCTGCAGCGCTTGGTCAGCTGTAGGGAGGAGGGGCTCCTGATTGGCCAAGAAGGTGCCGGGGTTTATTCCTGGTGGAACGTTCCATTGCACACTAACAAAACAAAATGAGATAAGGAGGGAAGAATACAGCCAACAATAACTTTTGCAACAGAGTTAAAATAGATTGATCTTTGTCTTCAGCTGGAGGCCTCTCTTGTGTGAGGGTGGCATTTCAAATGGGTGAACATAAAGCAGGGCAGCTCTGGCGGCAAGCCCTCCTGGGCAGGAGGGCAGCCTGCATTTAAAGTGCTGCTTGTGCAATGGGAGGGAATTGTTGCCTTTAATGGGCGGGATGTTATGAAAATATGCCCCATCTTCTCTTTTATGAACTACAGCCCTGAGCCTGAAAACACATACGTGCAGTGGTCCCATTGATCTCAGAAGCATCAAGCTAGACATGTGTGAGAGTGTCTCAAAGTCTAAGTCTTAAGAGGATCTCTGTGTGGGGGTTAATTATGCATAAATTGCTAAATGTGCTAAATTGCAGAGCCATGTGATCATCAGTATCTATCCATGCACCTTTGAGCATATCATCTGCACTCTGGCCACTGACCTCCACTGGCTTTTTTTCTACCAATTCCAGTATTAGTATAGTGCAATTATTGAGCTGCTTCAAGTAGCCGCCATTTGAAATCAAAGCTCTGCCAGAAAAATAGCCATCCCTCCACTGACAAAAATGTAGATTGGTTTGAGGCCAGACATGGGCAATAAACAGTCCCGCAAAAGTTTATGGCCTTGAAATACTGAGCCCCTGCAAAAGCTAGAATTGGGAGCATGATTCTGTTGAAATGGGAAGGTCCCAACTTACCAACAGGATGTACACCACTTGCTAATAACCCTGGGAGGCTCCAACGTATTGGCTTTGAAATTTGTGCCTATTTTTTAAATAGATGAGCTAATTTGACTGGATTGTGTAGGTTTCTAAAATGTAGATACTTAGATCTCCCTCCCGCCCCCGAGTCTTGTACAGTTGGATTCAAAGCTTTTTAGAAACTTGGACAAAAAATGACCAACAAATTCTCTCGCTTTCTTCCTACAATTTTCCAGTCAGCTGTGGTGCTGAGACACCCAGGTTTAGAGGTGGAGGGATACAAAAAATAGTCCCAATTAAGGTCCAACATGTGAGGGCCCCTCCCCCCCCACTTTACCCACAGTGGTAAGCAGTTACTCCCACAAGTAGTCCCTGCATTCTAGTTCATTGTTATTCATCGTTGTAACTACTCACCAGTGGGAGTAAATTGCCCCATTCAGTCCTAAGCGTTTAAAAATTGTCTAGACCATCCCTACCCAGCATGTATAGGACACATGATGGGGCAGCGTGCTATCCTTGGACTGACTGGGATAGCGCATGATGCTGCCAGTCGAGCGGCGTCCCATCCCACACCTGTGTCTGTAAAGCTTTTATACCGCATCCCGCCATCACGTATTCTCTCTCACCTTGTAGCTAGGTGATACACACACAAACACCAAATCACCCCCCAGATGTTCTCCCAATATAGTGTCTTGCTACATCACAGCCTAGGGCCTTGGTCTATCCAAGAACTTAAGCACATGCTTAACTTGAAGCATGTGACCAGTCATGTTGAAGTCAGTGATTTCAGTTGGCAAATGGGAGTGCTTATGGGCTTACAGTTCAGCATGTGCTTAAGTGCTTTGCTGGAGTGGGGTCTGTGGTCCAGATCCTGTGACTGGCTCTAGACAGGTGGACCCCCCCCCACATACCCCACTGCCTGCATGGTGCCTCAGTGAAATGAAGAGGCCTCCACGTAGGTGTAAGGGCCGTCTGCAGAGCCAGCTGTGATGGTACCTCTTGAAAATGAATCATTTGATAAACAGATTTAAAGCCATGCCAACATAAAGCAACCTGCCCCTGGCGATCCCTGGTCTGCTTGAGAATCGAATTGCGTGCCATCCACCTCCAGTGCAGCAGGGACCAGTCCTCGGAAGCAGTTAGCTGGAGCTGCATTTATCCTCCCTACAGTTATCTCCCTCTCATTCTCCCATTCCCCATGGCATGACATTGACTCCTTTATGGTATTTAATGCGTCACGTTTTTCGGTTTCCTTTTTCATTCCTTTTACATTTGTTGTTGTTGCTGACTGGTCGGTTGCCTTTTTCTCACAAACTTTGAATTTCTTTTCTTTTTTCTGCCCAGAAAATCCTAACTTCGATACCAAAAAACAAAAAAAAACAAAATGAAACAAAAATAAAAAACAAAAACAAAAAAACCTGCAGAAAATTAAAAAAAAAATAAAAAAAAATAAAAATAAAAAAAAAACCTTGATGATTCTTTCAGCTTTATTAACATTTTCCATTGTTTCTTGCGATTTGTGTCTTGTTCTTTGTAGCATTGATGATAATGAACATTTGATAATGAATGTTCTTGTATATTCAGATAAAGGAAAAAAACCAAAAAAGCAGTCTGAATTTAATAGTGTTTATAATAAAAAAAAAAATTAAAAATGACCTTCATAGCACGCAAAAGTGAACGGGGAAGAATTTCCACTCCAGTTCTTTCTGTGGCAAAAAGCGCTTCATTCCTGTATAGTTTATAATACCAAACTACCTACATTCATCTTCTCTTTTGGTTTGGTTTTTTTCCATGTTTTTTTAATTTTATTTTGTTTTTAATTTTCTCGCATTTGTGAATTAGTTCAAGAATGCTAGAAAACTGTAGAGTTGTGCACACTCATTTCCTCTTACACAATGTTTAAAAAGTGACAGTAATTCATTTTGTAAAACTTAAAAAAAAAAAAAATGGTTGGAATAGTGAGCATAATAGGTACATTCTAACACTTTATGTTTATTAACGTTGAGACCCAGTTAATTACATTTTCTTTTTGTTTTGCGTTCCTGTTTTTTTCCTTTCAGGGGCAATTATGATGATGATTATGATTATTATTATTATTTTTAAATTGTCCAGGACTATGGCCTTGTAAACTTCCCTTCCTCCACTTTTGATATATATTCAAGGTGATGTGAAAAGCTTAATTGGCAAAAATCCATTTTTTGGTTTGATTTTTCTCATGGAATCAGATCTGCTCTGAAAGGACTTCACCCTGTTTCCCCTCCCTGAAAATTCAAACATTGCTGATCTTGGGCTCGCTTGCTCAAGTTCAGTGGAAGTTATGAGCCTACATACCTTTGTAGAGCTGGGCCTAAGTGCCATGGTGTGGGCCAAGACACTCATTCTGCTAGGTGCTGAGTGCTTCGGCAAAGGGATGAGCACTTCCAGGTGCAAGATTTAGCTATGGACCCCAAACCACACCTACTTAGCAAAGCTTTTCAGCATGTGCTAAAGTGCAGTTACGGTCAACTGAGCACATGGTGAAAGTTAAGCACTTGCTAAACGTTAGGATGTTTCAAAGGAATTTAAGGTTGTTCAGCACCCAGATCCCGTTGCATCTCTGTCTTAAGTGCTGTTGAAAATCCCAGGCTGAACTGCTTTGCTGAATAGGGATGGACTTCATGCTTTCTTGAATCAGGGCCCCTGTGAAATGCAAGACTTAGTCTCTGAGCTCAACCTTTTCAAATTGTAGCAGGCCCAGCCTTTCACAGTGCAGCTGGCAGTTTCTTTCTGAGCACTATCAAATGATAGGGGTTTGCTTTCCTTTTCATGATTGATCCCAGCAAAAACTTGCTGCTTCTCTTAGGGCTTGATCCAAACCTCATTAAAGTCAATGAAAGGCTCCAGTGAACTTCGGATCAGGTCTAAAAGCACTGGCCCAAAACACGGATGTTTACAAAAATATCACTCCAGAAACTTTGGCCGTTACCATAGACTACATCAATATTTTGAATAAATGGATCCTCCTCTTCTGATCACCTTGTTAGAATTGGTGTGGAGTTTTTTTTTCTCTCTATTGTGTATTGAGAAGCTTCCCCATTTCCTCATCACCTGATCTAAACTCAGTTAGGACCTCATCCAAAGCCTACTGATGTCAATGGAAATACTTTTTCACACAGCGTGCAATTAGATTGGAACTCATTGCCACACGATGTCACCGAGGCCAAGAATATAGCAAGATTCAAAAAGGAGTTGAAGATTTATATGGATAACAAAGATATCTAGAGTTACAATGCTAATAAAGAGTATTGGAAGGGAGAGAAAAAACTCCTGTTTCAGGGATTAAACCAATCTCTATTAGGCTCAGGATGAGCCCTTCATGGGCCGGGGGGAGGGAGGGAGGTCGCCCCACATCTGCCTATTGTGGAGTTTCTTGCACCTTCCTCTGAAGCATCCCTTGCTTGCCACTGTTGGAGACAGGATACTGGATTATACAGATCGTGTGTCTGGACCAGTATGACTGTCCTAGGAAAAGAATTCCACGTACCTCCAGTGGGCTTTGGATCAGACGCTAAGGTAGAGCACACTTTCATCAGTGTGTGAACTGGACAGGAAGTTTGGAGATGAGTAAGAGCTGGGCCTGTGGCCTCCGATCCTGTGACCACTTACACATGTGCTTAAATTTACATGCATCAGGAGGAGGCGACTGATTTTACCAGGCCACCTGCCATGCAGAAAGTTAAGCACGTGTATAACCGTTTGTAGAACCAGAGGGCTGTATTTGGAAGGCAGACGTAGTTAGCATGATAAAGGAAAATAAAACTCCAGTTACCTCCTGAAAATGATACAGTTAAAGGTCACACTTCAAGGAGAGAGGTTTATAAAACCTTTAAACCGTTTTTTCTTTTAAAGAGGTCCAAAAAAACCCTCAACTTTTCACATCACTGGTTGTTTTTGCTTTTTATCTTGAAACTTCCTAGAATACTTTTGCTTTCACACTCACGTTAGTGTTATAATTATTAAAATATAAATCAGACATTGCAGGGTTTTTTTAAAAAAAATTCTCATTGCAAACCTTTTCTTCTTGTAAAGATGTTCCAGTTGTTCTGAACTGTTTTTTCTTTGCTTTGCTTTTTTTTTTTCCCTAATGGATTCCGATTATAAAACCTAAAAAGACTCTGCTGTGACTTGGTTTTGAAACTTTAAGCTTTTCTGCTTCTGTAAAGACAAAGGCCTATGTCTTTTTGACCCCAACTGAAACTTTTATGTTCTATAATGTTACTAACAAGGTGTAGGTTTTACAGTCTCCTGATTTGTACTGGTAATGCATATTCCAAATAAATAGTTTCTTTTGTTGCAAACACTGGTGTATTTCTTGCAAGCAAAACCAACCTGCTGAACAGGGCCGGCTCCAGGCTTGGGGCGGCAGATTGTTGGAGGCGGCATTCTGCCCAATCCTAGGGTGGCACGGCCGCTTTTTTTTATTTTATTTTATTTTTTTTTGTTCTTGTTCCATTCCGGCCGCCCTGTAGGGGGCGGCGGCGCGGAGAACCAGAGCGCCCTGCAGGGCAGTCCTCTTACTTCCCTCCCCACCGACTGGAGCCCTCGCGGCAGGCGGCGACGCAGCGGGAGGGGCCGCATGGCAGCGCCCCCGCTGTAGCCCTGGCCCTGGCCGCCCCCATCTCTCTCTCTCCTGCCTGTTCCCTCTCCCTGCCCCCCCCCCCAGCCGGTCCCCCTGCACCCGCGCTCCGGCCGCGACAGCCGGCCCTGCTGCTCAACATGTATGGTATTTTATATTCAAAGGCAAAACATAAGTGTGACACAAAGCGGAAGCTAGTTGGAAAGTCAATTTGAAGGGCTGTGTATTAATCAACTCACATTCACCCCAAACCCAGCTCTGCCAATGCACCTCAATCCTGACCTGCAACACTGTCATACCACAGAGCTGAGGCATCCATAGATCTCGGAATGCTTCACAAAGGAGGTCAGTATCATTAGGCCTATATTACAGATGGGGAAACTGAGACACAGGGCAGTATCATGACTTACCCAAGGTCACCCAGCAGTTCAGTGGCAGAGCTGGGAATACAACCAAAGTTGCCTAAGAGTACGTCTACACTACCCACCGGGTCGGCAGGTAGTGATCGATCTATCGGGGATCGATGCATCAGATCTCGTCTAGACGCGATATGTCGATCCCCGAACGCGCTCCCCATCGACTCTGGAGCTCCACCAGGGCGAGAGGCGGAAGCGGAGTCGACGGTGGAGTGGCGGCTGTCAATCCCGTGCTGCAAGGACGTGAAGTAAGTCAATCTAAGTGGATCTAAGATACGTCAACTTCAGCTACGCTATTCTTGTAGCTGAAGTTGCATATCTTGGATCGATTTCCCCCCCTCCCCCAGTGTAGACCAGGACACAGTCTCAACCCAATGCTCTGTCCACTAGGCAACACTGCCTCTCCTTCAGCTTCCTTATTCATTAACACAGCTTTCTGACAAAACAGCGCTGAAAGACGCCATCTCTGCTGAATCCACCTGCTGGTGTCTCTTTGTTCAGGCCTCTAGTGGCTCCATCTAGTGATAGCATGTCAGTCCTTTGCGTCACAGTCTGTATTTTGCATGATAACCCAGTCCTAGGCCTCCACGCAGCTCTGTCAGTGCACATTGTAACTGACCTACTTGCTGCACCGCCTGCTAGTCCAGCCCTGAGCAAAGATGTCAGATTCTGCTGAATTGCCTTCCAACAGTCGTTCTTCCTCAGCATCACAGCGCTGTAAAAGACATGGCTCCTGGAAAAGCTCCTGACTTGGTCTGCTGTAGCTACAGGTAGTACTGGGTGGCTAGGATCATGAACATAAAAGGAGGACAGGTACGAAGACGAGATTTTTCCAAGAGCAATTAATTGCTGCTCTCACGCTTTGCCATGACATGTCACCCTGTCCCACAGAACGTCGGCCGGTTGGAAAGAGATGCTGTTACAGAAGCTAGTGCATCTACTTCATCTTCCCCACCCCGACCACTGCTGGAGACTTCCCTCCCATGTAGTCTCCCGGGTTTTTGCAGCCTGGTTTCACATGACCCCAGAAATGGAGCTTTCACCATGTCTCTTGGGAAACTAATGGGGCTCTGCCACCATTAGGAAACACTGCCTGGTGTTCAGCCTACGTTTGCTTTAGCTCACTGGCATCCCCTTACTGATGCACGGCAGAGGGTAATGGTGAATCACACTTTAGGTGCTTGGTATGGAGTGCTTCCTGACAAACCTTAGCCATGATGTTCCCCACATGGAATTCTGGCCTCAGTATTTCTCCATAAGTGGCACTCCCTTTCCAAGGAAAGCGTGTCTCCTATTTTGGAAACAACTGACTCTGAGTTCCACTTTGGGCATTAACAACAGTCCAGGCAATGTACAAAAACATCATGGGCTAAAACATGGCAGAGCCCTGAATAGGGAAGTGAGCCATTCAACCTCGGAGGGAGCTCCTGGAGTATGTCTACACTGCACCTGAAGGAGTGATTGCAGTACATGTAGACATACCCAAGCTAGCTTTGATCTGGCTACCTCACGGACCAGTAGCAGTGAAGCCGCAGCAGCACAGACTAGCCACCTGTGTGTATGGGTGCAGGGGGGAGGGATAGCTCAGTGGTTTGAGCATTGGCCTGCTAAACTCAGGGTTGTGAGTTCAATCTTTGAGGGGGCCATTTAGGGATCTGGGGCAAAAATCTGCCTGGGGATTGGTTCTGCTTTGAGGGGGGGTTGGACTAGATGACCTCCTGAGGTCCCTTCCAACCCTGGTATTCTATGATCTATGAAGGGAGCCTGGGGATGTATCCTGCAGCTTCACTGCTACTGGTGACCAAACTAGCTAACTTAAAGCTAGCTGAGGCATGGCTACCTGAGCTGCAATCACACCTCCACTTGCAGTGTGGACAAGCCCATGTAGACACAGTCCCTCCTGGGGGACAGCCTCAGTGTTAAGCCTTAAAGAGTGGGCCATGGTTGGTCCCCTTAGCCTTATTCGTTCTTGGTTGTGGAAGGAGACAAGTGGGGCATCGCTGCTCTGCCTTTGCACAGAGGCCCCTGCAGCGCCTGAGTGCAAGGACCTCACGGGAGACATTGTCCTTGTCCACTAGCCAATGTGCCAGACTCACTTTGACTCCATCGTCTTAATACCATGTGACAATGGAGCAGGAGGGCAAAGCTGACACCATATTGCATGTCTGGACTAAAGTCTTTTCCACCTGAGTTTGTCAAAAGGTGTATTTTTTTTGTATTATTTGTGTAAAAAAAAAATGGCCTTCTGACAATTTGTTTTTCAATGAAAAGTCATCAACTTTAGCAATATGTTTCTGTGACATTTTTGTAGTCGCTTTTTTATTATAAACATTTTTCAGAATCACTAGAAATTGTTTGCTCCCCGATCTCATGTTTGGGTGCGTGAGTGGGGCTGCTTTTTGCAAGTCAAAATGCTGCAACAAACTCTTTCAAGAACATTTTTGATTAAAATAAAGTGGCTTGCTTCCATTGTTGTTTGCGGAGTCGTTGGAGCCCTGCTGATCCCAGGATATGAGAGAGAGAGACACAAGGTGAGTGAGGTAATACTGTTCTTAGAGTGCTTGCGCATATCGATTCCAATTAGGTGTGCGCGCACCGCGTGCACGATCGTCGGAGAATTTTCTACCCTAGCAACACCCGATGGGTTGGCTGTGGAGCCCCCTGGAGTGGCGCCTTCATGGCGCTGAATATATACCCCAGCCGAGCCAGCGCCCCCTCAGTTCCTTCTTACTGCCCCTGACGGTCGTTGGAACTGTGGAGCGCGGCATAGCTGTTCTCCACTCTCCCTAGCTTATCCTGTTATTTCTGTAGATACTTGTAGTTATATTTGTTGTATAGTGTTAGATAGTTATTCATTTTACTTTTTAATAGTTGTAAATAGTTAGCGGGGGTTAAGAGGGTTGTTCTCCCCCCTTTCCCCCCGGCGCATAGCCGGGCTCATGCCCAGGGCTCCTGGCTTTAAGCTGTGCGCGTCCTGTGCTAAGCCTATGCCCACGAGTGATCCGCACGACTCGTGTCTGAAGTGTCTAGGAGAGTCCCATCAGACAGATAAGTGTAAAATCTGTAAGGCCTTCAGACCGAGAACCAAAAAGGAGCGGGACTTTAGGCTTAGGCAGCTCCTCATGGAGGCGGCACTTAGCCTGGACCCTCCATCGGCGCGTCCGGCCCCGGCACCGAGCGCCTCGGTGCGCAGCGCCCCTGCGGCACCAACCGGTACTGCACCGCGGGCAGAGTTGGACAAGGCCTCACGGCACTGGCCTCCTTTGGCACCGCACCCGCCACAGAGGCCTCGGCGCCGATCCTTGTCTCCGGGACATAAGAAATCCCGCAAGGCGCAGGAGACTGCTGTCCTGAAGACGCCGGCTCCCCCGATGCCGGGGGTAGAGCCACGTCCACCTTTGGACCACCAAAAGCAAGTGCCTGCTATGCCGTCGACTCCGGCTCCGCGGCCGTTGAGTCCAGTGCGGACAGGATCACCACCTCAGTTGGTGGTGGAGCCTTGTCTTCCATCCACCCCAGAGACCTTCGCGACGGCGAGAGACCTTATTGCTCTCACAGAACCGGCACCGCTCCAACCACCGGCACCGTTGGTTCCTCGCGCTGTGCAATCCAGGGGCAAGCCTGCCCTGGTGCGCCCGCCGTCTCAGGGCGTGGACTCACGGCACCGCTCCAGGTCTCGGAGCAGGTCCCGACGCCGCTCGCAGTCCCGGCGCCGACTATCACCTCGGCACCGGTTGTACTCGCGGCCAAGATCCTCGTCACGGCACCGCTCTACGTCTCGGCACCGTCACGATCATCGGTACCGATCGGACTCCAGACTGGCTGAACCGGGCAGAGCGGCAATGCTCGCAGTCCGTCCAGCAGATTCTGCTGGGAAGTAGGAAGCCCTCGACACGGACCACTTACTTAGCCAAGTGGAAGCGGTTCTCCTGTTGGTGCGAGCAGCGAGCCACGTCCCCCTTACAGGCGCCTATCCCTCTCATACTTGAATATCTCCTATCCCTAAAACAGCAGGGCTTGGCGATATCTTCAATCAGGGTTCACCTCGCAGCTATTTCGGCTTTCCACCCAGGAGAACTCGCCTCCTTGGTCTTCTCTAACCCGATGGTCGTTAGATTCCTCAAGGGCTTAGACTGGATATACCCACAGCAATGCCAGCCCGTTCCGACGTGGGATCTCAACCTGGTTCTCTCCAAGCTCACAGGGCCTCCGTTCGAGCCATTGGCTACCTGTTCACTCCTGTATCTATCCTGGAAGACAGCCTTCCTTGTAGCCATCACCTCAGCAAGGCGCATTTCTGAACTCAGGGCGCTTACGTCCAAGCCCCCATACATGGTTTTCCATAAGGACAAGGTGCAGCTTCGCCCACATCCTGCCTTTCTTCCCAAGGTGGTCTCACCATTTCACGTGAACCAGGATATATTTCTCCCGGTCTTCCATCCTAAGCCACACGCTACTCGCCAAGACCAGTGTTTGCATTCTTTGGACGTACGCAGGGCCCTGGCTTTCTATATTGACCACACAAAGCCGTTTAGGAAGACGACACAACTCTTCGTTGCAGTGGCCGACCAGATGAAAGGCTTACCGGTCTCCTCACAATGCCTGTCCTCTTGGATCACGTCCTGCATTCGTGCTTGCTACGACCTGGCCGGTGTCCCGACGCCGCGCCTCACCGCTCACTCCACGAGAGCCCAGGCCTCCTCGACTGCCTTCCTGGCTCAAGTCCCAATCCAGGACATTTGTAGAGCTGCAGTTTGGTCGTCAGTCCACACTTTTGCAGCTCACTATGCGCTGGTGCAGCAATCCAGAGACGATGCTGCATTTGGGTCAGCGGTTTTGCACACAGCAATGTCTCACTCCGACCCCACCACCTAGGTAAGGCTTGGGAGTCACCTAATTGGAATCGATATGAGCAAGCACTCGAAGAAGAAAAGACGGTTACTCACCGTTGTAACTGTTGTTCTTCGAGATGTGTTGCTCATATCCATTCCAAACCCGCCTCCCTTCCCCACTGTCGGAGTAGCCGGCAAGAAGGAACTGAGGGGGCACTGGGTCAGCTGGGGTATATATTCAGCGCCATGAAGGCGCCACTCCAGGGGGCTCCACAGCCGACCCATTGGGTGTTGCTAGGGTAGAAAATTCTCCGACGATCGTGCACGCGGCGCGCGCACGCCTAATTGGAATGGATATGAGCAACACATCTTGAAGAAGAACAGTTACAACGGTGAGTAACCGTCTTTTTAGTGGACCGACATCTGCTGGTGAATGAGACAAGTTTTTGCGCTCTACCAAGTTCTTCTTCAGGTCTGGGCCAGAAGACGAGCTCTGAGGAGCTTGACGGCTTGTCTCTCTCCCCAGCAGATGGTCCAAGGAAAAATATTACTTCACCCACCTTGTGTCTTTTAATTAAAAAAAAAAATCAGATAAAACAAAATTAGCATCAGTTTCGACCCCTGCAAGATGAAATTTTTCAGGGATTTAATTTTTCAGCTGGCTTGACTTTCCATTGCTTTATGCTGCAAACTTTGTTCACGTAAGGGTATGTCTACACTGGAGCTGAAGGAGCCATTTCCAAAAAGCCATGTAGACGGGATGGTGTGAGCAGCCAGAGGGGTCAGACGCCCCATGTACAAGCCTGGGTGAAACCTTAGGGGCGTACTCAGAGTGGCTAGCCCCTCCCAGTGCCACGCAGCCATGGCAATGCTGCTGTTTTTAGTGCTAGCTTAGTCAGCACTACAGCAGGGATGGTGACCTGTGGTGGAAAGAGCCCCTCCAGATCCAGTGTAGACATGACTTCTGAGTCTAGGCAGCATTTGCACCTGACTTCGACTATTCAGGCTGAGCTGTTCAACGACGCCAAAGGGAACTGGTGTCTAGATGCCTTCAGCAGCTTTGAAAACCTCATTCTCCAACTCCCTCCCCTCCCCCTCCCCGCTGCCCAGCATACTAGGTGGCACAAATGGCCATGCTACCGTAGATGTGACAAGCTTAAAGAAAGGTTGAGCTAGATTTGCTCTCTGGAAAACCCTTGCAGGCTCCAAGAAGCAGCCAGCCCGGTGCAGGCCGTAGGGCTTTGTGATTCCGTTGCTATGTGTGAACATGGTTCTCCCAGAGGCCGGGCCCTTCTCCCTCTACCCGAGTGCTGACATTTGCTATGAGTCAGCTTAGCCTTTAAACGGAGCTCCTGCCCTTTCCGCTGACTCGTTCAAAGTGCTCACCACTCCCTGGACCACGATAAGCGTTTGACATTTGCTACTGGTGCAAGAACATTATTTGCTGAGTACAAAAATCCCGTCCTCTAATGGGAAAGGAATGAATGAATACCTCTGAGCTTTCAACCCTTCTATTCTCCAATGCCATTATCCACCGTAAAAACCCCAGCTCAGGGTGTCAAAGTCCTCCAAACCTGTTCTTCTTTGAGTGCCTGCAGGGCCCTTTATACTGACTCTATGAGAGCACAACTCCAGGGCACACCAGAGCCAACGCAACGGATGCCACTGAGGGGAAAAAACTTTCCAGCGGCAGTACTCGGGGCGAGCACACATCTTCATTGGAATGGATGTGAACACACATCTCGAAGCACAACAGTTACGAAAGGTTAATAACCATTTTTTCAGTTTCACAGCAAGGGACACAAGGGAGTGGGCAGCATCACAGCCAAGTGCTTTTGACAGCCATAATCCAAGGGAATGGGCACCCATTTTGCACCTTGGTCACCTGGAAGTGGCTTTTCAGTGGCAGATCAAGCAGGACATGAACACCTGCCCTTCAGGATGTAGTCAAGGGGCTTCATCACACAGTCAAGGTACAATGCTGTATTTATCCCCTTAGAATTCAGATGTGACTCTAGAGTTTCTCAAAAGTATCTGGAGGATTGGGTGGGGATGGAGCTGTTGTAGGGAAGAGGCAGGGTCTGGCTTCAGGTCTGACTCACAACCCGAGATAAAAATAACAAGCAACCAGCAGGAATAATATGTTGCAATTGCATCTAAGGGGCCCTGTCCATAAGAGATTAGGAAGCATTTATGATCTTGCATCAATAGATGGGGAAACTGAGGCCCTCAGAAAGCCCTCCCCACCATGGGGTGTGATCACTGCTCATTATGTCCAATTGCAGTCGTCTCACTGTTACCTTGTGGCCACCTCCAGCAGTTGTTTCTACCTGACGCCTCTCACCTCTTATTTAGATAGGGTCAGAGGCTGTCTTTTCATTATAGGGATGTATAGTATAGGGCTGAACCCAGAGTGTAGCCTCTAGGCACTACAGCACCAAAACAAATGAGTGACTTGTCCAAAACCTCATAGTGAATTTCTGCGCCAGCTGGAATTAGAATGCTTATTCCCTGACTCTGCTCTCAAGGCTGCCAGGTTCCCGGGTGGCCACCCACAAGGGGTCTGTTATGCAGGTGAATTGGCTGAAACCACCCTTTTGGGAAGGTTCCCTTGTGGGGGGTTTTGCTCCTTACCCAAGCCTGCTCAGGCTAACGCTGCCTTGAAGGCCTGACACATTGGTAGCCACTAACAAGCCCCTGCAGCAAGAGTTACGAGGCATAGGCCCCTGGCACCAGCACCTCCGGTGGCCATGGGATGAATTGTAGGGCTGGAAGCTGAGGGTGGGTTTTTGTTAGTGTATCTTTAAACATGTTTTAATCAGCTCATTAAACTGCAATCTGCTGCACATTCCCAGCAGCACCACTCGGCCCTGGAACAGATTTTTCACATGTAATGATACCTATAAACATCAGTTCTGTCGTGCTGCTGAAAAACGACATGGTGGTGGGGGGAACAAATGAGTAAACAAACCCCCCAGATGGCCTTCCCTCCTGCCGTTTGGGGCCTGATTTGCCACAGATTCATAGAATCATAGCATATCAGGGTTGGAAGAGACCTCAGGAGGTCATCTAGTCCAACCCCCTGCTCAAAGCAGGACCAACACCAACTAAATCATCCCAGCCAGGGCTTTGTCAAGCTGGGCCTTAAAAACCTCTAATGATGGAGATTCCACCACCTCCCTAGGTAACCCAGATTAGCACCATGTGCAGCCAGTGATTCCTGGACAAAGTGGGCCAGAAACCCCAGGCATTCTGATCTGTAGCATTGTATAGGCACTTTACCGTTGTTTATGTATAGAAGAAAAACTGTTCCGATTACTGGGACCCATCAGATTGTGCCCATGTTTAATCTACTTAACGCTTTGGTATTCCTGCTATTCTCCTTCTCCACGACATACTCTGATTGCAGTTCTCTTCCTGCCCTTCCTGCTTTCCTATTTATTTTTTGTTACCCTTGTATTAAGCTCTTCACAGCAGGGATCTGGGACAAGGGAGAAAGCCTGAAAACCTTTGGAGCTCTGTAGGGAGAGGACACAGGGATGCTTCCAAATGTTTGGGTGGATTTAAAAAAAAAAAAGGAATTTCTCAGGCAAAAACCTTCATTAGAAGTTCAAAAGAATCGCTCACTTCAGCCCCAAACCGTCTTTCCAGAGTCCTCAGAAAGGCGCAAATATTAAGACGATCTGGAAGCTCAAAGGTAAGGCTCCACTTCACAAAATAAAATATTAAAATATACTCCAAAGATGCCCACAAATACTCAGAAGTATGTAAATGTATACTGAAGGCCACTCAAACAACCTTAACTCTGCCCCTGCTGCACCACCATAAGACCAACCAGAAATTCTGAAACAAATTTATCTGTCCTTATCACAGGCTGCTCTCCTCAGTGACCACAAAAAGTAGAATACCTCAAGCCAGCCATGGGCTGCTGTAAATCAGTGTAGCTCTGTTGATTTGCCCCCTTAATTGTACAGTGCTTGTACAGATTCTTGCCTTCTTTGTAGACATACCTGGTCATAGACATACTTTAAACAGCAGACAGGGAAACCATCTCTCACTGCTCACAGAAGTTCTGTGTGGTACCAAGTAAAAGAACTTCATTAGACAATGAGGTAAAGTAGTCACCTATAGAACTGTCATAATTGACATCGTGGTTAATAGATTCCAAGGCCAGAAGGGACCACAGTGATCATCTAGTCTGACCTCCTGCAGAACCCGGGCAATACAATTTCACCCAGTAGTTCCAGCATCAAGCTCATAAAGTCTGTTTGGGCTACTGTGCCTCTTTTATAAAAATATCAAATTTAGCTTTAAAGACTTGAAGTGATGAAGAGTTTATCACACCCTTCAACCATTTGTTCCAATGGTTAATTACCCTCACTGCTAAAAATGGGCACCAGTTTGAAGTTGCTGTCTTTCTGAAGCTGCAGCACTTACAATGAAAAGAGGAACACTTAATGAGGGGACAAAATATCAGCTTGACATCAGAAACAAATATGTTTGAAACCTTTTGTGAAAACCAGTGCTGGGTGGTTCACGTGATCAATGCGCTTTTCTCAAGGGAAGTGCTGAGGGCAGAGTTAAGGTTATTTGGGTGACTTTACTGTGCTTTTGTAAAGAAATTTGAAACTCTAGATTTGAATTTGTAGGCTTCCTAAAACTTCAGTCTTGGGAAAAAGCTCCAAGGTTCTCAAAGGTTGAAGTGACAGATACTTTCAATCTTAACAAGAGGGTAACAAAGATTTTTTTTTGCTTGGGATAATCCCCTCTTAGAAGCTTGTACTAATGCTGCAAAGTAAGGAAACTGAGAAATCCCGTTAAGTATATGTATCATTAAGGACAAATCCCCAGAGTTTCAAAACTGCAGATTTTCCAGTCAAAGGCAGAGAAGTTTTGGCTCTATGTTTGGAGACCAATGTCACCTCATAATATGGAAGAAATTAAGAAATTAAAATTGTTTGTGCTTCAAGGACCACTGGTTCCATTCCCTTGACTTCCCTAACATAGATTTATTTTCAGGAATGTAGCAAACCCACTGCCTAAAGCTTGAAATCGCATTACTTTAATGGTTACTTAAAATTGATTCTCTGCTCATTAATACAAAATTTACTTTGCAAGTAGATTTGAATGTCTGAATGCTAGTTCAAGGGAAGGCAAGAGGCTTTTAGACCACGACACTGAAAAATGTCAAAAAATGAGCCTCAATTGGAATTAAACTCCCCTTAATTCGCCTTGCCTAGTTAGGACTTCCTATCTTTCAGAAGTGCCAGAAACCAGATTACAGAAGGGCAGTAATTCATCTACTAATGATTTTAGAGTTATTCCAAACACAAAAAGCTACATTGCAGACCAGAGACAGAGTCCAGCATCCTATCGCCAACAGTGCCCAATACCAGTTGTTCCAGAGAAAGAACCCTGTTAAGGGACAACCTGGACCCAGATAAAGTCTTCTAATAACTCCAATAGTTAGAGGTTGGCCCTAAAATTGTGGATTTATATCCCTTCTGAAACTCTTGTTTATTTTTTTAGTATTTGCTGTTCTAACTCCAGATGTTCTTTTTAATCCATATAAATTGACCAGTCCTTTTTGGAATCCTGTTAAATTCTTGGCCTCAGTGATATCTTGTGGTAATGAGTTCCACAGGCTACATAAAATAATCGTGTCTTCCTTCCCTTTCCCATCAACTGCTCAGGCACATCCACCCTCCACAAACCTACCCATTCTGTCCCACTTGTAAGCAAACACAATACTGCAAATACAGTCTGCAGGGAGGGTGTGGAGGGAGCAGGTTTGTGGGTGGGGACATGGGATTAATGTGAGGGGAACATGAGGATGTGAGGAGCACAGTGGGATAAGTAACCTGTAGGATTATGGAGGGAGCAGCCATCAGGAGAATTGGGTACTGAGCTGGGAGGGGAAGATGAATTAGCACTTCTCAAATGCGGCCACAGCCTCCTGGGTGGTGATGGGTGGGGCACACAGAAGCCGCCCCACCCCCAGGGCCACCAGCAGGGGCGGGTCCCTGCCCCCTTTTGGAGCCACAAACACTGCAGGAGCAGGCAACCGGTGTGAGTTCCCCCCGTTCCTGGCAGGGCCGGCTCCAGGGTTTTGGCCGCCCCAAGCAACCGAAAAAAAAAAAAAAAGCCGCGATCGTGATCTGCAGCGGCAATTCGGCGGAGGGTCCTTTGCGCCGAGGGGGAGTGAGGGACCGTCCGCCGAATTGCCGCCGAATAGCTGGACCTGCTGCCCCTCTCCAGAGTGGCCGCCCCAAGCACCTACTTGCCAAGCTGGTGCTTGGAGCCAGCCCTGCTTCCTGGGTGTGGTGGGGCTTGGGCTTTGGGCTACAGCTCTGGGGTGGAGAGTGGCAGGCTCTGGCTGTGTGGCCCCGGGCTCACCTGCCCATCGCCACTGGCTCTCTCTGCCTCCCTTCCCACTTCCCCATCGAGGGCTTAATTTGTCCCCCAGCTTGCTGGTGATGAGTAAATTGGTGGAAACTGATATTAACAAATATACAAATATCACTTTTCACACTAGCGGATTTGCTAACTAGCAAGTCTTTAAAAAAATAAAGCAAAACATGTAAAGCACCTTGTTTTTCTGTTTAGGTCCAGTAAAGAATAAAGACAACTGCACATTATTTTTATTATTGAGTTTGCAAAATAAAAAAAATAAAAAACCTACTTAAATAAATGACAATGATTTGGACATGGATATGTGCATATTTATTTGTTTTTCCTAAATTTAATTAAGTATTTTAGGAAAAATTGTCAGAGTGTCCACCAGCAAGAGTTGTTGGCCGCACTCTGAGGCCACCAAAAATGTTGTTGAGAACCCCTGAACTAAAAGCATCTCTACTCTTGCAGTGCAAGCAGCAGATCTGAGCATGCAAATTAACTGCAGAGGAAGATGGCTGATTGGTTGAGTTATCTCTGATGTCACAATGACACTATTTAAGAATGACCTGAGTTAGTGCCCTGTCCCTTACTGTAATCACACAGCGTTTTCTACTGACACCATCTTGTAGAGATGGAATGTTACTGAGCAGGGTGACCAGCCAGCAAGTGTGAAAAATGGGGATGGGGGTGGGGGGTAATAGGAACCTATATAAGAAAAAGCCCCAAATATCAGAACAGTCCCTATAAAATCAGGACAACTGGTCACCCTACTGCTGAGAGACTGCTTAATTTCCTGGCTCCTGTACTCCTGTAATATGTTATGGATCAAGGTTACCAAATGTTACCGTGCCATGTGACAAGGGTGTCAGCATCCAGACTATCCAATGGGTATTGTTATAGCCATTCAAATATTATAACATCTCTGCCTTTCTCTCCAACACAGCTAAGCAGACAACAGCATTTTTCCTCCTCATCTTTGGATTTCTGGGCACCCTTGAAAATGAGCATCACAAGCTGCTTTCACTTCTTCCACTCCTCAAGAAGGTCCTACTTTCTCTGTCCTTTGGACTCATGCAAATGCCATAATCCTGATCAGTTTGTCCTTTGCTCTGGTGGCTTCCAGCACAAGGGCATTGGCACCATGTAATGGTTTGTTTGCTTGTGTATAACATGTAGGCAGCAGCAACACCTAAGAGTTATTCTTAGAGAGATTCAGGCAGAGAAAACGTTCCTGACAGTAAACTTAGTGGGTGGGATTTTCACACATGGCAAAGTGATTTAGGAGCACGTCCCGTCACCTATATCACTTTGACATCCAGCATCTATAAAGAAATGTACCACAGCTCACAATAAGTATTTACTTCAAGTGCTTACACCTGAATAGTCAAACAGAATTTATTACACTACCTCCAGTGACCTCTGGTGATTCCCACTAGTATTACACTTTTTCCCTCTATTTTGGCTCCCTCTGTTTAAATCAAAGAGGGTTTTAAGGTGATGGAGTGACAGCTGTGGAGCGCCCATGTAATAATTTATTACTACTGCTCAGTGACCAGGTTGTAGGGATGTTTTCTGTATGACTGTACTGGGGCTAACTCAAGAGGGCTGTGAGGAAACAAATAGCGGGCAAAACAATGACCCTAAGTAAGTCACCCACAAGCACAGATGCAGAGGTTGTTATAGGACAAATGGGAGAGCCCTTGGCCCTGAGGAGGCTGGCTTGCCCACCCATGGAGCTCACCAAACTGGTTTTGGAATAGCAGGGCCAAAAAGCCCAGGAACTGAGCGAATCCTGACTGGATAAAAAGTGACTCTCTCCCTTGTGGGGAGGCGGTAGCTGTTGGAGGCAACTGTTGCTGAGACGCTGTTCAGTCTGACACACACAGACACCTGCTGTGATATCTGAAGAAGTTAGACCTACCTACGCGTTCATCAGGGGAATCCTCTAGGTAAGATAGAATTGCATCTAGACTGTTTGTTGTTTTAAAATCCTTTTTAGTCCTTTAGTCCTTAACAGATTAAACAATACTTAGGTTTAAGTACTGCTGTCTAGTCACCTTTTTCCTCCCTGGTCACAGACTCCCAGGAGAGGTAAAGGCATGTGATGTGGCCTGACACCGGAGGGGGTGCACTCAGAGAGACCAGAAAGGGTGCTGATTGTATTTGGATCTGGAATAGATGTGGGCTGAGGTTCTGGGTTTGCTTGCCTAGTCAAATCAGGGTCATGGTTGAGTATTGAGTTGGATGCAATTGTACCAGGTTTGGCTGAAATATTGCAAGCACGGTAGAAACTTCATGAGAATAGCTGCACTTGTAAGTTTTGGGTTTGAAATGCAGTAAAATCAGCACACAGGCCCCTTCTTGGTTTGACTCTCAGGCCCAAACCAAAACTGCTGCAGTTTGTTTGGAACCTTAAATTCAAAGAGATTTTTGGTATGCCTTGTCTCTGGTTTTAAAAGTCCAGTGCTTTAACATATTCTTATGTTGAGGAACAGAGTCAATTCACAAAAGAGAGATGCAGGGTTTTCACTGAGCCTTCATGCTCTAACTGAAATTTAACATTGTGAGATAAATAGGCTGAAAACGTGCACAACTGCTGAGAAACATCAAACATTTTCAATTACAAGGGCCTGATCCAACTACTACAGAAGTCGATTGTAATTGTAGTTGAAGAATTGTAGGACTTCATTGGGAATTGTAGTTGAAGTCCAGAGTGCCCCTGGACCAACACAGACACAGTGCCACAGATACAACCAAATGAGCCGTGCTGAATCCTAAAATCCAGCTGTCACGCCGCTGCTGAAGGCTGGCATGTTGGGGCCCTATAAGTCAGCTTGATGTTGGAGAAAATTATGGTGCCAAGTGCATATTCTTAGTGCAACTCATTTTATTTCAACTATATACACCAGACCCAGAACAGAGATGGTCAAAAAGCACATCGACTCTTCCAGGATTATTATAGCCTCTTCCAGGAATCTTATCCCACACCCCAATGCCCAGTTCCCAGAGAGCAACTCTACCCTCAGAATTGCCTCTAGTTGGGGAGACTGAGGCAAAGAGTGACCTCTCTTGCTGTTTGCAACAGCTCCCCACCCAAAAATTAAACTGCTTCCAAACTAACAACAATCCAGCATTAAGAGACTGACCTGACCATTGCTTGTACACTAAGCACTCATAAGACTATGCAACACTGCCATCTAGTGACACTGTTATAACACAGCCTATTGCAACTGCAGGGTGAGAACAAAGGTTTCTTATGGCTAATGAATAAAAACCCCAAGCCTTTATTGTTCCTCTCTCCAGACAGAAAGAAAGCTGAGCAAAATATCATGGTGATGCATGCTTAGTTGGTATTAAAAACAGGACAAAGTGGGGCCCGCGGATGTTTGGTGAGTTGGTAATGTAGCCTTTGGATCCTCTTCAAAATCCCCTATGGTGCTTCTGGGTGGTGGGAGAGCTGCGTGCAGGGCCTGAGATTCATACTTATGCTTTGTTTTCTTCATGTGCAAGGGAGCCATTTATGGGGTAGACATAACCTGGAAGACTGAACCTGATTCCCCCTTGGCCTGTACTGTCATTGGAACTAGTGCCAAGAGGGTGTGACATTGCCATCCTGAACTGGTAGCACTTTCTACTCAGAGATTAAAGTGATTTCAGTGAGTGGTAGGGGAGAATCAGGGTCTGTATCCCTAGTCATAGTGTAGCCATAGCAAGGCGCTATGCTGTGCAAATGCACAAATACAGAATGGGCGATAACTGGCTTGGTAGCAGAACTGCTGAGAGTTGTGGTGTATCACAACCTCAATATGAGTCAGCAATACGATGCTGTTGCAAAAAAAGCAAATGCAATTTTGGGTTGCATGAACAGAGGCATAGCATGCAAGTCATGGGAAGTGATAGTACTGGTCTACTCAGCACTGATTAGGCCTCAGCTGGAGTACTGTGTCCAATTTTGGTCACTGCTGTATAGAAAGGATGTAGAGAAACCGTGACAAAAATGATCAAAGGGATGAAACGCAAGCCAGATGAGCAAAGGCTGAAGGAACCGGGTAAGTTTAGTTTGCAAAAGAGGAGACTTAGTGGGGGACATGACAACGGTCTTCAAATACTTGAAAGGCTGCCATAAAAAAGATGGAGAAAAATTGTTCTCTCTTGCCACGGAGGGCAGGACAAGAGGCAGCAGGTTCAAATTACAGCATAGCAGATTTAGATTAAATCTCAGGAAAAACTTGCTAACTACAGTAGGACAATGGAACAGACTGCCTAGGGAGGTTGTGGAAGTGCCTTCGCTGGAGGTTTTCAAGAAGAAGCTGGATAGTCATCTGTCTTGGATGGTTTAGACACAAGTCCTGCATCATGGACCATTCTGGCCTTAGAATCTATCAATTGATAAATGATCCTGATTCTAAGCTGGAATTCTGGGATAAACCCATGATCCTGTTCACAAGAGGGAGACTGAGGTTTCCCTGGATTGCCTCCTGACTATCCCACCCTAGAGACAAGCAGTTTGTGGTTTTTGAAGTCCTATTCCCTCTGTAGAGAAGGGAAAATAAATAACCAAATAAACGACCACAACAACCCAGATCCAGGTGCCCAAGATAAAAACACCGGCCTTGCTTTGAGTCACTGCCTGGAACTCATCCCCTATGGATTTCTTGTCAATGATTATTCAATCTCCGGCCTGACCTTTCTATTCTAAATAACACTGCAATATCAGCGTGGCACAGCCTGCAGCACCGGCAGGAAATTAACTGTATCAGCCTCTCACAGGAGACTTGAGAAATCCCCTCAGTAACTGAGCTCTGCCTGGTTTTCTAAAACACCCCAGGAATTATCTCCCTCCCATCCACTCCTCCTAATACCAGTCTAAATATCATCTAGCTCCCAGCTGTTTAATTCTAATAAATACTCATCTATTCTCCAAACAGACAAATGTTAGGTCTCAGGTGGGCCTTGTGCATCGTGTGAGGGAGAGGTGGGGGGAGGAAAGAAAAGCTGCCGGCAGCTAGCTCTGGCTTTCTGTTCCTGTAAAGAGGGCAGCTTGTAAAAGCAGCCGGCAGTTCCCTGTCAGCTGGGGAAGGCAAACACTGTGGCCAGCTATTTATTTGTGTCATTTTAAAACCTCCTTGGAGCGCAGTGGCCAGACATGGCAGAGGCGGCAGTAGCATTGCCATCCTGCACTGAGCTTCCCTCTTGGAGCAGGAGTAAGATCACCCTTTAACAATGTCGTTGAGTGTCCAGGTCGATCCCAAACAAAAGCGGGTGGTTGCGTCACGCTTGGTGTCCACCAAGAGACGCCACCAGGTCTGATAGAATCTGGTGCACACATCCATGTCCAGTGCTGTTCCTCTGGCCCCTCTGTCCAGCCACTCTGTGACCCCAGGGCCTCCCATGCCTGATCCCTGTACCCGCTCCCCATTGCAGGATCTGCCGTAAAGCAGCTCTGTAGTTGTTAGGCTGGCTGGGCAGTTGATCTGAGGGGATCTCATAGAGACCTCCAGTCTGCCCCTTCCTCTCACTGGTCTTTAGTCACCTCCTTGCCCCTGGCAGACCCAATCAAGGGCACCAGCGGCCGACTCAGTCTGACACGGGTCTGCCGCAGGAGGTTTGCCAGAGGGGGAAGCTGCCTCCAAAGTGTAGTTGGGAGCTCCCACTCTCAGCCCTCCATAAAACTCTATCCCTTCTTGCTATTTTGGGCTGGGATGTGTGTGTGTGTATGTGTGTGTGTGAGGAGGAGGTTGTGCAGTGGTTTCCTCCATATTTACTGATGGCATTGAAAGGAAATGCTCCTGCAACCTTAGCTCTTTGTAAACCCTGGGCCAGCTCTCCAGCTGCTGTAACTCAGTGTGGCAGCACCAAGATATTCAATGGAGCTCTGTAAATGTTTCAGCTACTGAAGACCTGGCCCAATTTTTTGCGTATGGTTTATGTATGTGTACGTTTATTGATGCACACACCCCCAAAACCCTTCCCACACACGTACAGAGAGAAAGAGAGATTTAAAACAGATCGGAGGATTTACTTAGCTATAAACATAGAAGCCCAAATTGTCCAACAAGCTGTGTCCAATCCAGGTATCCAACAGACCGTGTGGATATGCACCATGCTACAAACTGGAGCCAGGAACGGAAAGGCTACGATGCCTGTCCTGTGAAATGATACTAACTTAGAATTCTCCAGGGTCATTCAGCCCCCAAAGCTCGGAAGCACTTCACCCAAGCAGAGAGATCTTTACATCCTTCACTGACACGCAGCCACCTGTGGGGCATAGGGTGGCAGCTAACAGTGCAGAGTGCCGTTGCATAGCCGTTTAGGCCAGGAAGTGAGCAAACTGCAGGGGATTTTTCAGGAGGCAAAAATCTGAGTTGCAATTAAGCCAGTACGTCAGAGCTGACTGCATGATTCTTGCAAAAAGTCCCATGGCCCTGAGTTTAATGCTTCATCCATAAGGTGACATCCAACCGTGGCATAGCCCCAGAGCGCAAGGTCCCCAAACTTTCTTCACCTGACCTAGCATGGGATCCTGTATGTCAGGGCTGCGGTGCATGGGCTGAGTTATGCAAGGGACCCTGAGCAGGAAGAGCTGATCAGGAGTTAGGTGCATTGGCAGAGCTGTGCATGGGAATCTTGCAAAGTTTCTGCCTGCCCTATGTTTGGCCAGGGTGGCTGTACTCCCACTCTACCCCTTCACTGGTGCCCTTTTAGCATATGTGAGATACCTGGTTACATGTTACTCTTAACAAACACCAAACAGAAGCAGGACAACAAATACCTGACACATCTGCATAGCACAGGCTGCCTGGTCCAATACCAAATCCTACTCGGATTCTGGATGTACAATATTTGCTCCCAATTAGACACCTCGTCCCAGAGGTGGAGGATGCTCTGAAAAGCTACCATTTGCTCTCCCCCCCTCCCACACACACTAATTGCCTTCAGATAAGTATGATTATCAATTTTGCAACATACCAGCAAGCAGCCAGTGGAACCAAATTAGATCAAACTGGCTGCTGTTCAGATCAGCTAATTGAATTAGTTATTGTTGCATTACGGATAAGGACAATTCAGGGAGAGAGAAAAAACCAAAAGGGCCAGTCTAGACACAGTTATATCCAACTAAACATGGCCAAGGAGCACATAAAGAGCAAATTTAGCTTTGTGATTAAAGGACTTGGACTCGGGAGATGGGGTTAAATTTTTGGCTTTGCCACAGACCTCCCTACATGACCCTGGACAAATCACTTAATCTCTCTGTGCTGCCATTCCCCAGCTGAATGGGGCCCAATTCATTTGTGTATGTCAGAGGCTGTGCTTTGGTAAGGGAGAGCATATAAGACCCTAGATAAACAGCGGGACTGCTCAAACATTTTCCATCAACATTTTTTTTTCCCCAACAGAAATTGGATGTTTGAGAAAACATTTTTTATTTAAAATGGCTGCTTTCCTTGAAAATACTCCTTTTCCATTAGAAAAACCTGAGAACCAATTTTTTTTGGATGAAAATCTGCCAAAAATATTTCAGGGTTGGTGTTTTAGATTTAAAAGGTCAAAAATTTCTCCTGAAAACATTGATGAAAATGATTTCCCCCCATTTTCATTGATATCTTCCAGCACTGGGGGTGGAGGAAATATTGTCTGGCCGGCTCTAATAAACACATAAGTATACACCCCATTAGACAGAGGCATTTTCTCCAGTTGAATGAGTGCTTTGACAGTGAAACCAATCCCTAGATTTTTTGGTTGCTTTAAACTTTTAATTAATGTGACTTTTATCCCATTTCACTCATCTCTGGTTTCAGGTCCTTTACATCTGTTTTTTCTTCCTTTGGTTCCCCTTTGTCCCATGTTCTTTCTTTGGCTTCCTTTCACACAGTTGCTATTTGCTTTGCAAACTTTGTCCCAATCCTGTGAGCTGATCCAAATAGACTAGAATCCAATTTATAGAGTTTGCTTTATCCTCCACTAGTTAGGGGTAAGCACCAAGAGATTGGGAAGGGCACTAGTACCTAGAAGCTGATACATTTGTTGGAGTAGTAGGGTGGCTGTGGTTTGCCCTATTTGCTGGTTACGGGTTACTGAGTTATACGCCACATAATACACATGCCGTAACCAGTAGCTACATCTAAGAACTGCTCCTAATCAGAGAAAGAACAGATTTTACTGGTGCTATGACCAGTGTCTAAAAAGAATTGCACCTCAACTAACAATAAGCATTTTCCTAAGATCTTGCTGCTTACATAGTTAAACAGAACTTGCAAGACCATTTGCAACAGCACCATCTGGTGCCTCCTAATAACATAACAAATCCAAGTCAGAATTCGAACTCTTGTCTCCAAATGGGAAAATAAAGTTGAAGCAGGATTTGAAGTCTGGTCTCCTGATCTGAAAATTGCTCTTTTTGTTGAGCTCAAACATTGCAGAGCATTCAGGGTAGCCTGGACTCTTTATTTTAGATCTGTTGAATGTCCTTGTTTTTAATAACTGTATGGCTCTGTGTTTAACGCCAACTCTGTATATACACACGGCATATTTGGCCCAGCATTAGGGTTGTTAGGAAGTTTGCTGGAGTCTGCTGGCATCTTTCCTCGCCTGTCATGTAGATGGCTGGGTGATTTTATGTAGCACACACCGATTCCTTCACGCATTTTGACCTTTCAAACCTGCTACATTTTACAAGCGCTGACTGGCTATTTGCATCCCAATTACCAAAGTACAGGTTGTGACATCTTCCTTTCCCGTCTGTCAGCAGGGTGCCACAGAGGTTGTCAAAGAAGGGGGGTGCCTTGTCAGAAATCCCAGCCCCCCTGCTCTCCCTGCTCGCTAGAACAGCTCTAAGGACCCTAGCTCTTTCAGAGCCAGGTATATGTCAAGCAAAATCCCACGTCATGATTTGGTGTCAAAGTTGGACCTGGAGCTGATCCCTATCAAAGCAGCATGGCTGAAATCAAATGACACTGTTTGTCTGGCTAGGAATGAGCTGACAGGACTTGCTTTCCACTGTCTCACACAGCTGGCTGGGGAGACAGCGTTGACTGCAGAGCTGTGTATGTGGTTTCTAGACATGAGAGTGTTTGCTGCTAATGCAAATGTGTTGTTTTTCTTGACTGTTATCCTTGTGCGACACAGCACTGATCAGAAACCAGGCCTGTATTGCTGGGCAAGTGAGCTAGGGAAGGGTTGAAGCAGCAGTGTGAGTGCCTGTTCTCTCTTCCTCTACCGCAGCAGTGCTCTTATATAGCTGTCATTGCGGTGTAATCTCTTTGGGACAAGCATTGCCTTCCATTCAGCTCTGGGGTGGGAGACGGGTTCCCTGGGAGCTCCTTGTATAGCTTCAAAGGTTCTAAGGTCTAATGGGACTGTTATGATCATCTGGTCTGACCTGCTGTATAACACAGGCCAAAGAATTTCATCCACTTACTCCTGTACTGAGCTGCATAACTTTTGGGCCAAGGTTTTCCAAAGTGACCAGTAATTTGGCGTACCTCTGGTTTTGTTCCCCCAACCCAAGACAGCTTAATGGGCTCTGAATTTCCCAGCACACACAATCACCAGTTGACTTTGAAGCTCTTAACCATGAATACACATTATTGGCCCTGGCTTGGATTGCCCATCTTCGCCTTCCATGACTTCAAACAGGCACTGAGGAGGCTTGGGGTAGGGGTGGGAGGGGATGTTAGCAGTTAACACTGTGAAAGTTCATGGGCTCTAACCACTTCTAGTTTCCAGGATGGAACCCAGCCTAGCTCAGTAGTGACCACAATTTTGTATCTCAAAGCTGTTTGGTCGCCTATGTACAAAAAGCTGGGTACAAAGGTCTCCACTGCCCACAAGCCATCACTATAATAGCTACTTGTCAGCCATCAGAGCAGACGTGCAAAGGGTTGGGGTGGCTACTGAATTTCAAAGGAGCTGGGGGACGAGCACCCTTATTCCTTTGAGAATCACAGCCTTTGTAGCGGTGGCCCAAAGCTGTACTATCTATCTACCCTCCTCCCCGTCCAAACTGGGAGTTCAGCTCAGGTGGGCCCTGAATGTAAATTATACCTTAGCAAGACAAAATCCAGTCAATGGGATTTCATAGCATCAACCCGCCCATAGCCAGCTCTCTTGGCTCATTGCTCCTAGCACCTCCAGTCCAGCTACTAATAGTCAGTCCGATATTGCTCCTTATGGGCTTGCTGCTGATGCTTTGTCCCCTCCGTTTTGAAATGCTTCAAGCAACAAGTTGTCCACCCCTTCCCTTGGGAGACTATTCTACAGCCGAATTGCTCGCTCACCACCTGGAAACATCTCGATTGCGTTCTTTGGGATTGGCTGGGAGAACAGGCACGGTAGACTGGGAAAGGGGGGAAGGGAGAGCCCTGAGACTGCACATTTCTCTTAGCTCCTTTGTTTCTCTCAGGGATGGGTCTGTGGATTGTGCTGCCCCCAGCACTGGCCTCTCCTAGCGTGTGGGTGATTGTGTGGCAGGCTCACATCACACATACAGTACTAGTCCACCTGCGTTTTTCCATGCACTTTTTGGTTTAGAATGAAGGCCAGATTTTGTGCTGTGTCCAGAGTCCCCTGGGCAGAGCAGAGTTGGGTGCTGGCTGTCAGGGAGCTGGTTTTGGCTCTCTGATTCTCTGCCCGGACTCAGCCCCAGAGACGGGGCAGGTGAGAACAGTCAGTAACATGCCTGCTGGTAACAGCCTCCAAGGACCCTCTGCCAACTGGGGATTGCTGGAGCGCATCACTTAGTGGCCACTCCTCCTACACCTCACCTCCAAACGGCCCCCATGTCAGGTGGTGTTGGAGCAGCTCTATGACCAAAAATCCTGAGCAAGGGACTTCCACCCAGGCTCTGCTCCCTTTGCCACGCAGGGGCTGCAGAGCAGAGCCAAGAACTTGTGACTTTGCTAGCTGAGTGCTGTCTGAGCTCTACTTCTTGCATTGTCCAAAGGACACCAGTCCCTCCCCACTTCCTGCTTGGAACTGACTCCACTGTTTGGGGGAGCCCTGAGTTTAATACCTTCACTTCATGCAAGTGTCTGTTTGAACTCATTCCACCTGCTGCAGTACACAGGTCTGGCTAGGCAGTGACTGAGGCTGCCCTATCCCCAGAGGCAGCTCCATGGGCACCTCTCCCCTAGTTCCCTGTGTCATGGTGTCCATTACCATCACAGATAGGAATGGACTTACGACTGACCCTTGATGCAGACCTGTCCTCTCACTGAGTGGCTGGCTGTAGCCGCAGCTGCTTCTCGCGACTGTTGGGCTACTCCCCGTATATGTGCATTAGTCTGACAATATGTCTAGGGCCGATCCTATGACTGTGGGCACCAGCGTATCAGTCCTGTAAGAGCTCTAAACCCTCTGGCTCAGTGCTATTCTAAGTCTCATCAGCCAGTCACTCTCCTTTGGATGGTCACTGCCTTATCTTGTAATGATTCTCACCATTCCTTTTTGTCATGATATGTCGCATCCCTCCCTGATGCTCATGGCTTTCAACCCCTTCCATTTTGTCTCTTGGACACAGGCAATGTGCACTCTCCTTCTCTTCAGTGTCTTAGCCACTTCTCTTCATTTCCCATTCATTCTTCATGGAAGGCAGATGTAGTTCTTGGACTCTCTTCTTTCACTGCATGCACCCTCAGTGCGGTACCCTTTGCCTGTTTTCCACAGCTGTCAGGCGACCTGGTTTACATTGCCTCCGGAGGATGCCCTAACACTGTGCTCCCTGAATAGGGAGGCTGGTAGAGCTTGTGTGATTGGCCCAACCTTTACAAACCACCTGGCCAGGCCTGATGCTCTTGGCTTGGAATTGGAGGTCCTTTTTGTAGCAGGACTGCCTGCCATGGCCGACGAGCCCCGCTGCCCAGTTCTCATAACAAATATTGAACAGAAGCAAGGCCCAGAGAGACTAAGTGACTTTCCCAGCACCACACAGGAAGCCTGTAGTGAACCAAGGAGTTGAACCTGAGTCTCCCAAGGCCTAGACAAACATCCTAACCACTCGGCCGTTGTTCTTCTCGCTCATTCCATGGGGATCTTCACATTTACTGGGAGCTGGAACTGGCCCGCCAGGAGAAGGCTGCCAGGAACAGAAGGAATTCTAGAGACACAAAGATCCTGCTTTCATGGACATGCCCTCAACTAATGGAGACCAAGGAAAAGAGACATGCCTGAAACATCTGACATGGGAACAGATGGCTGACCCAGTGGTAAGACCTGGATTCGATTCACTGTTCTGCCACAGACTTCCTATGTAACCTTGGATGTATCACCTGTCTCCCTGCCCCAGCTGTAAAATAGGGAGTAGTAGCTCTAGGAATGCTATGAGGTGCTCAGGTACTACAGTAATTTAACTGGACCTAAATTCTGCAGCAGGGCTCAGGGTTCTGTGGAGAGCAGCTGGCTGGAAATTGTGCGGAAGCAACCAGGAGAGTTAGATCAAGGAGGTGTTTAGAGAATTAAGCATGAAAATGAACAGTACAATCAATACAATATGCTTGCTGTCATTTTTTATATTAAACTCAATTTACTATCTTCTTTACTGACATGTTCAGTTTTCAGTGTGCTGCAGATTTGTGTATTGACAATGTATAATTATATCACAGAAATCAGCCAGGGTGAAGCTGGAGGGTTTGACAGCTTGGACAAGGCCTGTTGGGATTTTTGGCACCCAGGCTATTGTGGGATGTGGTTTGGGATTGCAGGATAAACATACTGCCTACTAAACTTCCTAGTTGTGAAATAGCTGACACATCTTTTATCATCATTAAGTTCAAGAGTTAACAATTCACTGTGGGGTGAAAGCAGCTTGTCAACACTTCTCTTACAGCAGTTGTTTCAGGCTGTCTGCTGACTGCCGACTCAGGGGAGTGCTCTGTATCAATTTACATTTGGTTCATGTTAACACCTTTCTTCACAACTACAAGGGTTAGAAATATAATGAAAAGAAACAAGAGCTGAGATTCTGGAGCAGAATTCAACAGCGATAGGTGGGTTCTGCCTCAGATCTCATGGGCTCAGAATCACAAAACACATGGGACCACGATTATATTGCAAATATATCTCCACATCTGACATGCCCAGACTGGAAGGAACAGGAAGCAGCACGGTTATGCAAATTTGTTGCTAAAGCAGCAAAGATTTAGCTGACAGGCTGCCTCACCAAATGAAACAATGGGTAGCCTTCAGGGCAGGCAGGCAAGAGTATCTACCCTCTGTGGGGTGCGATACTGTATGATCTCTCTACCTGCTCTAAAATGGTTCTGGGAGACATCTGCATTTGTCAGTGTCACCTACCTACTTTCAGGTGTCATCAGCTTCCAGGGCATTGGGGTACAACAGCTGTGACATAATTTTTCACAAGATACCAGTGTGGTGCTGCACCACCTGCTGCATGTCTCCTACCAATTGGAGTCAGGTCGTTCTGATGGAATAAGAACAACCCAGAAGCTAATCCAAAGCTCAGGGCTTTTTTTTTTTGTGTGTGTGGAAGTTGGAAAAGTTTGGATAATTTTCTGGTTGCAGTCAAGAAAGCAAGTGGAATACCAACCTATGGAGACAGGGAGATTATGCTCATGGGCATCCAGGCTGATGTCCTAACCAAAGGGGTTTCAAACACACTGAGTCAAAAACTTGATGTATTTTCATTGACAATTTTGAACAAAATAAATGTCTTTGGACATCGCTTTTCAGGATTTTTCAGTTCTTTGATTTAATGAAAAGTGATTTTTTCCCCACTTTTTTTCATCTTTTCTCTACCATTTTCCCTTTCTCATTTTTTTTTTTCTGGGGGAAAAAAAAGGGTGCAAAAGTTAAAAAGGGGAAGGAGTGAGCCTGTAGAAGGGCTTGGCCAAGGCTCGTCCCACTGCCTCGCAATAGTTGGCTATGCTGCCCCGCCCTGCCCCAGGTGCTAATAACACTTCTTGGCTTAGTGTAGAGGTGGTGGAATGGAGGAATGCGTTGATATGCATAGAACAGGGGTAGGCAACCTCTGGCACACGTGCCAAAGGCGGTATGTGAGCTGATTTTCAGTTGCACTCACACAGCCCGGATGCTGGGCACCAGTCTGAGGGGCACTGCATTTTAATTTAATTTTAAATGAAGCTTCTTAAACATTTTAAAAACCTTATTTACTTTACATACAACAATAGTTTAGTTATATATTATAGACTTATAGAACGAGACCTTCTAAAAATGTTACAATGTATTACTGGCACGTGAAACCTTAAATTAGAGTGAATAAATGAAGTCTCGGCACACCACTTCTGAAAGGTTGCCGAACCCTGGCATAGAACAACCTTTGCAGGAAACACTGGTTACTTTTCAGCATAGAACGAGACAATATATGGGAGCTAATATTCTCTTCTTTGACCTTTTCATATCAAGAGTCTATTGTCTCTAAAGAATAAAAGCCACAAGTTAAGGCCCCGCAAGAACTCATGGCCTAGCTTGACACCTGGTGTAGTGTCTTACTTTTTACTCATGCCCAGATTACCAGCCGGAACTAACCTTCCCTGCAGTAAAACGGAGAGTCTGCATTAGTCCTTAATGATGGTACTGCTCCATTCCCAGCCCACGGAGATGGGAAAGTTGCTGCTCTCACTGCATAAAGTTCTTGTATGGCTACAATTCTATGGGCTAGATTACCAAGTCAGCTTCAAATTGAAGTTAATGAAGCTGTGACAGTTTACATAAAGGGCCAAAGCTTCAGTGGGTGTATCCTTCCTCTGAGTGCAAAGAAGAAAACAGGCTTCACCCAGTCTATGCAGTGCAGCTGGGAAGTTAAGTTGTACAAAGAGCAGACCTGCATGTAGCACAAATCAGCTGGCCAACTGATTCATATTTCCAGCCCATCGTGTCTCTTAGCTTGACATTTGTCTGAGGCATGTTTCTTTCTTATTTTGAGTATGTTTAATATTAGTGAATGGTGTGAGATGACATCCCGGGTGCCCCCTGCTAATCCTAAACAAAGGTAAAGCAGCAGGGTGGCCTTGCCCCCACCAGTGTTCTTGACCTTTGACCTCAACCTCAACAGGCCCTTTCCGTGGTGCATTGAATCTTTCTGCTGAGACTGCCAACGTGGGGGACAATGGTGGAGGCGGCTCTTTCATGACTTGGGCACCTGCACTCTAACCTGCTGCGTACAGGCCACTGGATGGCCCTCAGAGAGTAACAGGTGATGCCCACATAGACCTGGGCTGGAATCAAATGAGCTGCCTAACTGTCAAAGGCTCACTGCTCCTCTGCATCAGCCATCCCTCTAGCCTAGGTAGAGATCTGACCAAAGTCTCTGTCCCAGTGTCATCAGCTATGGAATCTAACTAGACCAAGCTGCACTTATGGCAATGACATAGACAGCGGGAGTTTGCTCCTGCTTCTCTTTTCCTCAGCCTCTTCGTTTGTGAAGTTCTGAGGACCTTTGATGGTGACTGTCATACTTGGCAAGCGAATGCTTCTTGGCAGGATTTCTGCATGAAGAGACAGCACGTTCCTTTCCACTGTGCTAGGAGCTATCACTTCGATTTCTGTAGCTCACGCAGAGCTGTAGGAACATTCCAAAAGGGGTACTATCTGCCTTACAATAATGAGCCAGATTCAGACCTTTGGCAATTCTATTGGCATCCACTGACGGCAGGAATGAATTTGGTCCAATATGGTTACATGGCTTCATACTAAGTTGGGAAGGGCCAAATTTGACCTTAGCAATAACTCCAGTTCCCTCCCTTGCAGTAGGGATGGATTAGCTTGGAGCTGTTGAGGGCAGGGAAATAACAACAAGGGCACATAGGGAGCTGTGAACTAGGGATAGAGAATTAAAAGTGGACAGGTGTAATGTAATCCATAGATATAAGTGGGAGATAGAATTTAGCTCTCAGGCACGGCTGAGACAATGCCCTCAGTCATTTTACCTATAAATAGGCTGCTTTGTAGACAACTATAGCACATGTTCTACACATCTATGACATGTATTATGGTAATACCTAGAGGCCCCATTGTGTTAGGTGCTGGACAGACACAGTGGGAGACAGTCCATGCCCTGAAGTTCTTTATCTATCTATCTATCTATCTAATCAGTAGCCCTGATGCTGCTCAGTGCTCTACCTTCTACCCTTTGTTTGCATCCTCCTTGGATAGTGCCCTAAAGCCCCTGACCATACTGCTGGTGGGATACAAAATACAGTTCCAGGCTTTTTTAAAAGACTTTGAAAACATTTTTTTAAATCCCTTTTCTGAATCTCCTGGCTCCCAGTCCAGTGCCTTAACCACAAGTTCTGAATAGTGCCCTTTCCGGGTCACTGTGATGTTTACCTTTGGGGCTGACACTTTGAGGGAAATCTCATCATTGGGGGGAAAGAAGGAAATAGTTCTCTGCCAGGTTGATTTTTAAAACACACAGAAGCTGGTTGAAGTTGCTCAGTCATTTGAAGTCCTGGATTTAATCCCAGGAGAGAGGAGTTGGCAGGCGGAGCCCTGGGAAGGAAGTGAAAGGAAGATAGTTGGGCATGTGAGAAAGGTCATTCCCCTGATGCAACACTGCAACACATGGGTATTGTAACCCATTGGAGAATGTGTTTTACAGTCACCCTCTTGGCCAACACAGGTATTAACAGCACATATGTGGGGGGTGGCATTTTCCAAGGGGCATAGGTGATCTAGGTGCCCAGAACCCATTGAAAGTCAATGGGAGTTGGGCACCTAACTGTGTTAGGCCTCTTTGAAACCCCCCCAGTTCAGTTTTTCAGAACTGTTTTTACGTTAATATCTAACCACAGCATCAGGCTCTCCTGACTGCAGTTGGGTGAGTGAATGGCTCATGTGATCTTATGGATCACGCTCGACCTATTCACTGCAGCTTTTGCTTTGACTATTCTCTGTTCGTAGCACATGTGCTCTGTGCTTAGTCACATGATAATGTCTCTATTCCCAATTGGAAAACTCCGATGCCACACAGGATGGCTGCTGGACACTTCAAATGAGATTGCTTGTGTACACTTGCACTAGACTTATACATGTTCAACGCAGTCTTGGAGGAAAAAAATCACTTGTACTCATAGGAACAGATTAAAAGGGGGGTAACAAAGCACATTTTGCTTGAATGAATGTTTATAGAGGTTTGTTTGTTTTTTTTTTTTTTGCTGTGCTTGCCCCTTTACTCATAAGCTTTCATCCAATAGTGCAACATTATGCATGAGCAACCCTACAATAACGAACCAGTACATGCAGCCCCATCCTCTGTAGCAACAAACCAGACAGGTTTTATAATTAAAACAAATTTCAGTTTAAAGAGGGTTATAATAATTGCAATTAACTAATAATTACATTCAGCTCAAGCGAGCAAATACATTACCCACCTCTTCCTATATCCACTTTGTGGAGAGGTAAACTAAGGTGTAGAAAGGTTAAGGGACTTGCTCAAGTCACCAAGCCTGCAGTGGAACCCAGGAGTACTGGTGCATTTTTTCCCAATTCCGATCAGTAGCCGACAAATCTCATTATGAACAATGAGGAAAACATTACTTTGAAATAGCAAAACAGCTTGACTGTGTCCTTCCTCAGAGTATGAGCTTTGATTGTTAAATGCATTTCAAACAAAAGGAAGAAGCTACAAAGAAGGGCACATTCCTTGTAGCAATTTCTAGTGTGTAACAGATGCCTCTGTCTCTCCCATATTCCCTTCACTCTTTGTGAGACTTCGATTGTGGCAGCCTAAAGATTCACACAGTGTGAGCTATCGTCTCTTAATTACATGTCAACTAATGCAGAAAGCTTTTCCCCAGACATATTCCTCCAGCCCCCTGGATTGTCCTCCAGCCAAACTTGGGGTAATACCTGGGTCAACAAAGTGAAAATTTCATGCATACAGGAAGCACCGTGAATCGTACCCCAGTTCCTAATAATCCCTCCAAAATACCCGAATGGTTTGAAGGCATTAAAGTTATCGTTTGCAGTAAACCCCACGTCTGTTTCCTGGTGAGTTTAATATATCGCAGGAAGTTTCACCCATAAAAGGTGATTGTTATGTTTCCTCCAGTTCACCAGGAGTGTATAACTTACGACCTCTATAAATGTGAGTGGGTCTCATGAGTGAATCCATCAGTCTTCAGAGTAATTCTGCTTTGTAGTAAAATATTTTACTGTGTTCGCCTCGTGCCTCGCATTGTTTTGCCTCAGCTGCATGCAGATACCCCTTAGATCTCAGCTGCCACCTGGCTGGGCTCTGAAATGAGGTGGGAAATAACCTACTCCTTTTACACAGCTGTTCCTTACAGCCAGGCCAGCACGCCATGTGCAGGCACTGCTGTTTTCAGAAGGACTCTCTCAGTTGGGATTAAGGCGACCAGAGAGCAAGTGTGAAAAATCGGGATGGGGTGGAGGGTAATAGGCACCTATATAATGTAACCCCTTTGGGGTTTAGAGAGCATGGCCCTTTAAATCTTTTTCCTAAGGGGGAGGGGGAGAGTAAGAAAAAAGGAGGGAAACTCCAGGGGGCAGCGCTGGAGCTCCAGGGAGAGGGAGAGGCAGCCTGCAGGCCCTGGAAAAGTGAAGCAGCAGAGAACCTGCCTGAAGCCTGGGAAGGACAGGGCGGCCAATCGGGGACACCCCAGGACAGGAGCCAGGAGGAGCACTGTGCCAGGGAGGAATTGCCCGAGAAGGACAGGCCAGAGCTGTACCCAGTATCACTGCTGCCCAGAGCTGCATGGGGCTGTGAGTACTGGGGCTTGTGACTCTGCATTGGGAACAAGGAGGGAGGCTGTAGCTAGTTAAGTGGGGAGGTGATCGCTCTGTGTGGCTTTGCAGAGAGCAGCAGAAGAGGGCACCGGAGGGGTTTGTTGGGGAAAGTTCACTGGCGCCGAAGACGACCAGGAGCACCCAAGACTCACCACTGGACTGGAACTTTGCTCAGGACTCCTGAACTCTGTGTGCAGACACATTGCTCAGTGTCTGCCCTTCCAGACTGTGCTACCACTGGGCCTGTGGGGCCTTGGCTTGGATGCAGCCCTGTCTTACTGCTCCCCCTATATTTCCCCTTGTTGTTTTTCTTCTCTCATCCCTTTGTAAATAAATATTTCCCTTGTTATATCCACTGTACTTTTCCTGTGGATGGGTGTGTTCACTCTGGGGGGTTTGGAACAGGTGCCCCTGGGGTGGAAGGAATTTCTCCTGCTGCATTCCTGCGCACGCCTTCTCTTGGCCAGAGCTGCCTGCAAAGCAGACTCCATCTTGGCCACGAGGACACTAAAGTTACACTTGGTGGCCGTACGGGGACTTTGCAGTACACACAGACACACCCCTACGTTGTGCACCCTGGGCTCTTCTTCATAGAGCAAAGAAACTCCTAAGTGACTTTCATCTCAGTTTAAAAAAAAAAAAAATGGAGAGAGGATTATTAGAAGACCTGTGCCAAGAGGCACGAATCCCAGTAATCAAAGCTGTGCTGGAGGCGGGGTTCCCAGAAGAGATGGAACCAAATAAAATTGAGGAGAGCTTAGATGCAGCTGAAATACTGGGGAGAGTAAAGGTCTGCACCCGTATTTACAACCGCAAAGTGAAGGGCATGGTAGCACTATGTACTCACTCCAAGGAAACCGATCTTGATAAAGTGCCCAAAGAGGTGCAAGTAGAAGGTATTCCCTGGACAATTCTGGGGGCAGAGCAATCCCCTCCTAGTATGCCTGTGTCACTTGAGGTGGGTTCTTTAGCTCAGAAATTGCAAGCTCTGATGGTGGATGAGAAGCGGACAAGAGAAGAATTAATTTTGGCATTAGGAGGGGCTCCAACACGTGCAGCACCCAGCCTGGTGGGATGGGCCAAAGAGCAGGGAAACACTCCCAAAGATGCATTGAGGCCAGTATATGAAAGTGCTCCATACAAGCGGTTACGTTCATTCTCGGGGGTGTCACCTGTACCCCCAGGGGAGGAGGATTACGAGACCTGGAGAGATTTTACGGTGCCACTTGTCCAAGAGTGGGAATGCTCTGATGCTGAGAGCGGAAACGTGTGTTTGAGAGTCTGAGGGGACCTGCCATGCGAATTATCCGAGCCCTGAAAGACTCACAACCAGCTGCCACAGTGCAAGACTATTTAACCACTCCTGAGAGTGTCTACAGTACTACTGATAGCAGTGAAGACCTGTATTATCGGTTCTGCCATACCTATCAGGAGCCCCACGAACAATTGTCGGATTTCATCAGGAGACTAGAGGATTTGCTACAGCAGGTAGTGCGGAAGGAGGCATCCCCACCAAGCGCATTGATTCCGCTAGGTTGGACCAAATCCTTCGGGGCACCCGACAAGATGGGTTGATGTTGTGGTGACTGCAGCTGAGGGAGCGGGCCCAAAACCCACCCCCATTCCACAAGCTCATTCGAGAGATACGTGAAGAGGAGGAGTGATTGTTGCAAGTGGATGCAGTGGTGCAGCCGAAGATGGCAGAGAGTCGCGCCACTACAGTGCTTGGAGAGATGGAAGATGCCCCATCAGTGGCAGCAGCACTGAGAGATTTGACTCGAGAAGTGGCCATGATAAAGGCTCAGGGACATACTGTGCCATCCTCAAGAGGGGAGAGTAGCAGGAGGGGTGATAGCCAGTGAGAAGGTTTCTGTTATAACTGTGGGAAAGATGGTAACTATGCCTTGGACTGCCAAAACAAGACAGATCATGCAAGAGTATCTCAGAGATTGCAGCAGACCATTAGGAAGCTTCAGGGAAACACCAACAGGGCTTGGGGAAGGAGCAACCCAAGACCCTGAAATTCCAAGGCTCCCCAGAAAAAAACACAAACAGGAGTTACAATAAGACAAAGCCCCGGATATTGGAACTGTCCCTATAAAATTGGGACATCTGGTCACCTTAGCTGGGATAGGCAGCAGGGTTGATCTCTCCTGGCTGGGGCTTCCGTTGTTAATGCCTCAGGTAGCACAGTGCGCACCACACACAACTGCCTCACCACAGCGTGAATCTGTATAGCCTCACACATGACGCATTGCACCTGCTCCCCGCGTACTGCTGCTTCCCATGCACACCACAGCCTCTCCACAACACACGCAGGCCCGTCACACGCCCATACATCACCGCCTTGCCACTGCCTTGTTCTGATGGGGCACCACCCGCTCTTGGAACATGCTGCACACCTCACAAGGCAGCCTCCCCTTGAAGCAACACCAGTCTTAATGTGGTAGCGCTGACTGTACTGGAGCCTCCTCTTGATGGCAATGCAGGATCTCCTCTGTGCCTAACCTACAAGAGGCGATCAGTCTCCGCTAGCCAGCTTTAGCTCATGCTTTGGCTCTGGAGGTCCTCCATTCAGTCCCCAGCATGTTGGCCGTGAGGGCAGCCATCATACCTGGACTCCAGCATGAGCTAGCTTTCAGGGTATGGCTCTGATGCTATAAAACACTCACGGCTGGCCTATGTCAGCTGACCCAGGCTTGCAGAGCTTGGCCTGTGGGGCTTTTTAATTGTGATGTAGACGTTTGGGCTTGTGTTGGAGCCTGGGCTCTGGGTCCTTCCTCCTCCCCCTCCCCCCCAGGGGGTTTCAGCTGAGCCCAAATGTCTACCCTGAGTTTTTGGTCCCATGAGCCTGAGTCAGCTGACCCAGGCCAGCCGCGGGTGCTTGATTGCAGTGTAGATATACCCTAAGGCTTCACATTTCCACAAGGGCAGATCAAAGGACCTTTATGAGTCTTAGACTGGGCCTTTGGGTTCCAGCGCAACCTAGTTCTCACCATAGGTCTCAACAGCGAGTCCAACTGAGCTCAGACCCCTGAGAGAGACTTTACCTTCGTAGGGAGCAGTGCAACCAGCAGTGTATTTGCAGCGACGCAGGGCTGGCAGCCTTTTCAAAACAAAGTTGCATTTATTAGTCAATTGCAATACAAGGCCATAGGTTAGCATGGAAAAGTCAAGCTTAAGCCAAAGTCCATATTGGTTTCAATCCTTCAACCCATGGTTTTTGCCCTGCCATGAGGTTCATCTTTGCTCTCTCTGTCCCTGTCTGTGTGAGCATGTGTCTGCCTCACCCCATTCCCCCACGTCACTGACAGTTTTAATGACATTTTGCTCACGGGCTAATAGGCCAGAGCCTCAGCTAGTGGCAAGGGGCAAAGCACTTTGGGCTACCATGGAGCCACATCACTTGGCCCCAGCTGAGAATCTGGCCCAATACTTTTACCTTAGTCATGGGGATTGTACTGGTCATGCTGTGCCCATGGCTTGTGTGTGTGTGTGTGGGGGGGGGGGGGAGCAATATAACTAAAATGAGCAGATGATAGGCTTTGACACTGACATTTTACTCTAGCTCACAAGCTGTGGTGCAAGCCTTTGGCTTGGACTGAAGATGAGGGGAGGCGCCGATCAGCACAATTTTATTTCAGTCAATTGGACAGCACCACAAGTACAATTGCTAAGGCCCCAGCGCATTGTTCTGCTGGTGTCAGTTCCCCTGGAAACATGGTGGAGTCAGGAATCATGGCTGTGGCTTCTAGGCATTATTGCAATAATCATAATTAATAATAATGTACACTTTCAAATGACAGTGTATCCCAAATTAGCAAATTCACCTGCTACCTTCAAACATGCCCCTCCTCACAAGGGGAATAAAATAAAACTGAAAAAAAAGGAAAGAGGGCAATGATGCATTGATTTAATTCCTGTAGGGGTGGGGGTAGTACTGACTATTAGAGTTGGTCAGAAAAGTAAAAAAAAAATCTAAAAATATTAAAAAAAAAAATCAAAGTTGTTTCTCTTGGGTGGGGTCCAAAATGTATCCTTTTGGGGGGCCTTTTTCAAACTTTCCCCAGAAGTGTTTTAAAATTGAATTTTGAGTCAGAAGTACCCTAGAAATCTTTATAGAAATATTTCTGTACTGACCATGTTTTCAATACTAATGTCAATAAAATGGGTCATGCAAAATTTCACAACATTTTGATAATAGTGAGTTTAAAAAATATATCATATTCTAAGAAAGGGACCGTTTTTTGACAAACCAAACCTTTTTAGTGACAAAAATTTCAATCAGCACTCTGGAGTGTGTGGTAGGTTCTTTCCAGGCACACAAGCAGACACCCTCCTTGCCTGGAGGAACTCATAGTCTAAGGTTGGACAGACGGTCAGGGAAAGGCAACAACCAAAGGGCAGATCAACAAGATTAAAAGAAAGAGACAAAAAAGTCAAGGCTCATCATTGTTACTTCAGATCTTTTTTGAGAGTCCTTGGACCTGTAGACTCCATTGCAATAGTTCAGATTCTTTTTAAGTCCTACTGTCCCTTCCAAAAACAATTTCAGAGTTCATCTGGCAGCTACTCATTGAAAGGATTGCAGGCTTCTGCCTTGCTTTCCGAAGGTACATAATGTCCACTGCAATGTGATGGGTAGCAGTTGATGTTCATAAGGCCACGGCTGGGAAATCTTGAAAAGTTCCTCTCCACAGAACAGAGACAAGGTGGGGGAGGGAATATCTTTTAGTGGACCAACTTCTGTTGGTGAGAGAGACAAGCTTCTGAGCTACCCAGAGCTCTTCTTCGGGTCTGGGAAAGGTCTTTTCCTAGACTGCATTTCTGGGCTCCTTAGACTAGGGATGCGATAGCCCAGCAAAATTCACCTATTGTTTCACCAAGGCTTGTCTGTGCACTCCAGGTGCACCCATGGATGGGGAATTGAACCTCAGGCTGATTCCACTCTCTGGCCGTGTGTTAGGGACAATCTGGCCCAGAATTTGGACATCCTTTTAAATAAACATTTTTCCTTCTTTTCGGCCAACAAAAGTTAGAAGTGTGGGTGAAATAAGAGGAAACCTAGGGCCTGACCCTCAGCTGGTGTAAATCAGCATAGCTCCACTGCCATCAGATTAGACTGGGCATAAAAGGTTGGCTGTGTGGGGCTGGTCAGGGGCAATATTCTGAGCTCAGTCACACTAGTGTAAAGTGGAGTAGCAACACTGAAATAATGCTGTTGGTTCAAATTTTCACTGGTGTAGAAGAAAGCAAAGCATGGCCCTGGCACTTCCCTGGGTACATCAACCATAGAAGACTTGCAGCGCGGCTATGGCTGGGCCTCAGTCAGCTGACTCGGGCTGGCAGGGCTTGGGTGGTGAGACTAAAAATCACAGCATAGATGTTCAGCCTCAGGCTGGAGGCTGGGCTCTGAAACCCCACGAGTGGGGAAAGCCAATGGCTGCATGCTCTGAGACTCAGTACCGTGAGTTTTTTTTTTTTTTTATTGCGGTTTAGATGTACCCTTTGATGCCAGATTGATTCTGACTCAGGCTGTTAGTGACAAAAGATGGACTCAAACTGCAAATGTCAAGATTTGGTCCAAAGTTCAGAGGCGCTGGGATTCCAAGGTTTGAGGTAGGCCCTTTCTCTGCCAGTCACTGGTGCTGTTGAGTGACATGAGTGAAATGGTCTCCACCCAGTTGCTAATGGACAGGGGTTTACATTGCAAAAGCCACTGTCACAGCACTGCTGGCCAAGCTGTGCAAGGTGACACCTTCAGCAGCAAGGATAAGGACTGAATGGACCATGGAGCCTGGATCCCCCATCGAGCCAAGACCCTCCTGGTTAGAACTGAGGCTTAATGGCTGCATATCAGGTAAGTTTGTATGGCTTGTGACCTTATGCTATTTGTTTGGTGGACACAGAAGATAAAGCCTACGACAGGTCTGTCAAACCACCACTGGGGTTTTTCATTGGGCCCCCGTAATTAATCAGCTGCTGTTTCTTTGTGTCTCCTCCCCGCTCGCGAGATGGAGCCCTCAACTGTTTCTGGGAGAAGGCCCCTTACAGAGCTCCATCCCCCATGCAGGAGCCAGCCAGCATTCATTTAGAGGCACCTCATTTCTCCAGTTCGAGATGAGAAAGGTGAGTGAGATTTCAGAGAAAAACACAGCCCCTCTGATGAGCCTAGTCTCTAGTACCACCACCGTGTATCTGAGCGCCTCACAGCGACCCCGTGAGGGAGGGCAGTGCTATGATCCACTAAGCCTGGGCTCTGACTCGGGTTTGAGCCCAACCCTCCCCTCCCACCCCCCAACATTCTGTCCCCACCTAATCAGTCTGATTTGGGCCAGCAAACACTCAGAACTTGGGTATTAGGACCTGCTGGGGGGTGGATCAGAGCCCATGTCAACTGACTTGGCACATGTTACAGGGCTAAAAATGGCAGTGCAGACCGGGGGCGGCTCTATGTTTTTTGCCGCCCCAAGCACAGCAGTCAGGCGGCCTTTGGCGGCATGCCTGCTGGCAGTCCGCTGGTCACGCGGATTCGGCGGCGTTTCTGCGGGTGATCTGCCAGTCCCACACCTTCGGCGTACCCGCCTCTAGGACTGGCAGACCTCCTGTAGGCATGCTGCCGAAAGCTGCCTGACTGACGGTGACTGGCACACCGTCCCCCGCAGCTTGCCGCCCCAGGCACACGCTTGCTGGGCTGGTGCCTGGAGCTGCCCCGGTGCAGACATTCCCGCTGTGGCAGGAGCCTGGCTCTGAAACCCAGAGTGGGGAAAGGGTCTCAGAACTCCACCCAAGTGGGAAAAGCTACACTGCTCTATTAGCCAGGGGCATGAGCCCAGGTTAGCTGGCCCAGGCTCTGAAAGGCGCTGCTGTGAGTCTCTCTTTGCCATGTAGATGGACCCTAAGTGACTTGCCCATAGTCACACAGGCTGTCTGTGGCAGAGTGGGGAACTGAATGCAAATCTCCTAAATCCCAGGTTAGCACTGTAACAACCGAACCATCTTTCCGCTCCTGGACCAGTGGGACATTTTCCATTGACTGAAATAGGAGCAGGAACAAGCTCATTATTCAACTCTTTATATCTTTTAATGTCCTGTTTTTCTCGTTCTGCAAATGTTAAATTCCAAGGACAAACCTTTCATCGCCCTGTCAGGCCCCTCTCTGTCTTTTCCATCTCACTGCCTGATTGCTTACGGCATTTGAGGTGTGTAGGATTAGTTGGGGTTTTGTTTAAAAAAAAACAAATGACCCTGATTTGAAGTGTGATCTACTGGGAGTGCAAGCTGCACCTTTTAATTATTGCAAACGAGGTAGAATTTAAATAGCTTTATATGGAAATTGATGAGCCCTTCTACACGTTTGCTTCTTGATTCAGAGAGGGTACGAGCGCTTATTAAAAATAATCAGCATAATAAAGCAGCAGATTTGCTGGTTTCCAACAAGGAGTGGAACAAATAAAAGAGTTGAAAATGTGTTCCTGGAAGGAGCATAATAAAGAGACTCTACGAGATGGGGAACCTCATGCTGCTGTGATAGAACAGCTGGAATGGTGCTGGCAGAGCTGTGGAATTTTAGGATCTGCTATTAGAACCTGCTCTGAAGACCAGGGAGGTCACCGGAAAAGCTCCCAGTGATGGCCCTAAGCTTTGGATAGGCCCTTGGGGAGAAAAAAAAAAATTGGGAAATGGAGACTGATCCCCCTCCCTTGAGGAATAAACTAGCTAGGGAGACTAAACTGTCTGTTAAAGGGTAATGAACTGGGAGCCTGAAAGGGACCAGATCCTGCTCATTAGAAGACCTAATAGTAGTGAGGAGAAAGAGTTGAGCAAGCTCAGGGTAACAATTACATCCCCTTTAGGTGGGGTTCATAGCAAAATGAAGGCGATCTTGTTAAGGCCCAGGTGTGCATGTCAAATCTGGGCTCAAGTCCCTGTGTGACCTTGCCACATAGTCTGTCTGTGCATCCCTCCGGACAGGGGGATAATCATTCTTCCTCTAGACGTCTTATCTTTGTAGATTGGGAACTCTCTGGGGCAGGTTTCTCACAATGTATGTGTGGAGTGAATATCATAGCTGGGCCCTGATCCCAGCTGTGACATGTAGGAGCTAGAGTACTACTACTACTACTAAGAAGAAGAAGATACATTAGAAATCGTCAATACACAAAGGTATCTACAGGTTTAACCTGACACAGGGTTAGGGCAGGAACAATAGCAGGTGGAAAATTGGACTGTCCACCCTGTGAAAAATTCTGAAGTGTAGAAATTTGGTTTTGGACCTGAATTGGGACAAAAAGAGAAAATATCTTTTTCTTTATGGAATAGAAAATTCAGAAAAAAATTGCTTTGAAGTGTTTTGACATTCCTGACATTGATGCCAGGCAGGTGCCTAAAATATGCTTTGATTTCACTTCGAAAGGTCTGCTGGCCACCAGTAAAACATGGAGTTGTCCAGTTTAGGAGCCTTGAGGCTTGTCTACAGGGTGACTTAGTGCATAACTAGGACCTTGCTACTGCACACTAAAAGTTCCCTGCTAAGTGTGCAGCAAACTGGTGCGCTCTAGATTCACACCCCGGCTTGCTGCACACTAAATCACAGTGTAGACAAATTCTTGGAAAATCCCAAGCAGACTGTAACCCAAGGACTCTCCCCAGGTGGTCAGAGCCTTTCATGGCATTGACTCTACCAGCCTCACCCTCCATGACCATTAAAAGCTGATGTAAAGAGCTACATGTTCAGTTATTCTCCATGTCCACTGAAGGTAGGACAAGAAGTCATGGGCTTAATCTGCAGCAGGCAGATTTAGATTAGATATTAGGAAAAACTTTAACATTAAGGGAAGTTAAATTCTGCAATGGGGGTTCCACAACCTCCCTTGGAATCCTATCATTGGAGGGTTTTCAGAACAGGCTGGACAAACACTTGTCAGGGATGGTCTAGGTTTACTTGGTCCTGCCACAGCACAGCAGGCTGGACTTGCTGGCCTCTCAAGATCCCTTCGAGCCCTACGTTTCTGTGATTCTATACTGGAAGCCATTGGCAGTGCACAACAATGTCTACTGGGCCTACAAAACCTACAAACAAGATTGAGCATCATCTACAGGTAAAGTCTACTATATATATGGACATTCCTTTTATAGAGAACCCTAGTAACTAACCATGGCCTCCTATGATAGCTATTACATTCCACTAGAACTATGAAACTACGGACCAACAGAGAGAGCCTCAAGAGACAGAATTTTCACAGAAACTGGGCCTAGGCTATAGAACTACTCCAGTGAGACAGAACAAAGACTACAGAACTAGTCAATTCCAGAACCAAATGCAAGACATTTCTTTAGCTTAGCTTCTGCACACGAGCACAAACTTATTAAATAAAGTGAAATCCTACTAGTCAACCACTCAAGCCATTTACTTCTTAGGGCTGGGAAGAGGGGCAGAGATAGCGATTTAGCATTATAGAAGAGTCAGATTCTACAATGCAGAAAATCATGTAAGAAGCCAGCTAGACGGAAAGGTATTGACCAATGAAAACTTCCCAGCTCTGCTGTGACTGGGTGAACCAAGTTAGTTTTGAAGGGCACTCACTGTGAATTTTAGGATTTACTCAAACCAAACTTGGGAGCTCAGGGACTCTATGAACCACAGATCAGAAGAGAAGTTTTGCATGAGTTCTTCAGTCCATTAATGGAAGAACTGAATATAGGTACAGTGATAATCCCAAAATTTTATTCAATCCCTCAGTAGCCTCTTCATGCCTGAAAATGGCTGCTAGTACAGTACCCTTTAACTCAAAAAGGAGTTTCTTATTCCTTGGAACTGTCTTTTTTTCTGTGTGAAACTAACATCCTCTTTTCTCAGAGCTGCAGCCAAGACAATAATTTTTACCCAAAAGTTGACGTTTTAATGCAAACTGCCCTTCCCCCTCATCAATTACAAGAAAAGGTAGAGGAGGAAAGGCTCAGAGACTTACTTAGATCCCTGCTAATTAAAGATGCAAATTAGGGATCAAAGCTCAAGTCATAAGTCCTGTGAAATCTTTCCAAAGGTGCAAATTACAGGAGTGACTCATTGGCAAAGTGGCTGTTTTTAATTTCAAGAAGAATTTCCAGTCTCCCAGAAGCAGGGGAATAACACAGCTACCAGCTTTACATGAGTGGTAGCCCCATTAACCCTCAGCATCCAAACTAGTTCTATATTCCAAATCCACAGATTCCCACAGAAGTCTTTACACTGATATCAATGCGCATTGGATCAAGTTCTAAACCTGCTTAAAGTTAAGCAGTGGAGTTGGGTAGAAAATGGTGGGGGGAAATCGTGGAAAAAAACCATCACCATTTTTTATTTTTAGTTTTCAGAAGAGTCTTTTTGGTTTTTGAAAATGTTCATTGAACTTTTTCATCAAAATGTTTTACTTTTGCTAAAGGAGTTTTTTAAAAAGTAATTTTGCAATTAAAAGAAAAAATGTATCACGCGATTTAGTTGACCAGTCAAGGTGACATAGTAGCAAGACAAAACCAACAAACAAAGTGGTACAGAGCAAGGGATGAGGAAGATTTTTCATTATTTCCCCCCCCTTTTTTTTTCTTTTGGCTTGGTTGCTTTATAACTTTTGATTAGCTGTCTGAGTCAAATGATGGGATTTTAAAAAAATTATATCAAAATTTTCACACAAAAAGTCCAATTTCAACCATGAAAAAAAAAAGCCAACCAAAAAACCAGAGAAGGTTCATGAAAAATGTAGGTGCTGAAAAAAGGTCATTTTTATTCACAAAATTGCCACCAGTTCTAGTAAGCACGTTAAGTGTTTTGCTGAAGAGGGATGAGATTACTCAAATGCCTAAAATTAAGTACATACTTACATCCATTTTCATAAGCAGCAAAATGCCTTAGGAGCCTAAGGGTATGTCTACACTGCAACTAAACCCCCGTCCATAGCTGGACTTGCGGGGCTCAGACTGTGGGGCTATGAAATTAGACGTTCAGGCTCCAGCTGAGCCTGAGCTTTGGGACCTTCACCCCCTGCTCCCCCAGGGTCTCAGAGTCCAGGCTCCAGCCCAAGCCAGACATGGGCTGTGCAATTTTATAGCCCTGCAGCCCCAGCTCCGCGCGCCTGAGTCATCAGACACAGATCAGTCACGGGTGTTTAATGGCAGTGTAGACATCCCCTAAGTCCAGTTTTCAAAAGTGACTTTGGAGCCTGAGTCTCATTGACAGTCCCTGGGAACGGGACACCTAGGGGCCAGATTTTGAAAGGAACTGAGGCGTTGCTCAGCTGAGTGGAGCAATGCTGAATTGCTCTGTTGCCCTCTAGGTTAGGTGGGTCCATGCCACTTAGATTCCCAGTAGAGGGCCTGGGGATAGTTCAGCACCTATGAAAGGGATTTGCTGCTGAGTGGGGAGTCCCCTAAGCTAGCCAGCACTGAAATGCCCTTGTGGGGAGGGTGAAAAGGAGAGAGGCTTAGATGGCTGACCTGGTGCACCTGACTGACAGGCCAGAGATTGCTTCATCCTTCTGCTCAGGATCCTCAGCCACAAATCTCCTCCTGGAGTTAGGCACCTCAGTCAGATCAGCCGCTTCAGTAGCCCATGCCCTAGTAATTACATAAGAACATAAGAACGGCCATACTGTGTCAGACCAAAGGTCCATTTAGCCCAGTATCCTGTCTTCGGACAGTGGCCAATGCCAGGTGCTCCAGAGGGAATGAACAGAATAGGTAATCATCAAGTGATCCATCCCCTGTCGCCCATTCCCAGCTTCTGGCAAACAGAGGCTGGGGACACCATCCCTGCCCATCTTGGCTAATAGCCATTGATGGACCTATCATCCATGAATTTGTCTAGTTCTTTTTTGAGCCCTGTTATAGTCTTGGCCTTCACAACAACCTCTGGCAATGAGTTCCACAGGTTGACAGTATGTTGTGTTATGGGAAGGAGGAAATAACACTTCCTTATTTACTTTCTCCACACCGGTCATGATTTTATAGACCTCTATCATATTCCCCCTTAGTCGTCTCTTTTCCAAGTTGAAAAATCCCAGTCTTATTAATCTCTCCTCATACGGAATCCGTTCCATACCCCTAATCATTTTTGTTGCCCTTTTCTGAATCTTTTCCAATTCCAATACATCTTTTTTGAGATGGGGCAACCAGAGCTGCATGTAGTATTCAGGATGTGGGTGTATCATGGATTTAGATAAAGGCAATATGATATTTTCTGTTTTATATTCTATCCCTTTCTTAATGATTCCCAACATTCTGTTTGCTTTTTTTACTGCCTGCACATTGGACCTCTGTCTCTCTCTCTCTCGGTCTCCTACTCATGCTCGATATCTCTCTTCCACTCGCCCTTCATTGCCCTGTGCCCTCAGCTGCCTTTTGTGCAGTGCTGTGCTGCTCCCAACCCACTCTCCGCAGTTTTCCTCTGGCCCTCCTGCTGCGGGCTCTGATGCGAACCAGGTCTTAGGTGTACTCAGAGCTCGCCTACAAGATTGGGCTGTGCTGGTGAGATCAGCTCTCCGCCACCCAGTTTAAACATTCCACTTCAGGGCCTTAAGCTTTGGCTGGAGCTGGGACTCGTTAGCTGTGGGGTGGCAGCAGCGCGACGGGACCGAAGGGGACTTGGGGTGCCTGAGTTCTAGCTTTCAAAATGTCAGCAGTGGATTTAGGTGCTAAATCCATCCATCGCTTTAGCAAATCTGACCCTTGGTCGGCATGAAGTAAAAATGCTGCAGAACATTTTGATTCTTTGGCGGTCTGTGCTCATGGGAATGCTGGGAAGCTGTAGTAAAATCAGCCAGAGAGAGAGGATGCAGGGAGAGGACAGTAGGAATACAGAGGCAATGCAGAGTGAACTGTGACATTATTAAGAGATGTATTACTCCTAGGGCTTGACTACACTTGAAATGCTGCAGCAGCACAACTGCACCTCTGTAATGCCTCAGGGCTCGTCTACACTACCACTTATGTCAGCAAAACTTATGTCTCTCAGGGTGTGAAAAAACACCCTCCTCAGCGACATAAGTTTCGCCAGCAAAAGTAGTGTGCACAGCACTATGTCAGCCAGAGAGCTTCTCCCACTGACATAGATACTGCCGCTCGTTGTGGGTGGTTTAATTATGTTGATGGGAGAGCTCTCTCCCATCGCCATAGAGTGGCTAAACACAAGATCTTACAGCGGCGCTGCTGCATCAGTACAGCTGTGCCGCTGTAAGGTCTCTAGTATAGACATGGTCTTAATGTAGACACCACCTACCTCAACGGGAGGGGTTCACCCATTGGCGTAGGTAATCCACTTCCCCAAGAGGTGGGAGCTAAGTTGATGGAAGAATTCCTAGCGCTGTCTACATCAGGGGTTAGGTCGGCTTATGTATGCCGCTCAGAAGTGTGGATGTTTCACACCCCTGAGTGATGTAGCTGGGTGCTTTTTAATGTACACCAGGCCTTAGTCTTAATTGCTGAAAAAGCCATTTCCCCTGTGCATTAGGAATACATTTAAATAGATCTGGTCACATTTTCTTTTATATTTTCTCAAAAACAATTTTTTTTGTGCATAAAAATTTTAGTTTTTCCACCAAAATACGGAACCTGAAAAACTTTTTAGCAAACATTTTGGTTTTCAGTAAGAAATTTCAGTTTGCAGAAATGTTGGTTAGTTTTCAAAAAGTGAATTTATTTTTACCAAAAATGATTTTCAAAAACCAAAATTTTATACTGAAAATGTGATTTCTAAACATGAAAAATGGTTATGGTTTTTGTTTTCCATTTTTCAATGAAAAACAAAAAAACAGCAGGAAATTTAAAAAAAAATTCCCCATGAATTTTTGGGGTATTTTTTTACCAGATTACTGTTTAATCCATTTTCGAAAAAAAACAAGAAATGTAAACCCATTGATATATTTGTATGCTGCATTGTATTGTTTGCCTTTTACAACTCCTCATTTTCATTGTCTGACCAATAAACCTAAAATAACCTTGTTAAAAATGTTAGCTGCACATTCCAAAGTGCTTACTGACTTCCAAATGTAATAGTCTTCATGGAGTTTTAATTTTCAAAATTAAATATCTTTTCTTCATTAAACCTGCTGTCGGATGGACCCTCACAGCCTTAAAGGAAAAGATCAACCCCCTCCACCCCAGCTTGTCTTCTCATGGCTTCAAATGTAAGTATTTCAACCAATGTCAAAATTCAATGATCGCTTAAGGACTCATTATTATTATGTTAGCACCTAGAGGTTTCAGCTGAGCTCAGGGATCCATGTGCTGGGTGCTGTACAGACAGTCCCCACCCCAAAGAGTTTACACTGAACAAACAAGACAGAATTATTATCCAAATTGAACTGATGGGGACCTGAGGTAGAGCGAGAATAAGAGCCTTACCTCAAGTTACACAGGAAGTCTGTAGCGGAACCGGGAAGTGAACTACCAGACCCTAAGCGGTGATGCAGTGCTCTAACCATCTCAAGAAAGGTCCATTGAAAACCATTGTCTTGAGAGTAAACAATCAGCTTTCCTTTGCAGTGGCAGTTCTGACATGTTCTAATGGGGAGAAACTATTCTGTTTTGTCTTAATAAAATGCCAGGCAAATATCAGCACCTTTTTGTGTATGAAGCCCTGACCGCAGTCCCAAATGAAGCAGTAGCTCTCATTGTTCCAGATGCTCTATGTGAGGTCTACTACACAGCTAAGGCTAAATATGAGGAATAGCATTCAAGGGACAAGCTAAACCATATATGAAAAAAATCCTTGCCTGTGCTACTAACAACATCTCAGATCGAGTGTTCCCCTTTGGGACCAGGGCCCCCCTTTGGGAAAAGGAAATGGATCCCATGCTCCTTAAATACAACCATGTGGTGTTCATCGATTCCACAGCCAAAAGGGACCACTGTGCCCATCTAGTCTGGCCTCCTATATAACACAGGCCATAGATAGAACTTCACCCAATAATTCCAGCACCAAGCCCATAATTCGTGGTTGAGCTAGAAGATTAAAAAGACCCGTCCATCTTCTGCACTGCCGCCCTTGACAGCTCCCCATGACACCCCCAAGGGGTTACTTACATATTGTAGGAAATGCTGCCTTAGATTTTAAATTGAACATTTCGTAGATTCTAGGACTGGAAGGGACCTTGAGAGGTCAGCGAGTCCAGTCCCCTGCCTGCATGGCAGGACCAAATACTGTCTAGGCCATCCCTGATAGACATTTATTTAAAAAAATGTAGGGCCTTATTCTGTTCTCATGTAGGCAGATGTAAATCAAGAGTAACTCCACTGAATACTTACGCAGTGTAAAGTCAGGGTGAGTCAGAGCAGCCATCCAGTCCATAATTTACGAATTTAGGCCCCAATCCTGCAAAAATATACACACTTGCTTAACTTTAAGCAGGTGAATAGTCCCGCTGAAGTCAATGAGACCACTTACGATTGAAATTAAACATGCGTGTAAGTAGGGCTGGCCAGATAACAAGACTCCCATTCTGTGAAAAATGTTGAGGTTTTGGAATTTGCTTTTGTCCTGCATTGGAATGAAACCAAGACCTTTTAAAATATTGTGCAAAACACATGCTGGAATAGCCAATAAGCCAGCAGTTAGGTCATTCCCCTGGGATGTGTGAGAGCCCAGTTCAAGTCCCTGCTCTGGACCAGGCAGAGCAAGGATTCAAAGCTGGTTCTATCACATCCCAAGCAAGAGCCCTAGCCACTGCTTTAATGCCTATTCTGGGGGTTGGGCTCTTGCTCTTTCTGCTTTTGACCAGAAATACCATCCTGGACCTGAGTCACCTGCCCAACAATGTCGAAACCAAAATGTTTGGGTGAAAAGTTTCTGTTTTGAGGAATTGGCATTTTTAGACCAAAACAATGTTTAGTTGAGAAATTCCCACCCAGCTCTACATGTGTTCGCAGGATTGGGGTCTTGGATCCAGCCCTCGAAAGTACTAATGGATTCTATTTACACACCACAGGCGGGGGAGCAGCACTAACACATTACGACCCTGGTCCTGCATGGAGCTTTTCAGTTAACAGAGCTCAGGCAGTTGCAGTTCATGGTTTTAGATTCAGAGGTTCCAGGTTTGATTCCCTTGGGCTGGCGATATACCGAAGGGTTTCATGCTACACTTAGTCTGGACGTAAGCCAATAAATGCACTTACTTAACTTTTCTAATGTGACTTTAAGGGGCCTACTTACATGCGTATGGTTACCTATGTGTGGTTACCTACGTGCCTAAGACCTGGCCTTGTCTTCACTGCAGAATTAAATTGTGTTATAATTTGAGTGTGCCCCTAACTTGAGCCCTGTCCACACACAACAAAACCCTTAACTTGAGACTGGTGGTGCTCCTAACACCAGTTTGCTGGCCCATCTGGGGGCACAAGCTAAAGCTTAAGTTAGCCCAACTCCTCAGCTGCTAATGTGATCCCCCTTCACAGCTCCAGTGTGGCCACTCTCTCTGGACCTAGGCTAACCCAAGAGGAGTTAACGTGAGTGTCGAGAACTCGAATGAGAGCTACACTGAAGACAGCTCCATATGCAGGCTCTGGGCCTATGTGATTAAATTGACTTACCTGAATAGGCCCACTGAAGTCACTGGGGAGATGTGTGCTTATGGCAAAGCATGTTTGTGGCCAGCACGCTCTGGTTCACTGCCTGGGTCTGCTGCACTCAGCCAAGACTGCTGGGTTTGGGTTCCCAGTCCTGAAAGGGAAGATTGGAATGTTAAAAAATAATTTGCATTGAAAAAAAATCTACTTTTAATTTGTTTTATTTGTTTTTCAAATCTTTTAGGACCTTAGTCCCTGATTCAGCAAGGTACTTAAAAAACACATGGCAAGTCCCATTGAAGACAGTGGGACTGAAGCACGTGCTTTGCAGAATTGGGGCCAGAATGACTGTAAAATATTCCCCCTCCCCCAGCTTACATTATTAGGCATGGGGCTGTCAGGCATGCATGCTCTGAACGTTCAATTAATAAGATGCTTAGATGCTGCCAAAGTCCAGCTACAGCAATTATCCTGCTACTTTGCTGACTCAGCTACATCAGACTTCTAGTCCTGCTGCTAATTAAACTCCAGCTTTTCATCTTGTTAATAAGCTTCCAGTATATTTTCATTTAAAAGAAAAAAGGTGAAAGAAGCCCATTTCACCTTCAACATGTGGCTAATTCTTATTCAAATATTTAACCTCTTCTTATGGCTCAGAAACATCTGTGTATATCGCACCCTGAAGAGGCAGATGTGATCAAGTTGGCACTTCCAGTGTGGTCCCCAGCCCCTCCTGTTGAGCAGATGAGAGGGAAGATTAACGAGTGTATTTAATAGGCAATACAGAAAGATGCTGCAGTGCATCAGCAACTCGTTCCCCCATAATAGAAAACCCAGCTTCAAACTCCTGTGTCCTACTGCCTGATGACACAGATGGTCGTGACCTTGGCAGGTGTCTCTTCTCACCTTGGCCCATTGTTACTATTATTATTGTATTAATACCAGTGCTATAAATGCAACTTAACTGGGATGCCCTTAATTGGAATGGCCACTCTATTGCCATGGTGCCCAGAGAACCGATTTTGCCCAATGCTAATGTGAATGCTTAGCTGGGGTAGTATTACTACAAACATGCCACTTAATGGGAATATGTCTGACTAATGCCAGGGAGCTTAACCAGGTGCTATAAGATGTGATGTTACTAAGTGCAGCAATCTCTGGGGTGGAATGCAGCAGCTGTTGACTAGCTTGAAACCTTCTTTGGGTGCATGAGCAGCCATGATTGCCCCCCCCCCTTAACTACTACTTATGGAATGGGGAGTGTAAAATTTTTTAGAATTTTGAAAAAAATATATCAAAATTTGAAAAGAAAATGTGATTTTTGTGTGGAAATGGACGCTCTTTCTAGAAGGAGCTCCTCAAATGTAAAGGCTTTCACAGCGCCCTTTTTCTCCTCTAGGGCAGATCTCTGCCATTGGCAGCCATCCCAGTGTGGCTTGGCTTGTTAAGGAAAGCAAATATACTGACCTTTTCCATAGCAGTGTTCAAGGGTTGCCAGGGAATACCCACAGATGCTGTAAAACAGATTTTGGAGGCATTCATAGCAATTCCATTGTTAAGGCTGGGTTCAGTTTTTCACTTAAGAGAATTCAGCATTGTTGTTTTGGGTGAACGTGATGGCTGACACAGGATTGAACCAGCAATCTCTAGACCCTCTACACCTTGATCTAAACACCCCACCCTTCCTAGGTATTGTAAGAGATTCATATCCTTTGTGTAAATATGTTTATGAATATGAGTTAAAAGTAAAATATCTGAGTTAAAATTATCCCTTTAACAAAATGTTAGATTTGAATCTCATATTTTCTCAGGTGCCTCTAGCTAACAAAGGGCTTCTTTCTAACCCTTCAAACTTTATATAGAAACTTCCATTGAAAACCCTGGGCATTGTCTACCTTTGGAAAAATGATGTGGGAGTTATGCAAAGTAATTAACCATGATTCTTTATTACTGTTTCTTTCACCCTCGCAATTTACATTGTCAGATATGTTTGTTTGTGAATATATTTCAAGTTGCTCCAGAATGTCAACTTTCATCTTTTTAAAAATTCAGCTGGTCCTCAGCTGGTGTACATCAGCCTAGCTCCATTGAAGTCAATGGCTAGATCCCCACGATTAGACCTGGATGAAAATTGGGAATGTTTTTCTGCATAGGATTTAAAAAATGTTGAAGTTATTTTTAGTCTTCATGTTATGAAAAGGAAAGATTTTTTTTTTTATTAAAAAAGTGTTCTTTTTTAATGAAAATAGAACATGTTCATTTTTTAAATTTTCCTTTCCCACCCCTTTTTTTCCTCCCTTTCTCCCTCTTCCCCCCCTTTTACCATTTTGCCACTGAAAAGGGGGAAAATGAAGGAAAGAAACTATAAACATGACTAATATTTTTATTTTTTTATTTCATTGGAAACATGGAAAAAAATTTTAAAAACCACAATTTTTTATGAAAATGTCCAATTTAAAAAAAAAAACTTTTTTCAATAATATTTTTTTTATTTTTAAATGTCGGCCACCTCTCCCCAGTACAAAGCCATGAAACTTGAGGAGCTTCCAAGCTTGTTGTACTACAGCTACAGAATCAGGGCTGCAGAATTTGCAAAGGGGCATTGGTGCTATATGGAAACCTAAGGCAGAGAGATAGCTTTCCTAATTTGCTTGTGATCTCCAACTTTTTGCAGAATCTGAATGTGGTTCATTTCTTATTTCATTGGATACATTGTAAGCTTTTTTTTGCTGCAGGGGGTCCAACCTTTTATAGTAAAGGGGGTATGGTGGCTTAAGGCTATAAGTAGCTACATGGGGAACAAATATTTAATAATGAGCTCTTCAATCTAGCCAGGGCCGGCTCCAGGCACCAGCCCACCAAGCTTGTGCTTGGAGCGGCACCTGGAGAGGGGCGGCGCGGTGCGGCGCTCCGGCTCTGGCCGCCGGGGAGAGCGGAGCCCCGGCCGGGCATTCCGCCCTCCCCCTGGCGCTCCAGCCGCCCTCCCCCCTGGCGCCCTCCCGCGCTGGGGGGTGGAGGGGGCCGGCCGAAGGCTTTTTTGCCTGGGGTGGCAAAAAAGCCAGAGCCGGCCCTGAATCTACCAGACAAAAGAATGACACAATCCAATGGCTGGCAGTTGAAGCTAGAGAAATTCAGACTAGAAATAAAGTGTACATTTTTAACAGTGAGGATAATTAACCACTGGAACAATTTACCGAGGGGTGTGGTGGATTTTCCATTACTCCATTTTAAAATCCGGATTGGATGTTTTTCTAACAGATCTGCTCTAGGAATTATTTTGAGGACCTTCTCTAGCCTGTGTGATACAGGAGGTGAGACAAGATAATCACAATGGTCCCATCTGGCCTTGGAATCTATGAAAAGCCTTTTACCTGTGGAAACTTGGGTTCATGTTTAATAGCTCATAAAGGATTTGCAGACTCGGTCAACACTCAACAAGCCTAGCTTGTTAGAAGCGAGGTGTTAGAAGCGAGGTGCATTGACAGAGCTAGGTGGGCACTGGGGGCTGAAATAGCACAGGTTCCTGCGTGTCAGGAGGTGCTTTGAAAGAGCTGTGTAGGAAGTCCAGGACTGGAATAGAAGAGGGCCAGGAAGGTCAGCATTAAGATGCCCCGGCAGAGCTGCGTGGAAATAGCTGAGCCACCAAACTTCTGCTCCTACAATTTCCATATCCAGACCTTACCTAGAGCATTAACCATGTGGCTCAGCCCCAATATTCATTAGCTGCCACCATTTAATACCCTATTGCCAGATAAGTATTCTAGAAAGAAAAGTGGGTTCCTTGCAGGGCTCGCTTGTGTGCCATAACCCAGAAGGTCTCATAGCCATTTCACAGAGATGGGAACAAAGCCAGTGGGTTGAACCACATTGGCCAAGGCACAGAATCCTATTCTGGGATGAGAACTGGGACGGTTTTCAACCACCGTGCCTTTTGTGTACATGGCCCATGTACCATCAGAAAGTCCTAAGGAAGCAATAAGTGGTATGGGTGAAAGCTGCCCAGTGAAGGTGAACCTGCCATCCTAGTCTGTGGGCTTCTAGGTTAGTCGACACAATTAATTAACCTGGGACTCAGAGACTTGCAAATAAACCAAACAACAGCTTGTTTGCTGGAGCACGTCCAGCACCGCGTGACCTGCAGTGGGCGTCTGTTTCAAAGCCTTCTGTGCTATCAGCTTCCCAGTACCATGTGCTTTGGAGGATGCAGAGTGGAAGTATCAGACTGGAAAATTGCCCACTGACCTGTTACAAACATATTGTCAACTGCTGTGCCACTGGTCCTTGTATCCTGAGTGACGGGTCAACGTCCTACCCCTGGGCTCCTTGGAGGTCATGTCCGCTGCTGTTCCTACAGCTGTGGAATACCCTGCCCTAGCCATGAAATGCATATGAGCGGCTGGAAATCATGACCAATGACAGTTTCCCCTCTCCCCATCCGCCCAGCTCCTAGGTTGTTCTTCTCTCAGGCCCTTGAGACTGGGCTGTTCTAACTTTATATGCTTCTCATAGCGATAGCTACGAGACATTTCCGGCTGCCCTTGTGCAGGCGTTGGGTGGGGGGAGACCCACTCACTCATCTTCTCTTTACCAACAGCACTACTGGTCATGTGGCTGCCATCATTAAATCATTGCTGATACTCAGTGTCAGTGACACGGCTGGCAGCCAGACAGTAGAGAGGACAAAATCACTCGCTCGCCATCCACCCCTTGAAATGCACTACAGGCTCACAGTAAGCCTCATCTGGAGGCAGTAGCTTAGACAGGGGTGCTAAGGAGGGCTCTCTTCCCTCTGTGTTGGTCCGTGGGAACTGGGTGGAGCTTGTCTGGGCCACATGTTGATCTTTGCATACGTTACTGCAGGGATGGGCAAACTTTTTGGCCTGAGGGCCGCATCGGGTTTTGTAAATTGTATGGAGGGCCAGTTAGGGGAGGGAGTCATGACCCGGCCCCCAATCTGCCCCCCCCCCCGGACTCCTGCCCCATCCAACCTCCCCTGTTCCCTGATGGTCCCTCTGGGACCTCTGCCCCATCCACTCCCCCCTGGTCCCTGTCCCCTGATTGCCTCCGGACCCCCGCCACCCCATCCAACTCCTCCTCTCATTCCTGACGGTCCCCCCCGGACCCCTGCCCTATCCAACCACCCCTTCTCCCTGTCCTCTGACTGCCCCCAGAACCCCTGCCCCTGACTGTCCCCTGCTGCCCTATCCACCTCCCCTCCTTCCTGACTGCCCCCCGGGACCCCTGCCCCCATTCAACCCCCTGTTTTCCCCCCAACCACCATCCACACCCCTGCCCCCTGACCACCACCCCAACCCCCCCTGCTCTCTATCCACTCCCCCGCCCCACTCCCTGCCCCTTTACCGCACTGCCTGGAGCACCAGTGGCTGGCGGCACTACACAGCACAGACACTGGATCAGGCCAAGCTCTGCAGCTGCGCTGCCCCAGGAGCTCACAGCCCCGCTGCCCAGAGCATTGCACCGGTGGCGGAGTGAGCGTGCTGAGGCTGCAGGGGAGGGGGGACAGCAGGTGAGAGGCCGGGGTCTAGCCTCCCAGGCCAGGAGCTCGGGGGCCGGGCAGGACGGTCCTGCGGGCTGGATGTGGCCTGTGGGCCGTAGTTTGCCCACACCTGCACTACTAGGACATTTCTGTCTTCTCTTGAGAGCTCTCATCATAAAGACCTACGTCTGCCAGCATGACTACAATTCGTTAACACCTCTCCTAGCTGGTTTTGACTGTGTTAGCATCTGGCCACAAACTGGAAACTGTGGTGAGGATTCAGATGTTTCCAGCAGGCTACCCTGCCTCTCTCTCTCCCGTCTTCACTAGCCTTGGCCCCTTAGCCATTGGGCCTGCTCTTTTTCATTTAATAATGCTAGGGTAGAACGCCAAATCCTAATAAATTGGAGACACTCTCAAGGACTTTTTCCAATGTCACTGTTTCTTGATGTCCTTTAACGTATAACTCACACACCCTTTGCCACCCACACATAACCACCTTTCCCCTTGGAAGAAGGCTTCTTCAGGGGCATTCTGGAAATGGTAGTTCTTAGAGCCCTTTTTCATCAGGAACGCCTGCTAGTAGCCTCTCTAAAATATCCACCTCTCCCTTCCACAGAGATAGCTAGGTCGGAATAACTGGAGCTGTGCAGAGGACAGCCATTCTGTTGTATGAAGGATTTCAAGATTTAAAAATTAGGCTTTGTTCCAAAGCGGAGTGAAAACCAAAACTTTCTGCAAAGGAAAATTCTGAAAAACGCTGTGTTTTGGGTCGATCGAAACATTCCATTTTGATTTGACATATTTGTCTTTGCATTATACAGTATGTGACAGACCCAGACCAGCGGGGTACAGGAGTCTGGTAGAGGGCAAATATACTGGTCACTGGATGAGTAGTTTTCTGTTCCCTGAGTGACCAGAGCAGGGGCTGCACTAGAGTAATCAGGAACCTGCTAGAACCAGTTAAGGCAGGCAGGTTAATTAGGGCACCTGGAGCCAATTAAGAAGAAGCTGCTAGAATCAATTAAGGCAGGCTAATCAGGGCACCTGGGTTTTAAAAAGGAGCTCACTTCAGTTTGTGGTGCGAGTGTGAGGAGCTGGGAGCAAGAGGCGCAAGGAGCTGAGAGTGAGAGGGTGTGCTGCTGGAGGACTGAGGAGCACAAGTGTTATCAGACACCAGGAGGAAGGTCCTGTGGTGAGAATAAGGAAGGTGTTTGGAGGAGGCCATGGGGAAGTAGCCCAGGGAGTTGTAGCTGTCATGCAGCTGTTACAGGAGGCACTATAGACAGCTGCAGTCCACAGGGCCCTGGGCTGGAACCCGGAGTAGAGGGCGGGTCCGGGTTCCCCCCAAACCTCCCAATTGACCTGGACTGTGGGTTCTTCCAGAGGGGAAGGTCTCTGGGCTGTTCCCCAACCCACATGGTGAATCTCTGAGGCAAGAAAATCCGCCAATAAGCGCAGGACCCACCAAGATAGAGGAGGAACTTTGTCACACTGGTGTCAGGAGTGGGATCTTGGGGTGCACAGCATGGTGGAAGAAGGAGGGCAATTTAAAAAAAAAAAAGGTTTATTTTTTTTTTCACCACAATGGATGTTGTAGTGCGGGCACTGATACAAGCTACGGCGGCCCAGCAGGAGGCTACCCGTGTCCAGGCAGCCGCCCAACAGGAGGCAGTGCGGCTGCAGCAAGAGACTAATCGCCTGCTGATGGACCAGGCTGCTCAAGACTGAGCTATGCTGCGGGAACTGGTAAACCAGGTAAAGTCCCTTACAGAGCTGAATTGCGGCCATGATGGGACGCGGCTCATGCGGGCCAGCCATTGGCTGCAGAAAATGACACAGGAGGATGATGTAGAGGCATACCTTCTGGCCTTTGAGAGGACAGCCCTACGGGAGGCCTGGCCTCGAGATCAGTGGTCTGGCATCCTTGCCCCATTCCTGTGTGGGGAGGCCCAGAAGGCCTACCATGATCTGCCTGAAGAGGCTGCGGAAGACTACCCCCAGCTGAAAGCAGAGATCCTGGCCAGATCTGGGGTAACAACAGCAGTGCGGGCCCAGCAGTATCACGGTTGGAGGTACCAGGAAGACAAAATCCCGCAGTCCCAATTGTATGACCTCATCCATCTCGCACGAAAGTGGTTGCAGAGTCCCAGAGTCTGGAAGAGATACTAGCGGTTCTGGTCATCGACCGATACATGAGGGGACTACCACCAGACCTTCATGCCTGGGTAAGCCAGAACGAACCCTCCACTTATGACAAGGTTGTCACCCTGGTAGAGAGGTGAAGGACAGCGAGGGAGCTGACCCGACCAGTTAAGGAAGAGGCACCCCAGGTTAAACTAGCAGCACCAAGCCCTAAAGTTCGGGTGACTGGGCTACCAGGAGGGGCCAAGGAGAAAGAGAGGCTGAAGGCCCATCAGAGGCCACAAAGAGTCGGAGCACTGAGGGAGAAGAGGATCATGATGTTAGACTGCCCAAACCAAGAGATCGGGGAACGCCTAGGGCCCCATACAGATGTTATGCCTGTGGGGAGTGGGGACACATAGCTGCACAGTGTCCCAATGCTGAGGAGCCTATGCAGTGTAACCTGGGGAACTGGGCAAATCCATGCTCCCTAATCCACCTTGTGGGGGTCTCACTAACCCCACATATTTATACCAGACCAGTGAAACTAAATGGGGTAGGGACCACGGCACTGGTTGATTCGGGGAGTGCTATCACGCTTATCTCAGGGAAGCTCGTGAAGCGTAGTCAGCTGCTGTAGGCTAAACGTACGGGAATAACATGTGTCCATGGGACAGTTAGTTACTACCCCACCATCCCAGTAAAAATCGAGATCCAAGAGAACACTACTGAGGTAGCAGCAGGTGTAGTCCCTAAACTCCCATACCTGGTGCTCATAGGGAGGGACTTCCCAGGGTTTGGAAACTTACTCCCAGTCGGGGGATTGGAGAAAGATGGGGACCCTAAAATTGGTGAGGCATCCACAGCAGACTGTCAACTCCCAATCTTCTCTGAAATATCCCCAGATTTGTTCTCCACTCCCAGACAGGGTAGAAAGACAAAAAGGGAAAGAAGGGCAGCTAAGGCCTTGGGAACCCGAATACTGACCCAAAGCCAGAGGGTCATTCTTGTAGGTAGGTGGACCCGCGCAGCTGAAAAGGAGGCCATGCAGGAGGGAGAAGCACCTGAGTCTGACCCTCACCCTAATGCTTCTGAACCAGTAGAGGCAACAGAGTCTGGACCCCTAGATCTTGGGCAGATTAGCCCCGGGAGAGGAAATTTTGGACGGGACCAGGCAGAAGACCCTGGCACAAGTCCTACGATGGTTCTTCTGGCCCAGAGTACATGAAGAAGTGCAGAGGTACTGTGCCTCCTGTCCGGAATGTCAGCTGCACAGTCCCCGTCCCCACTTGAGGGCACCTTTAGTATCCCTTCCCATCATAGAGGTCCCCTTCGAGCGAATAGCCATGGACCTAATGGGACCCCTGGAGAAGATGGCTCGGGCCACCAATATATACTTGTTGTTTTGGACTATGCTACTCGCTACCCAGAAGCCGTCCCCCTGTGGAACACGGCCTCTAAAACTATAGCCAAAGAGCTGGTGGGGATCTTTGCCCGAATGGGGCTACCGAAGGAGATATTAACCGACCAAGGAACCCCATTTATGTCAAAGCTAATGAAGGACCTCTGTACGCTGCTCCATATACATACCCTGAGAACTTCGGTCTACCATCCGCAAACTGATGGGTTGGTAGAAAGGTTTAACCGAACCCTCAAGGCTATGATAAGGAAGGTGGTAAATCGGGACAGGAAGGATTGGGACACCCTACTACCCTACCTTATGTTCGCTATCTGGGAGGTACCACAGGCCTCAACTGGGTTTTCCCCCTTCGAGTTATTATACGGGTGTCACCCCCATGGCATATTAGATATCGCCAAAGAGATCTGGGAAGAGGAACCCAATGAGGGGAGAAATATAATAGAGCATGTAATGCAGATGTGAGACCAGATAGCCCGGATTACCCCTATTGTACGGGAACATTTGGAGAAGGCACAGAAGGCCCAGCGAACCCATTACAATCGCCAGGCAAAAGTGCGACAGTTCCAACCAGGGGATCGGGTTATGGTGTTGATAACCACGGCAGAAAGCAAGCTTCTGGCCCAATGGCAGGGGCCCTATGAAATGGTTGAACCCATGGGGGAAGTAACCTACAAGGTGCGGCAGCCAGGATGAAGAAAACAAGAACAGATTTATCACGTTAACCTTATGAAATCCTGGCATGCACAAGAGGCGTGCACAACGGTCCAAAAAGACCTAACCCAGGAAAACAAGCCTTCCAAACAGGTGAGTGTGTCTCCCGATTTAACACCAGACCAGAAGAATGAGGTGTCTGAGATGATCTTCCGGAACCAAGATGTATTCTCGACTAAACCGGGTTGAACAACCGAGACATATCACCACATCTTCACAAACCCTGGGGCCAGAGTAACAATGAGGCCCTATCGGGTGCCAGCGGCAAAAAGGGAGGAAATAAAAGCAGAAGTAAAAAAAATGCTGGAGTTGGGGATCATCGAAGAATCCCACAGTCAGTGGTCCAGCCCAATCGTGCTGGTGCCCAAACCTGATGGCACCACAAGATTTTGCAACGACTTCCGGCGTCTAAACGAAGTATCCCAGTTCGACCCGTACCCCATACCTGGCATAGATGAGCTAGTGGACCGTCTGGGTAATGCCCGGTACTTGACTACCCTAGACTTGACAAAGGGGTACTGGCAGATTCCCCTTGCAGAAGACGCAAAGGAAAAGACTGTGTTCTCTACACCAGAGGATCTTTTTCAATATACTGTCCTCCCTTTTGGATTACATGGGGCCCCAGCTACCTTCCAGCGCCTCATGGACAAGCTATTACGCCTGTATAACAGTTATGCTGCTGCCTACTTGGACGATGTGGTCATTCATACCCCAGACTGGGAAACCCACCTGGAGAAGGTGGAGGCAGTCCTCAATACCTTCAGGTGAGCTGGCCTTACAGCAAACCCTGTCAAGTGCACTGTAGGGTTTACAGAGGCCAAATATCTTGGCTACATTGTGGGAAAAGGTCTGGTAAAACCCCAAGTGAACAAGTTAGAGGCCATCCAAACTTGGGCCCAACCAAGTCGCAAGAAACAAATCTGGGTGTTCCTAGATGTGGTGGGGTATTACCGACGATTTATTCCCCCACTTTGCCACAAGGGCAAGCCCCCTGACAGACCTAGTGAAAGCCCGTGGACCTGATCTGGTGAGATGGTCTGACACAGCAGAGGAAGCATTCACAGACCTACGGACTGCCCTCTGCAGTAACCCTGTATTGATAACCCCTGATTTCACCAAGGAGTTTATCCTGCAGATGGATGCATTGGAAGTAGGGTTGGGGGGCCGTTCTATCACAGATGGGCGAGGGGGAGGAACACCCAATTCTATACCTCAGTTGGAAACTCCTTCCAAGGGAACAAAAATATGCAGTGGTGGAGAGAGAATGCCTCGCTGTAAAATGGGCCATGGAAACATTGCGCTACTACCTGCTCGGGCACAGATTTGCCCTCGTGACCAACCATGCCCCTCTTCAATGGATGCAGCGGAACAAGGAGAAGAACACAAGGGTGACCAGATGGTTCTTATCCCTTCAACCTTTCCAGTTCTGTGTGCAACACAGAGCAGGGAGCCGTCATGGCAACGCCGATGGCTTGTTATGTGTGCACTGTCTGGCGTCCCAAGCTGCCCAACCTCTTGGCGTTGAGCAGGGGGGAGGGATATGTGACAGACACAGACCAGTGGGGTACAGGAGTCTGGTAGAGGGCAAATATACTGGTCACTGGATGAGTAGTTTTCTGTTCCCTGAGTGACCAGAGCAGGGGCTGCACTAGAGTAATCAGGAACCTGCTAGAACCAGTTAAGGCAGGCAGGCTAATTAGGACACCTGGAGCCAATTAAGAAGAAGCTGCTAGAATCAATTAAGGCAGGCTAATCAGGGCACCTGGGTTTTAAATAGGAGCTCACTTCAGTTTGTGGTGCGAGTGTGAGGAGCTGGGAGCAAGAGGTGCGAGGAGCTGGGAGCAAGAGGTGCAAGGAGCTGAGAGTGAGAGGGTGTACTGCTGGAGGACTGAGGAGCACAAGCGTTATCAGACACCAGGAGGAAGGTCCTGTGGTGAGAATAAGGAAGGTGTTTGGAGGAGGCCATGGGGAAGTAGCCCAGGGAGTTATAGCTGTCATGCAGCTGTTACAGGAGGCACTATAGACAGCTGCAGTCCACAGGGCCCTGGGCTGGAACCCGGAGTAGAGAGCGGGCCTGAGTTCCCCCCAAACCTCCCAATTGACTTGGACTGTGGGTTCTTCCAGAGGGGAAGGTCTCTGGGCTGTTCCCCCAACCCACATGGTGAATCTCTGAGGCAAGAAAATCAGCCAATAAGCGCAGGATCCACCAAGATAGAGGAGGAACTTTGTAACAAGTAATAGATAATACAAAATAAAAAAGTCATTTCAAAACAACTCAAATGTTTTCTTCTGAAAATGCCAAAATGGGTGTTCTGACATTGTCAAAACTTTTTTTCCCCTGTTTTTTTTTCTGAAATAAAATTGTGGGGACAACAACCTGATTTTGCAAAGCACTTTGGTTATGATGGAGCTGCAGAGTCCTATGAAATATGGTTCTATCAAAATATCTCTGATCCGGTCTAATAACAAGATGATGTTATCCAAACACTACTGAAGTCAATGGGGAAAAAAACTCCCATTGATTTCTGTGGGCTTTGGATCAGTCCCATTTTTGGCTAGTGTCGAAACATAATGTGATCTTGGTTCTTGTAACACAACTGTATCATCATGAGACAGATTAAACAAACTGAGATCTCATTTTGGAGTCCTCAGCTTGTGGCATCAGTCATTGCCACAGGCAACCAACAATGTCAGACACAGAAGGTATGACTTTCAGCGGGGAATAAGGTGCCCAGAACAGATGAATCCACGTGCAACAAAAATCCTGTTTTCACCCTTCACAGGAAAAGAGAGATGAAAATAACCAAAATGCTGTGCATGCTTTTGGAAGGACAAGGTGATAGAAAATAAAATGTTTTCTCACGTATTACCCGCCAGAGCAGTTAATAGGAATTGGTTCAACCTTTGGCTTGGTTTCTTTGCAGAGCAAACACCTGTGAACTGGAGAGCAGTCTGCAATGTACAAACAATCCTGAGATAGCAGCGTCGGCTTATCATTCTCCCATATCATCTGGAAGTGGCAAGGGCCAGCTCTTGTGGATTTTCCAGAGAAAGCAGGAAACAGCTGTTATTCTCAACATCAGGGACAGGCTACCCAGGTGACTGCTTGGGGTGTCAGGTGTGGGGGGCGCTGGGCTTGGCATGCTGTTTTTGTTGTTAGTGACAAAAGGGAAAAGAGAATGTTTGAAATAAAATGTTTCAGGTATTCCGTATGCCGATTAATTTTTCACTAACCTCCTAGAATGTTCTGGACCTTTGTAGAATCTTGTGGAACCTTCCAGACTTTCTGAGAACTACATTTTCCTTGAACCTCCTAGAACAGGGGTGGCCAACCTGTGGCTCTGGAGCCACATGCGGCTCTTCAGAAGTTAATATGCGGCTCCTTGTATAGGCACCGACTCCGGGGCTGGAGCTACAGGCACCAACTTTCCAATGTGCTGGGGGTGCTCACTGCTCAACACCTGGCTCTGCCACAGGCCCTGCCTCCACTCCACCCCTTCCCCTGAACCCGCCATGCCCTCACTTCTCCCCCCCACCATCTCCCTGGGCACCATTTGGTTTAGGGCTGGCCCTGCTCAACATTAGAAAGGCTGCATCAGCACTACTTTGCACAGCTATCAACAGTGGGTTCCTGTGCTAATGCGGAAAAGAAGAGGCTAGGCCTGCTGGCCTGGATGGGAACTGTGACGGATCCCCCCAGGGTGCCACTTGGAACTGGGGTACCTCTGAGCCCACCTGACCCGCCAGCCTGGGCACCCTTTACACTGTATTGCTGAGGCAAGCCAGCCAAGACCTCCCTCAGGCTTCAGACTGCACTTTACTAGCACACATACAGTCAGGGACAGAGCCAGCTGCAGCTATACACACAAAAGCTGAGATCAGTTATGCATGGGAAGGTTCAGCTAAGGAACTTCCCAGTACTCAAGAGCACACCCTTTTCTGGAGTGTAAACCAAAATTGCATCATCTTGCGCTGTACAGAGAACTGTACAGCGTAAGCTCATGAAATTTGCCCTCTCCCTCAATGTGGAGAGGAATATACACTGCTTTCTACCCCAAGTTATGATTTCCCACACACACTGATTTTAGACAAAACAAAACCAAGTTTATTAACTACTAAAGATAGATTTTAAGTGATTGATAGCAAACAGATCAAAGCAGATTACCATAGTAAATAAACAAAACCACAAACTGAGCTTACCACACTAGATAGGTAGGTTATGAATTAGCAAATTCTCACCCGCGATTAACAGGCTGGAAGATTCTTAAGGCACAAGCTGCCTTGGTTTTCCTAGGTTTTCATACACAGGCTAAAAATCCTGGGACCATCATGTCCCACAGTTCAGTCTTTGTTCCTCAAGTGTTTCCAGGTGTGTTGTTGTAGGGGGGGTGAGGTACCATCATGATGTCATTTTCCCTTTTATATTTTCTTCCCACTTGCTGGAAAGCTCTTCTGCTGTGACCTGGGTCAAACAGTTCCCATAGTGTAGTGCTATCTCTGAGAGGTTTCTGTTATACGCAGTTCCTGGGGTAATCCTTGGGTTTGTGTGTATTTCCTCAGTGAACCATTAACATTGTTTGGCCTTTTTACTGTTGTACCTGAAAGGCTGCTTGTGGGTGTTTTCAACCTCACAACATGTTTCAGTAACATACATAACCAAACTTCATACCTTCACATATGACGATAGCACATACAATCCAACGAGATATTACTGTCTAGCAGATCAAGACTTTTAGAATGATGATACCTCACAAGACACACTTTGTACAAAACATATCCTAATTGCTTGACAGTGGTGAATATTGGGGTGCCAGGGAAGTTCCTGTGACACCCTATGTAAACAGCTTTCTCCATTGTCCAGGTGAGAAGGAATATGATCCGATACAAACATTCTGCTGAACTAAACCTCCAGAACGTACAGCTAGCTACCTAGTAGTAGTTGCTACTGTCAGTGCACAGTATCCAGGCTACAGCTGCTATAGGTACATTCCTACCCATGATGCATGTATTTGTTATGTATGGTTATTTGTATTCCCATTGCACTTAGGATCCCCAGTCAAGGAGCAGGGCCTCACTGTGCCAGGTGCTCTATAGACAAGTAACAAAGAAGTCCCATCCCCAATGAACTTCCAGTCTGGGTGTCAGACAGGATGCAACAGGTGGACAAAATAGACAAATGGGGTGGGGGATGGGGAGGCAGAGGGAGGAACAAAAGAGAGTTTAGCAGGAATACAGAAGTCACGGCTTGTCGGTTGCCTAACCAATAGCATGCAGGAGTGTTTTATAGATCTCACCCCAGAGGTGGGTTTTCAGGAGGGATTTAATGGTATGTAAGGTGGTACCTTTTGATGGGGAGTTTGTCCCATGCATTGGGTGTCCTGGGAAGAAATCTTGGAATCACTTGAGGGAGAAGCAGCCAGATGGATGCTCGTGGTATCATTGGCAAAACTAATGATGTCCCCAGTTACACGTGTAGCAAGGGGAGTTTAAAGGTGCTGAAATTCCTAGTCTGAGCTGCTAACAAACATTCCATACACTTAAAAACACATCAGTCATTCAACAAATCGGTTAAAAGCATAAACATGATATGCCACCATCCAAACCACACAGACTAGTTCTCTGATCCTTCCAGCTGCACATCCTGACTGAGGTTTTAGAAAGAGTATTAGTGCACGCTCCTATTGACTTGCATTTATTGAAGTGTGACAGCGATGAAATAAAAACTCCCTTTCTGTATTTATTAACCAGCTGCTGAATCTCAGTCAGTATGTTTATTATACTCAGCCGGCATTTAGGAATGGGACTTGTGTTCCTACACCTTTTTGGTGCTTTTGAAAATCTCCGTCTTAACCAACAGGTGGCTAAGGATGATCCAGCTGATATAGAGTACTTGGGCATTCAGAAAGCCTCTGACAAGGTCCCTCACCAAAGACCCTTAAGGAAACTAAATAGCCATGGGATAAGGGTGAAGGTCCAATCATGGATCAGTATCTAGCTGAAAGATAGAAAACAAAGGGAAGGAATAAATGGTCAGTTTTCACAATGGAGAGAGTTGAACAGTGGGGTCTCCCAAAGATCTGTACAGAGACCTGTGCTGTTCAATGTAATTGGACAGGGGGGTGAACAGTGAAGTGGCAAAGTTTGCAGATAGTACAAAATTATTCAAGATAGTTAAGTCCAAAGAGGAATGCAATGAGTTACAAAGGGATCTCACAAAACTGGATGACTGGGCAACAAAATGGCAGCTGAAATTCACCATTGATAAGTGCAGAGTAATGCACACTGGAAAAAAATAATCCCAGCTATACATATACTATGATGGGTTCTAAATAAACTGTTACCATTCAAAAAAGGAGATCTTAGTGTGACCCTGGATAGTTCTCTGAAAACTTCTGCTCAATGTACAGCGGCTGTCAAAAGGGCTAACTGAATGTTAGGAACTATTCGGCAAGGGATAGAAATCAAACTGAAAATATCATAATGCTATTATATAAATCCATGATGTACCCACACCTTAAATACTGTGTGCATCTCAAAAAGGATATAGAGGAACTGGAAAAGGTTCAGAGAAGGGCAACAAAGGCGATCAAGGGTATGGAATGGTTTCCTTATGAGAAGAGACTAAAAAGATTAGGGCTGTTCAGTTTAGAAAAGAGATGACAAAGGGGACATGATAGAGGTCCATATGATCATTAATGGTGTGGGGAAAGTGAATAGAGAAGTGTCATTTACCCTTTCACACAATACAAAAAACAGGGGTCACCCAATTACATTAATAGGCAGCAGGTTGAATACAAAAAGAAGAGGAAGTACTTTTTCAAGCAATGCACAACTAACCTGTGGAACTCATTGCCATGGGATGCTGTAATGGCTAAAAGTATGAGTTCTAAAAAGAGATGGATAAGTTCATTGAGGATAGCTTCATTAATGGCTTTTAGCCAAGATGGTCAGGGACGCAGCTCCATGCTTGGGGCCACCTTAAGCCTATGACTACCAGAAGACGGGGATGGATCTCTCTATAATGGCCCTGTTCTGTACACTCCCCTGAAACTCTGGAATAGGCCACTGTCAAAGCCAGGATACTGAGCAAGATGGACCATGGCATGAGCTAGTATGACAGCTCTTACGTTCTATAACAGATATTGATAGTGGAACTAGCTGTGTCTTTTCAGCTTAATTATTAATAGTAATGAAACTCAAATGTATAGATCAGGCTGCATTTGAGGTGCTCAAAGGGCATTCCAAAGAGAGTAAGTACTAATGGGAGTTACTAGGTGGTGCTGTAACACAGTTTTTCAAGTTCTTTTCCGGAGGGCGCCAGTGTGACCTGCTGCAAACAGTAAGGGAGTTTGCTTTCTGCCTGAACCAGGGTTTGGGGCGTGGGCAGAGATTTCTAAAAAGAAGGGACTGAACGTGAGCCCTTTAACCACCACTGTTCAAGGACTGGTGTATATAGTTACCCTGAGAAAAAACCTAGACTCCATGTCACCTATGTCTCCTCCAGCCTGCACAGCGCCAAAATCTCATATCAGTCAACAGAGGGGCAGTAGTGTTAGTACCTCCCATTTTGCAGGAAGGGAAACTGAGCTTTTAGGGGATTTGCCCAAGTGCTTAAGTACCTTGCTGAACTGGGGCTGTAAACCTTGATCTTGCAAAATGCTGAGGCCCCAGATCCTCAAAGCTCTCCAGGTGTCTAGCTCCCAGTGGGATCCGGGTCTGAGTGCCCCTAAATCCCATGAACTCCAAGAGCTTTGGGTGAGGCCCTCAGAGCTCTCTCCTCCACCGTACTGAGCATTCCTGGGAAGTGCTGAGAGCCCTCAACTCTGACTATGTCAGTGGTAGGACAGGAGTCAGGGAGGATCAGGCTTTTAGGCCCCAATCCACTTAAGTACATTATTCTTGGGGGGGACTGCACATGCAGAGTAAAATGAAACGTGCGTAAGTGCTTATAGCACTGGGAGCTTGAAGCTTTCCCCACATGCAAACAGAGACTAGAAATGTAGCTTGTAAGGCAAGTATTCTGCCTCTCCTCCCACCGACCTTTCTCCACAGGAAGAAAGCTGCGTGTCACAGCTGTTTGTGCTCTCTTGCCTTTAAAGTCTGTTATACCAGTGAGCTCTGGACTAGAAAGAGCTACGGCAGTCTCCTCAGTCCTCAGTCGTGGACCGAGACATCAACAGAAGCCAAGCTGCCCTAATTATAAACTAGCATTTTTATTGATGGTACAGGGGCTGCTTTGCTGAAGTTGAAAGATACAGTGAGGAAAATGCGATCATGGATCCTCACTGTCTTAAGAAAGTTAATTAGACTCTTTGTGGCAGATTAGCGAAGACAGGCTTATTAGACCCATTTATACGCTAATGATATGCATATACTCTGCTATCAAAGAAAAATGCATTTAAATAAATTGATTTACAGTTCAGTTGTTATCGTGTCTTTAACCAGCACTTTTGCACTCACATTATACAAACTTAATTGGCTTTGAATCTGAACATTTTTTTGACATCCCACCATTAATTTAGCTCCAGCCATTGTTCATCTCCAGCTTGCTATAGCGCGGCCGTACGTTAAGGCCACTCCGGTCAGTGGGGTTTTTTTCTTCCTTAAGTGAATTTGTGCTGGTGAAAGGTACCAGAATCATAACCCTGGAAGGCTGAAGACGTCCATTTATCCCCAGCAAGCTTTCCCAGCAGCCTCCCCACACCTCAGCCCTGAGCTAGAGGGACCGTCGCTACAAGTGGAGAAGGAGGAGTTCAGTGTCTAGGGTCCATTCAGTCACTGGCCTCACTCGGAGACTGCCAGTCAAAGGACTAATTAGTGCCATTTGAAGCCTGAGCCTCCAGGAGTTGCATTGAGGCCACCAACTAATTTCACACAGGCCACCAGATGGTAATGACTTTCCGTCACTACTGACCTCAATTCAAATCAGTGGCCTTGAGGTGAAAAGCTACCTTGCCCATTCCCAACTCCTTTTCCCAGCTGCGGACCCCTAAAACATTTTGAATGGAGGCACAGACCCCTTCGGAAATCTTAGACATAGGCTGTGTGCCCCCAGGGGTCCACAGACCCCAGGTTGAAAACTACTGCCCTGAGCCATCTGCTCAGCCTTTGGTGGTGAAGGATTTTAACAGACTCCTCAGTAAGTAGTAGCAACAAATGAGGTGCCCAGCAAATGACCTGGATTTGACATCTTTAGAGCCAACCAATGTACCAAACAAAGTACATGAGCCTTTTCAATGGCTATGCTATGATAATTCAAATAATAAACAATAATAACAGAGGCTGACACTCAGCTGTCTTTTCTCCCATCAGGAGACAGGCCTCATTTCAGAACCCACAGTGCAGCCATCCCATGAAAATGTTTCCAGAAACACAGACAAAAAATGGCAATTCAATGAAATTAATACAGCCGCCATTAAAAGCCTGATCCAAAGCCATTGTGATTCGTGGGAGGCTTCTCATTCATTTCAATGGGCGTTGAATCATAGAATATCAGGATTGGAAGAGACCTCAGGAGGTCATCTAGTCCAACCCCCTGCTCAAAGCAGGACCAACCTCAACTAAATCATCCCAGCCAGGGCTTTAAAAACCTCTAAGGATGGATCAGACGCTGCAGCCGGCTGCAAGACAAAGGGATGGAAACATCAGTTGCTTTTAGCTTCTGTTTGCTTTTTGACAAAGGAAAGGGTCAGCTCTGGGTTGTATGATCAGTGAATATTAGTTACCAACATAGAGCTACATCCTCAGCTAGGATAGCGCTAGTGGCATCTGGGCTTACGCTCCTGCATGTTAGAACAAAATCCTTGTCAAATCTCTGTCTGCCTTCCCTCCCAGGCTGATCTAGATCCTAGGGATCCTGGCACCTGTTACCTGCCCTAAACATCAGTTCCCATTGCTGTCGCATGAGGGAGTGAATTACAATGAGTCCTGTAATGCCCCCAGCTGACCTTCTTTAGAAGGGCTCACCTTACATAGCTTCAGACATTTAATACCTAGGCGAGCTTACGGAGCATTTAATACCTAGACCTTTTGAAAAGGAGTGTTGGCTGTAAAGTGCTTAGTTCACTCAAGTTAATCCTCTCCAAGCTGAGTTATTATTACATACCAGGGCTGGCCAGAAAACAGGAATTCTGTTTAAGAAGAAATCTGGGCATTTGGAAATTTGTATCTGTTCTGCATTGGAACAAAATGGAGACCTTTCGGAATTTTTCACAAAAAACTTGAGAGCAAGAGAGAGGCTCTCTCCCGGGCTGTAGGCGACCCAGGTTAAAGTCTCTTCTGCTAATCAGGAAGAGTTGGGATTTGAATGTGGGTCTGCCCCATTCCAGGAGCATATCAGGGGTTTGGTTACAGCCCCCTGATCCTGGGCCCCAGCTTGATCAGCCTAGGGGTTGCTCTAATTCATGCCACTGGCCTGCCTGATCCTATGCCCATGGAAGATCAGGGTAGCTCAGTCATGCCTCCTCCTCCTCCACCATAGTGGGGGTGGGTTGGCTGGCACAAGAGCTAGCTTCTCTGGCTTCCCACCATGGAGAGTTCCCCTCTGCCAGGGAATTCTCCACTGGCCATTTGCAGCAAGAATTCATCTAATTTCAACTGTCTGAGTGGCACAAAGTAGCTAGATTGTATGGGACAATCTGTAATAGAACACCAGGCATTCTCCTCTGCACAGCTCAGCTGATTGCAGACACCCAAAAGCCACCACGAGGCTACCAGCAGCTTATTTTTTTCCTCCTTTCACAAACTTTAGAGCTCAGTGTGATCAGGAAACAAACATACCTGGAGTTGATCGGCTGGTAAACAGCAGGATTTGAAACTGATTCATCCTGAAGGCTCAAGAGGAGTTTCTCTGGAAATTCGCCTTTGAGTCAGAACAGGTAGATGAGACCTTGCAGGCGTACATGTCTCATACGATCTGCCAAGACCTTTGGTCCGTCTTGCTTTATGTCATCTGAAGGTCAAGGATTTCTGCTCCCACTGGCTTTCTGCTATTGGATGTGCTTGTAGTACCTCTTATTAGGAGTCAATAGCCAATCAAACTCTTCCTTGATCTCTCTTCCTCTTGGAGGTTATGCTGTCACTGTGGCTGGACACCTGGGTGCTCTAGGAACTTGAACGCACCCAATATTTATATTCTTTTCAGGTCTCTTCCATATCAGGGAACCCTTTATGGGACTGAAACATGAGATTGAATCTTGTCTTGGTGTTCCCGCCCCCTAGGAACTACAACACCATAGGAAACCAGAGCTTGTCCTATTTCAATTTCAGCCTCGTAGATGGCTCCCTGCAGCATGACAAAAACCCAGTGATAAACAAATACGAATGCAAACACTAGATCCCGTCTCCCTCACCCCAAGCTATAATTATTTCAAACAGAAGTGGTGCTCATCCTTTTGTATAACAGCAGCACCTAGAGACTCAGCCAAGATCAGGGACCCTTGTGCTAGGTGCTGCACATACACATAACGAGAATCAGTCCCTGCCCCAAACAGCTTACTGATAAGACAAGACAAAGGGTGAGAAGGGAATCAGATGCACAGAGAGGGGACGTGACTTGTCCAAGGTGACTTAGCAGATAAGTGGTAGAGCCAGGAACAGAACCCAGCTCTTCTGACTCCCAGAGCCCTTTCCCCTAGATCATGTTGTAAAACCATGTGCCAAGAAGGGGGTGAGTGTTAGACACTGAGTTAGGGTCTGTGTGCTCTGTAGAACCTGAGGTAGAGCAGTGGCTTTCAACCTTCCCAGATGACTGTACCCCTTTCAGGAGTCTGATTTGCCTTTCATGCCGCCAAGTTTCACCTCACTTAAAACCTACTTGCTTACAAAATCAGACATAAAAATACAAAAAAAAAAAAAAAGGTGTCACAGCACACTAGTACTGAAAATTGCTTACTTTCTGATTTTTACCATATAATTATAAAATAAATCAACTGGGGTAAATATTATACTTACCTTTCAGTGTATCGTTTATAGAGCAGTATAAACATGTCATTATGAAATTTGTACTGACTTGGCTAGTGCTTTTTATGTAGCCTGTTGTAAAACGGGGCAAATATCTAGATGAGTTGATGTACCCCCTGGAAGACCTCTACATACCCCCAGAGATACACGTACCCCAGGTTGAGAATCACGGAGGTAGAGTCTCAGAGGCCAGTTGCAACCAGTGGATTTGGATCAGGAGCTGAGTTCCAAACCTCCCCCCCCCCCCAAAGTGTGGGGCTTTTGGATCCCAGGTTTTGGTTCTGCCCAAATAATCACAGTTTGTATGGCTCATCAGGGCTGAAGCCTGAAGTCCTGTTGTGATAACTGGGCCTACACATTTACCCTAATTGACAGCTCAGCAGTAAAAAGTATGTGAAAGTTCATAAAATGTCACAATAACTTTGTAACAACACATGTTGATGGGGAAAGGAACGAATGGGAGAAAGACTGAATTAGCCTAAAAGGAAAAGACCACATTGATAGATTGAAGGACTATAGTCATGTCTTCACTAGCAATGTTAAAGCGCTTCCATGGCTGTGTAGTTGTGGCACCAGTGCTGGGAGACAGTGCTATAAAAAACCCACCTCCACGAGTGTTTTTTCACTCCCCTGAGCGAGAAAGTTGCAGCGCTGTAAAGTGCCAGTGTAGACAAGGCCTATGTTGAAATCATGCTTTGTGAAAACAGAAGACGCGGAACTGGAAATTAATTAACCAAAATTGATGTGTCAGAAACTAGGCCTAATTGGTGGACAAAATAAAGAGGGGATGGGCTATTCCTCCCATCACTCTCTTTTGGGTCCTTAAAGAAAGAATAGATGGAGAAAAAGAAAAATGGAGAGGAAGCAGAGACAGAGGCTAATGGTCCGAGCTTCACCCTCCGGGCTGCAACCCCCACCATCTCCTGGGAGGCTAGGCCTTTGTCATCCTAATCCAGAGAGATGGCCTGACTAGACCAGAGAGGGATCCAAACAACATCACCATCTCTGCTAGCTCCTAACTGCCACCTGAGATGAAAGATGGCTGGACTTAAACAACAGTTTCACCCCTCTCAACTAACTTCTCCTCTTTCCCCCAAAAGGACAGTTATTACCTCTTCTTTCTTTGATACTATCTCAGAGACTGTCAAACAAGAATGTTTTTTTTCCCTTCTAAAACTCTGTCCAGCTACAAGGAAAGGGAACAAGAAATGTGGTTAAAATGAAAGCCTGATTTAACACTTTACATTTCAGAGGCTTTAACTGTTTTTTCTTCTCTTCCATGTCTTTAATAAAAGGCTAAAACGATTTTTAATGGTGTTTGTGCCCTGGAACTAAGCAGGTTGAGATCTCTCTAGACCAAACCCCAAACCTTGTTTAACACTGTTTAATGTTCGACAGTGACTGGGTTATGCTAACACCTTTGGCCAAGATATTCCATCTAAATTAATACAACAGTCCTTACTCTGGTAACACTCTCATTGACTTGGAAGTGGTGTGTGCTCTACTTCTGAAACTCAGGCCACTTATTTAGGTGCTCCCGAAGTTTGAGAAAATTGGCCTGGTTCCACAGACATCAGAAGGCCATGAGGTAAAATCTGTGGTCATAAACACCACGCGGTCATAAGGGAGTAACATCAGACTTTGGCATCTGCCTCTTCTTTGCCATCTGCTTCACCTAAAGTGTCGGGACCTTGGCTTCTTTCCCCCACTTGTTGCTGGTCCAGGTTGGACTAATGGGGTCTCTCTGGGTCCCTTTGGCTGCCGAAGGTGCACTGTGCTTTTCCAATTCAAGGAGATCTTTTCTGAGATGGAGCAACCAGAACTGCACACATGAATTTATCTAGTTCTTTTTTGAATGGAAGGGGTTGCTTTGAATTACATTAACTTTCATGCATAGCTTAGACTGCAATGTTTGCATAACACTATCATACCACTGAAATTCCCCTTGGGTCTGGTCTTTTTCATTAACCGGTGGTTATAACTCTTCCCTGCAACTTTACAGTAGATACACAGGCTTTTATTGAGAATTTCTATGATCTCCTCTCCAACATGCAGCACAACTCCAATGGAATGGGGAGAAGGTTCCCGGCTCACTCTATGCATAACTATTCTTCTACTGTTACATCATGCAGTGGGGTCAGTCTGTCACTAAAGCTGTGAATACTGGAGATGTATCTGACCTAAAAGCCTGGATCTGCAACCACCTGAACTTTGGCATAAATCTAGATCCAAACTCTGCTGCACGGGTTCATCTCTGGTGGTTCTGGCATTGCACCTTTCTATGTGTATTCCTTAGGAAACAGTGAGATTAAATACGTGCCCAGCTAGGATTTTCCAAAAGCAAATGAACAAATTTGCATTGTTAATAACAAAAATGTACCAACAGGGAAAATTTAAAAAAAAATATCCCTGGAAGGCTAATAAGTGCAGGCAAGTGTGTGTTTTAGTGGCTTTAGCAAATAATTCAGGTTTTTGTGCTGCTCAACAATGTTTAATAATGAAATATTAAGAAATTAGCATAATTAAATGTTATGTTTATTATCTGATATTTTATGTTTATTAGCAAATATTATGATTTTGCTTCTGAATCTACCCTGAATCTCACCTCTTCAGGTCTTCAAATGTTGGATAAATAACAAGTACTATCAGCTGGATGTGTCCCCCAGGGATAGAAGGATGGGAGCTGGCATGGAACTGAGCTATTCCATTCCTCTCACCTTCAGCTGAGCACCCTGGAGTTGTAGCTCCACAGGCAGGAGGGGATAGTGACAGTGGCAAAGATTGGAAATAGACATTCACCACAGTCATGCTACATAGAATTACAGGGTTTCTTAAACAGAAGGTGGATATTAAAGGGAACAGTTACCACTGCAGACAAACCCACAGGTTTCCACCCAGCTTGAGTTCCAGCTTTGCCTCACTTGATTTGCTGGGGAAGAGTCAACCTGGCGTTTGTAAAGGGAAATCCTGCCTCACCAATCTATTAGACTTCTTTAAGGGAGTCAGCAAGTATGTGGATAAGTGTGACCCAGTGAATATAGTGTACTTGGACTTTCAGAAAGTCTTTGACAAGGTCCCTCATCAAAGGCTCTTAAGCAAAGTAGGCAGTCATAAGAAAGAAGATCCTCTTATGGATCGGTAACTGGTTAAAAGACAAGAAACAAAAAGGTAGGAATAAATGGTCAGTTTTCAGAATGGAGAGAGGTAAAGAGTGGTGTCCCCCAGGGATCTGTATGGGGACCAGTACTATTCAACATATTCATCAATGATCTGGAAAAAGGGTAAACAATGAGGTGGCAAAATTTTCAGATGATACAAAATTACTCAAGATAGTTAAGTCCAAAGCAGAATGCAGTGACTTACAAAGGGATCTCACTAAACTGGGTGACTAGGCAACAAAGGGTACGTCTTCACTACCTGCCATATCGGCGGGTAGCAATCGATTTATCCGGGATCGATATATCGCGTCTCGTTAAGACACGATATATCGATCCCCGAACGCGCTCACCGTCGACTCTGGAACTCCACCAAAGCGAGCGGCAGTAGCGCAGTTGACGGGGGAGCCGTGGCCATCAATCCTGCACCGTGTGGACCCCAGGTAATTCGATCCAAGATACTTTGACTTCAGCTACGCTATTCGTGTAGCTGAAGTTGCGTATCTTGAAGCGATCCCCCCCCCCAGTGTAGACCGGCCCAAAGAGGCAGATGAAATTCAGTGCTGATAAATGCAAAGTAATGCACACTGGAAAAGATAATCCCAACTATACATATAAAATGATGGGGTCTAAATTAGCTGTTACCCCTCAAAAAAGAGATCTTGGAGCATTGTGGATAGTTCTCTGAAAACATCTGCTCAATGTGCAGCTGCAGTCAAAAAAGCAAACAGAATGTTAGGAACCATTAGGAAAGGGATTGATAATAAGACAGTAAATATCATAATGCCACTGTATAAATGCTTGATTACCTAGCTTTCATTACCTTGCAGTTCTGGTTGCTCCATCTCAGAAAAGATCTATTTGAATTGGAAAAGGCACAGAAAAGGGCAACAAAAATGATTAGGTGTATGGAACAATTTCCATATGAAAAGAGATTAAAAAGACTGGGACTTTTCAGCTTGGAAAAGAGATAACTAAGGGAGGATATGATAAAGGTCTATAAAATGACTGGTGTGAAGAAAGTGAATCAGAAAGTGTTATTTACCCTTTCACATAACACAAGAACCAGGGGTCACCGGATGAAGTTAGAGAAGTTTCTGGAGGATAGGTTCATCAATGGCTATTAGTCAAGATGGGCTGGGACACAACCCCATGCTCTGGGTGCCCCTAGCCTCTGACTGCCAGAAGTTGGGTGTGGATGACAGGGGGACGACTCACTCGATGATTCCTGTTCTGTTCATTCCCTCTGAAGTACCTGCATTAGCCACTGTTGGAAGACAGTATTCTGGGCTAGCTGGACCAATGGTCTCACCCAGAATGGCCATTCTTATGTTTATGTTTACCAGGGACTACTCCCTGTCTAGAACTCTATACTGCCCACAGAGACATCTAATGGCTGAACAATATAACGCAAATAATAGCATTACAATAAAGAGCTTTAACCCCAGTTCAGATTGTGGTTCAATGATGGAAGGAAATCAATTTTCTAATATGTCTTAAGGATGCAGACAGGAGTATGTCTACTATGACTTCCATTGGGATGCCCTCAGAAAGCCTTGGGTGTGTTGAGCTTCCAGCTAAGTTTCCTAACGAAAGCAAGAAACAGTATGTACTGTTCTCGTGCAGCCAGTGCACTGGAGATCAGTGACACTGGTATAAACTCGGCTATCATCTAGGAGCAAAGGGGCATGCAATACACAACACAGGATACATTGTATGTAATATGGCAGGGCAGACTTTCATGTAAATGAAACAAAAATACATGCATGTTCCTTCCTTTGTGTTAAGATCATGAGCCTTTGCTATCAGGGCACATGATGCTGTAGGGCAATGATATCTGAGCCCTCATCCCCTCTGAGATGAAGCACTCCAAGGCTCTGTCTGTTGCCCTCTTCTCTTCTCCATTTACAGTCTCCCTATGGGATATTTTGTTAGTTGGTCCAACCTTGGCCATTGCTTCTTTGTGGATGGCTCTATAATACTACATCTCCCTTGGTGCATTCTCTACTCACAATCTCTGTCAGCTTCTGGATGTATTGTAGCTTATACTCCTGAGTGCTTCCAGAACTGTAATCCTCCTTGCACTTAAACCGTCCTCTGTGTCCCATGCCTCTGACTGTAATCCTTATAGTATGCCTTAACTTGTCTCCCAGTGCCAAAAATTTGAACATCACCTTGTCCCTAGGCTTTCCTTTCCCACCTCTCCTTCGTCTGTAAATCCAGCGGAGTGTCAGACTGACGGCTTTGAGGGTCACAGTCTTTGCCCTACAGAACAAAGCTGCCTACTCACTGCCCTGTCAATGCACCTTGAACCTGGGAGAGAATGTCACACCTCTATGGCTCTTTCATTCTTTGGTTGTTCTGCTGAGACTGTAACCAGGAGGCCGGGGTGGTGGTTTACATGATGTTCACTGCTGGCTGGAGGATCCCGACTGAAACTGGGATTGTCTTTCATATAGACCTCAAGGTAGATATCAGATGGGAACAGCTTTTTATCACCACCACATGGGCCTGATTCAAACCAGACACCTCCAGTGGCTGGCTCAGTATCCCATTAGCAGGTCCTTAATCTCTGACCTGGGGGATCTTGACTTGGTGAGGCCTTTGTTTCTTTTTCTCATGGGTCAGGATTTGGGTTCTCTCTGTCTCTCATTCACGCCCATTGTAATGGTTGCTGGCTGTGCCCACTTCTGGTGCCAAAGTACCCCAGGAAACATGTGCACCTAATGGGTGTCACATACATGCATCCCCAAAGGCTGTTGGCCCCTGATGTACTGTATAACAATCCCGGGGAATGGGGGGAGGTCCCTGAAGCCAGGTGGAGCCTTTGCACTAATGTTCTTCAGGGTCAGTCTAGGATCACAGTTTGAAACACATGTAGGGGAATTCAGATTCTGCATGCCACAGCATGGGGCCCGCAACGCTGTCTGCTTGCAAATCATTCATTCCATTATGCCGACACAGATCTCCATCATTCCTGCATTGCCTTGCTTTGCAACAAGAGATGCTCCGAAGAGCAGCCCCGCTGCCCTGTGTTGCAGAAGGAGCTGCTCACGCGGTGTATAAATCCAGCGATGTGAGCACAGCTAGGGCACTAGAAATGGCCTGTGTTCCAGGGCACACTGGTGAGCAGGACAACAGCAAAGCTGCACAAAAGTGGGAGGGATCATTGTTTGAGACATCCTATTTTCCCGGGCTGGATCTGAACAAACCTCTCCTCTCAGACTCTGGTGGGGACATTGAGGGCAGGGGAAGGAGCATTACTGAGTGGACAGATGGGTGGCAGAAAATGAATTAGCTGCCTGGACCCGCGATGCAATGCCTTTTTGCTGAGAGACCCCTGCTTTCCATAGCTCCTGCAGGTCTCATCATCAGTGGAGGCTGAGGCCTACTTGCTCTGTCTCAGCACAGCTTGCACACTGTCAGCCTTCATCAGGATCTGCCCTGTTCAGGCTCACGTGCAGTCATTATTTTAAGACTAGAGATGCGAGCACAGTGGATTTTATGTGCTTAACTGCTGAGATAAACATTAATTAGTTTTCAATTTCTGTAAAGAACCTCCAACAGAAAGATTTGTTCAGTGGCTGCGGCCGATTCCGAAATTGGGGAAAAGGGAGCAGAAAATTACCAGGAGAGAGGAGAAAGGGCACTGGAAAGGCACAGAGTATGTGGTGGAAGGCCGGCAAGGGTTAAACCCAGCGTGAGCTGAACATGTTACTCACACAACAAAAATCGCCTGCATTATTGAGATGCCGAGCAGGATAGACAGGGAGGGGCTGAAGGACAGGGAGATGAGCAGAGATGTGGAGGGGGAGAGGGGAGAAGAGAGGGAGACATGATGGGGGAATAACCCTGCCAATTTGTTCAGTAAGCTGTGAAACACCTTACTGCCCTGCAGAGCCACGCACTTGGCTGAATTACCGAGAAAACATTGACACCACCTGCGGGAAGAGTGGCCCATAAGGAGAAGATTCCCAGAGATCTCGTGTCTTTGGATTTTTTTTAAAAAAAGCTTTCATGTATTTTCCAAAGAGGTACCTAAATAATTAGCCCCAAAGCACGAGTTGGTGCAGTTCCAATGAACCCCCCTCCAGATCTCATACACAGTCAAATTAAATAAATAACCCCCCCACACACAGCTTGCAGCCCCCCAACAGCACGTGATGTGCTTAGAAGTGAATTGCAAATGACATTTCATTAACGGCTTGAATAAAGCTGTTTTCCCTCTCTTCCACAATGCCCAAAAGCTACTGTAATCTCTGGCACAAAAGTTCTCTTTGGACAAACAAAGCCAAGACGTACGGATGGTTATGGGTGGGGATTTGGTGGCAGGGATGTTATGCTGACCCCACTGAGTCACCCCAGACCCTGATTTTAGGACAGATGAGCTTACCATTCACTTTGGAGAGTAAAATAAATGGAGCAAAATCTACAGGGAACATGCAGGCTCTTGGGCCAGGAAATAAGGGTAGGAAAGATGGGCTAGTGGTTAGGACACTGGACTAGGAGCCAGGAGACCTGGATTCTATTTCCAGCCCAACTGGTAGAATAGATCAAATGCCATTTGGGCTAGGATGGATGGCCTAGTGGCTAGGGATAGGACTACTTAGGACACCTGGGTTCTGTTCCTGGTTTAAACACAGACTGCCTGCATGACCTTTGAAAAGTCACTTAGGCTGCCCAGTGCCTCAGTTTCCCATCTGTAAAATGGGGATGCTCGCTCAAGGATGTTGTGAGAATAACAACCTTCAGTGACTGTGAGGTGCTCTGTTGCAATGTGATGAGGGCTAGATAACACTTGGAGAGAAGATCAGCTCTGGGTGTAATCAGGGGTCCAAGAAATTTGTGCTCAAAAAGTGGAGAGGCTTGGAGCCCTAGAGCCATCATGGCTGGTTTGTTCCATGCAGACCGGGCCAGCTCTGTGCTCACCAAATGGACGTGCTGCTCTGGGAAGCACCTGCACATCACGGCAAGTCGATGCACTAACCTGCGAAGTGCCACTGACGCGCCAGCTTCTGCCAGAGCCTCGTCTGAAATGTGACAATCCTCATCACCCATCTCCTGCGGAAAGGACAGGCAGAGACTGCGCGAGTGAGGGAAATGCTAAGCGGTTGTGATGGCCCTGCTGTGGTACAGTACCTCGGTGCTCTCTCACATTTACTCCACAGCCGCCTCTGAGAGCTAAGCAAAATATAGGTGTTCTTAACCCTTTGCAGACTGCCGATGGACCCGTGTGCCTGGGGTCTGATCTCGCACTCTGTCCATCACACCCATGGTAGCACCGTCCATTTGTTTTTAAAGGAAAAGTCTCTTGTGTGAATTCAGTGTTGGTGAGCAGTGCTTGACCAGCAGCCCTGGGGATGGAAGTCCTGTCTTGCTCAACAGGCCTGGCCCAGCACAGACAGAGGTGTGTAAGATTTCCACTGCCAGAGTCTCCTGCCAATATGTTTCCCCATGATCTAGCTAGAGAATGCTTCTGTGCCCAGACTCTAGTCTTCTTCAGCGCTCAGCCTTACTGCTATGGCTGAGAAAGGGGCCGGCTGTGATGGTGGTTTCCAGGATGGGGACACTGGTCTAATAAAAAATGGCCAGAGACGCTCCCCAACTCGTTTCACACATGCCACCAACCACCCGTCAGCCAGGAATAGTGATCAGTTATCTCTCTGGGCTGTAGTCGTGCTAGCGACTTGGAGGTGATAGACTCAGACCCATCGCCAATTCCTCCAGCCATCCAGTCCTTCCAACAGTACCAATTTTTTACAAACACACGATGATTTCACTCTGGTGGGAGGAATTCACTTGGGGTGAAATTGCAAGCGGCACATTGCACTGCACTGGAACGATCTGGGACTGTCACAGCCTCCTAACCGGATTGTCATTCGGCCTGCACAGGTTCCAGCCGCCCATCTGAGCAAGTGTATCCTCCTGAACATTCCTTTACCCCTGGTCTGAAAAACACGGCTGTTCCTAACCGAACTGTCCCTCGGCACCATAGAACAATGCCTCAAGGTGGTCACGGTCTGACTTGTGCCCACAAAACGAGGAAACAACAGGCTGGTGGTTGGGAATTTTCCAACCAAATGTGTCTTTTCATAGGAAAATTTTCATTTTGGGCAACAGCTGCAAGCCACCCTGATAATCACCATTCTATTACGTCCTCTAGAACTTTGCCGGATGGGTTGGGCTTAATCTATGTGCCCTCATGAGTATACATTTACCCCAGCGGGAAAAGAGGCAAGGAGGAGGTAGGGCAATAGCCCTTGTCCCTTCCTTTGCGCGAACTCATCGAGCTGACCAGCCACAGAAGCGAGAGTGGAGGTGGCAACTTTCTGCAAGATGGTCGGGAGCGGAGGGAAGGGGAGAATCCTTCCTGGGGCTGCCGCTGTGGGGAGCTGTGCGGATCTGCAACATCTTTCACGTGAGGCTGTGCCTTAAAGGCATACTTTGGCTGTGCCACAAGCACACATGTGACGTAGTTTGATCTGTTCTTTCTTGAAGCTTCTCGTGGTTCTGGTCCTCATGGAACGATGCATGATCATTGGCTTCCCCACCCTCCTCCGCAAGCTGGGATTGCCTTTTGCGACATCCAAGCCAGAAGAATTAATATCTTGCCTAAATGGAGCAAGAGCTGCTGTTAATATGTACTCAGCTTGGCAAACAGTTCAACACTTCGAGCCTGATTCGGCAAAGCACACGTGCTTAAATGAAGTAGATAGGACTTAGCCGTGTGCTTTCAGTTAAGAGTGTGCTCTGGAGCACACAGAGAGGTTATTTATTCAATAAAGGAAGGACACAGTGTCCTGCAAATAGAACTTTATTTCATCCAAGTTTTCCAGCCTCTCTCTAGGTGTACATGAATGAAGGGCTGTGGGAGCCCAAGAAGAAACACCTGCTCTGAAGCATAAGGGACACAGCAGAAAATGTGTATGAAAAATGGAGGGGAAAGTGCCATGCAGGACCTCTTGCAGCATGTGGTGAATCTTTATAACTGAGCCTTTGCAAAGCAAGACTTGCAGGTTCTTATTTGCAATCCAGTAGCAGCTGGCAGTCCCATTGTACTAGGTGCTGTACACACATGTGGTGAAGGAAGGTCACCGCACCGAAGGGCTTACCCCTGAATAGACAAAGGGTGGGAGGGAAACAGAGGCATAAAAAGGAGAAATGACATGACCCTGATCTTGCAGCAGGTCAGAGGCCGGATAGAGCCCAGCTCTTCTGATTTCCCGTCTAGAGCCATATCCACTAGACCATGCTGCCTTCCCAGTAACATACTGCCTCTTTGGTAACAAAGTACCATCCAGCCTGGTCTATCCAGTGCATGAAAATGAAGGAGACAATGTACATGCGAACTATCAATTCACAGTAATTTTTCATAGGATTTGGGTCTAATTTATTAATTGTAGAGATGGACCCAAGGTAAAACTTCCAGATCCAAATATCCCTGAACTTTGGGAAGTTCAGAGCTGGCTCCAAGTTGAAACATTATGTGAGTCCATTTCTGATTAACTGGCAAATTGCTGGGTAGGTGAGTATAAGCCAAAATTTGGAATTAGTTTACATACTGCATATTCACAATCAGCATGTCAATTTCAAGAGTAATGTAAATGTTACTTACACGCTATTACTAGCTGAGAATGAAATGATGGATGCACCAGTGTAGTTGAGGTCTTATTACATGGTCTGAGCTGTGCGTGTGAAGTGGAAGAATGACCACTACAGGGCTGTTAGTTTTACATTCCTTTGTGAGCTTTGTTTTTCCTTTGCAACAATCCACTGATGCCCCTGCTCTGCCTTCAAACCAGTCTTTAAAACCTACTCCTTGCACTTTCCCTCCGGTCACTGATCTCCTGCAGCTCTGTCTCCTCCAGCTCTCAGGCCTCACCCTTGGTTTCTTTGTGTTGCTCCCCTCCAAGTCAGATTATAACCTGCTTGGGGCAAGTCAAGTGACCCTCACACCCATGGTGTGGCATAAGGAATACATAGAATAATAATGATTCTGGCCAGGGGATGCCAAGGAGAATAAAGGGCATTAAAAAGAAGAGAAATTAAACCACACGTTAGACAGGTGGGAGCCTATCCCAGTGGACTGGCCAAGGGGGCTGGGAGAAGGTAGATTTGGGGGTTATGACGTGGTGTAGCACAGACTTGCTGTGTTAACTAGAGCAGGTCACTTCACGTCTCTGACTTCGTTTCCCCATCGATGCATACAGTGTACTTACAGTGCTTTGAGAGACACGGCTGAAAAGCGCTGGATGGGCTAGACCCTAGCTGGCAGATATCACCATGGCGCTACTGATTGGGATGGAGACATGCTGATCTTCACCAGCTGAGCAGCTGAAGTGCTAGGTATCATTATTCAGAGGGTGGCTTTAGAATCTGCACAGCCGATCGGGGCTTCCCAACAAAAAATTGAAATGTCTGCAGAGGACTTGCCCGACCTGTTCTAAATCCACAAGCGCTTTCTTTACGTGATCGTTCTCTTATTTTCATTCTGGCGAATCCTTGCCCGGCCGGGCATTTCCGCCAGCACAGCTGTGGCAGACAGCAAGGCATCCGCCGGCGTGCAGGGGCTCTTGTGAGGTTTCGCTTGTGCACCGGCGATCCGTTAGGACAGGCAGGAGAAGGGACAGGCCCCGGCTGCCAGGCCCACTGTCAGAGCGAACTTTCCCTCTCCCGTTAATGACTTTGATGTTATTAGGCTGGACAGAGGGATGTCTGGGCGAATCATTTTCAATGCTATTACATATTCATAATGGACTAAATATAGTCAGAGAAACAGGACTGGCGGGCATACTCCTCTGGATGGTCAGAGTGGATGACTTCTCAGTCGAAATGAAATGCCATCGCTCGCCCTGTTGCTCCCCGCAGGGCAGAGAAACCCATACCCCTCGCCCCAAAGAGGAGCATGAAACTAAGACATAGTTGTTAGGTTTTTAGCCCGATCTCCCGGTGGCCAAATTCAAATAACATTTCATCTGGCCCAGGCGGTTTGTTCTGACTTGTAGAAATTTACAGTCTACAGCTTCAGCCGGGAGCGGGCTTTGTCAACCAGCCTCTCTCCTCCAGGGCTCCTGGGCCCTTTTCAGTGCCAAAGCCCCAGAGTCATGTTTTTCATTAAATGAGAAGGTTAATGATTTCAATTATGTAAAGGGAAGCAACTAAATGATTATAAATAAACCTTTTTCCTCAGCTGCGCAAGGAGGGAGGTAGGGGGGAAGGAAAGGGAGGGGGCTGGAGGTGAAATAAAAACCCACTGGATGCGCTCCTTGAGATTGCAGGACAAGGGGCCAGTTAGCGGCCTCCAGGCTGAAAATGGGGTCAAATCAGAAGCATCTGTGGCTGCTTGTTTGTCTGCAGTTGAGGAGCTGCCCGAGCCACCTCTCTGTGTGATTCTCCAGCGTGAGAGGTGGATAAGCCAACACAACCACCCCGGGTCCAGCTAAAAATGAATCAAGGCTGCACAGAGCCGGTACAGATGGTCCCGCTCTGTGAAAGTGCTCGACTCCAATGGCAAACAATGCCCCTTCCAGGCCCCCGTCCCTTCTGCTCACGCCTCTTAACTCTCCCATGTTGCGTGAGAAATCCCGAGAGGGCTTCACAGAGCCTGCCGACCACAAGGGCTGGAGCTGTCACTCCGTCCCTCCCAGCTGGAAATGCTCTTCTCTGGTCTCTGCTACTGATGTGAGGCTGGAGGGATTAACATAAGGAGAAATTAAAAGGACTAAATACAAACAGCTTGGCTACATGCCGTCCAGGAGAAAGAGGGATGCGATAACCATCTAGTTGTGTTTGGAGGGGGCACGCACCAGGGTAGGAAGGGATTTGAGAGGGTGGTTTTGGCACAGAGGATTCAAATTCAGCCCTGGCATAAGCAGGGGCACACCCCATTGAAACAAATGTCCGGTAATGGGCTCAGGTGGCCGTGTTTCGGTCTTGGCGAACCAACAGTTGTGTTCTGCCTTTCCTGGGACCCAGTGCGGACGAGCCCCAGTTTCAGATCTGTGCTCTATAGGGCTATCAAAGAGTCCTGCCCCCGACCATCCTCCCACTGGCTCACGTCCAGCTCACACACTAGTCACTGCCTTAAAAAATTCTCACCCTGGTGCTGAGACGGCTGGGAGCCTGGAATCGGCACAATCAATATTGCAGACGATCCAGGCTCGTCAGCAGCGCAAGTGCACCGTATGGCAGCCCCAGGCCAGCCAACACAGGCAGAGACTCATTCACTTCTCCAGCCCATGGCATTGCTCAGAACTGTAAAGCAGCTTGCGGAAAACTCGCCCCAGCACACAGCAAACCTGCCACCAGCATTGCCAAGATACACATAGAAATGTGGCAACCACGTCCTCGGTATTTCCAACATATACACAGGAGCAGGCTGTCCCCCAGCCCCCAGGATGAGCAAACTCCTGCTCTGCTGGAGGCATTTCCTGCACGCTGTCGCATGCGGCTTCACTACGAGCATCCCAACCAACTCAAACCCTGCAGCATCTCCCTGGCTGCCTCGTTCCCAGCCCAGCCCCGCACCCTGCTGGCACCCCGCCTCTCTACTGCTCCAGCCCAGCACTCAGAGACTTTAAGGTCAGACGGGATCATCGTGATCATCGTCTGACCTCCTGCACATCGCAGGCCATAGAACCTCACCCACCCACTGTGGGTGCCACTTCCATACAGAGCAATTGTTTGGCACTTCCCTAATTCTCACGGTGCCACGCTTCCTCCCAACCTCCAGGGGACCGCACATGTAGCCCGCTCAGAATCAGTGGGCCTGCCTGTGTAGGGAGGGAGGAAGTCTAGCTCTATTTCAATAGTCAAAGCTTTCCAACCTAGCGTTAGTCTCCTCACACAATATTTAAGTCAGTAGGAGCTGCTGGTGCTCAGCACTTTTGAAAATCAGGTCACTTCTATCTGGGCACCTAGCTGTAGATTTAGGAGCCTGACTTTGGGCAAGGTTGGCTCAAGTGTTTAGGAGACGAGGAGAGGAGATATTTCTCCTATTGTTCCATGACTGCACCAACATTCCATTGAGAATTAGAAAGAAGGGGAGAGAAATGTCGTGTGTGCCAGTGTATTGTACCTTGTGTTAGGGGCTTCACCCACTCTGCGAGAAGAAGAAGAAAAAAAAGATTTTTCTCCTGTTTGGGTGTGAATGAGGGCCCTTATTCACACTACTGTGCGTGCGGAATTGTTAGTCATAAAGGGTTTCACCCCACCACAAACACATATACAAGAAAAATAAAGGCCCTACACATGATAGTAGCCCAGGTTCAGCAAAGTATCTGAGCACATGCTTAAACTGCGAGCATGTGAGTTGCTCCAGAAAAGTTAAAGACAGACTGTGTGGAGGCATTTTGCTGAATAGGGGTCATTGTCAATGGACTAACGCAGATGTCTTGTTCCTGCGTAGGAGTGTGAGTATGTATATGGATGTTCTCAGAGGTATGTTCCTTAAAACTAGGCATACCTGTGATGGTTCTTGGGGTACCCAAGACTGAGGGTCACCTCATTACCACCTGCCTCCAACATGAAGGAGTCTTTCTGGTGGTAGCTGGGGGTCAGCTCCCAGACACCGACAGCCCTTCAGCCACTCCAGCGCTCTCCTCACGACAATGCTGGCCCTAGCCTCACCTTGCAGGTTAACAATCGGTGCATTCTATCCCCGAGTCCCTGGGAATCGCTCCCCTGTGATATCCAGCCAACACACACCGAAATCCCAGGCCCTCTGCACCCAGAGGTGCATTGTACCCCAGATAAATCTCCGGATCTTAAACCACCACTCCTGCAAAGCAGACAGCGCTACTGATCACTGCAGATAAAAATAAATAAATAAATAAATAAATAAAAAGAAAGCTTAAACTAGAAGAAAGTTCAGTCTGTGCAGAGCTGGCTGGTTTCACGAGAACCAGGATCCAAACCTTCATGAACCACCCTCTCCCCGCACTCCTTAAAAGGTTTTCTCCATGAATGGCTGAACAGATACACAGTGCCTTTGCCTTCTCTGTTCTACTGACTTTTTTCCCAGCCAGGGCCATCTCCCACCCAGTGGAAGGGTCCTGTTCACCTCGGAGTTGCTTTGACCATTTGCAATTGTTTTGATGGTTTTCCATTGACTGTTCTGGGGGTGTGGCATAGGTAGGCAACAGAGAAATGTTCTGTAAGGACACGGTGTAGAGAGTTAGGCAAGTCTAAGGTGAGCGCTATTTGTAAAGAACAGGGGACCCTTTCACAAGGGTCACAGTATCCTTAAAGCCAAGCATGCGTTTAAGTACTTTCCTTGGTCAGGATGACCTTAAACATGTGCATAAGTGCTTTCCTGAATCAAGGCCTATATGCAGTACTGTCAAAAACAATAAGTATCTGAGATCAGTCATGGGCAGGGATCTGAAAAAAACCAACCAGCCCAACTGCCTGTAGGAACCTCCACCTTGGCAAGTGAACTGGGAATCTTCAGATTCTAAGCAACTAAATCTGCTACCTGTGCTGCAGGACCAATGGTGACTCAGGTTGATAGTAGGGCTGCCAAGCAATTAAAAAAAGAAATCGCGCGATTAAAAAAAGAAGTTGTGTGATTAATTACACTATCAATAATAGAATACCATTTATTTAAATATTTTTGGATGTTTTCTACATTTTCAAATATATTGATTTCAATTACAACACAGAATACAAAGTGTACAGTGCTCACTTTATATTTATTTTTATTACAAATATTTGCACTTTAAAAAACAAAAGAAATAGTATTTTTCAATTCACCTAATACAACTAATGTAGTGCAATCTCTATCATGAAAGTTGAACTTAATGTAGAATTATGTAAAAAAAAAACCTGCATTCAAAAATAAAACAATGTAAAATTTTACAGCCTGCAAGTCCACTCAGTCCTATTTCTTGTTCAGCCAATCGCTCAAACAAGTTTGTTTACATTTGCAGGAGATAATGCTACCCGCTTCTTGTTTACAATGTTACTTGAAACTGAGAACAGGCATTCTCATGGCACTGTTGTAGCCAGCGTCGCAAAATATTTATGTGTCAGATGCACTAAAGATTCATATGTCCCTTCATTCTTCAACCACCATTCCAAGGCACATGCGTCCATGCTGATGATGAGTTCTGCTCAATGACAATCCAAAGCAGCTTTCTTTTTTGGTGGTTTGGGTTCTGTAGTTTCCACATCAGAGTGTTGCTCTTTTAAGACTTCTGAGAGCATGCTCCCAGGGCCGACTCCAGGCACCAGCTTACCAAGCAGGTGCTTGGGGTGGCCACTTTGGAGAGGGGCGGCACATTCAGTTGTTCAGTGGCAATTCAGAGGATGGTCCCTCACTCCTGCTCGGAGCAAAGGACCTCCGGCTGAATTGCCGTCGCAGATTGTAATCGCGATCGCGGCTTTTTTGTTTTTTGTTTTTTTCTGTTTTGTTTTGTTTGGCTGCTTGGGGCAGCCAAAACCCTGGAGCCGGCCCTGCATGCTCCACACCTCATGCCTCTCAGATTATGGAAGGCACTTCAGATTCTTAAACCTTGGGTCAATGCTGTAGCTATGTTTAGAAATCTCACATTGGTACCTTCTTTGTGTTTTATCAAATCTGCAGTGAAAGTGTTCTTAAAACAAACAACATGTGCTGAGTCATCATCCAAGACTGCTATAACATGAAATATATGGCAGAATGTGGGTAAAACAGAACAGGGGACATTGAACTCCTTGGGGGAGAATTGTATCACAAATTTAATTAATGCATTTTTTTTTAATTGGCATTATCAGCATAGAAGCATGTCCTCTGGAATGGTGGCCGAAGCAGGAAGGGGCATATGTATGTTTAACATATCTGGCACGTAAATACCTTGCAATGCCAGCTACAAAAATGCTATGCAAATGCCTGTTCTCACTTTCTGATGACATTGTAAATAAGAAAAGGGCAGCATTATCTCCTGTAAATGTAAACAAACTTGTTTGTCTGAGTGATTGGCTGAACAAGAAGTAGGACTGAGTGGACTTGTAGGCTCTGAAGTTTTACATTGTTTTGTTTTTGAGTGCAGTTATGTAAAAAAAAATTCTACATTTGTAAGTTGCACTTTTATGACAAAGAGATTGCACTACAGTACTTGTCTGAGGTAAACTGAAAATTACTATTTCTTTTGTTTATAATTTTTACAGTGCAAATATTTATAATAAAAAATAATATACACTTTGATTTCAATTACAACACAGAATACAAAATATATGAAAATGTAAAAAAAAAATATTTAATACATTTATTAAACAATAGAATATTGTTTATCAGTGTGATTAAAACTGTGATTAATGTTTTTAATTGTGATTAATTTTTTTGAGTTAATTGTGTGAGTTAACTGTGATTAACCGACAGCCCTAGTTGATAGCACTGTCCTCACTACCGATTGCCTCTTCCAAACCTCTGGTCACTAATGGGGGAGACTGATACAACAGGGATTGGTGGCCACTGAGCCACGTCATCTGTGGTTACTAGACGTGAGCACAATTCAGATTTTTTGATTCATTGCAATTACAAAAAATTGTGGGGGAGAGGGAAATCTGGGAAGTTTCAGGGGAACAGAAAATGAAATTTTTTGGTGAATCAAAAAGTGTGTGTGTGGGGAAATTCACCGTGGCAAATTAAATGGTTTTGTGCAGATTTTGAGCATTTTTTAAAAAAAAATTTAAGGACATTTCAAAACAAAAGTTTCAAATAAAAAAAAATCTCATTCAGAAACCTTCACAACAAAACATTTTGATTTTTTAATAGATTATTTCCCCTCCTCCCCCCAACCGAAACAGGTCAGCAATATTGACACAAAATTCACAAAATCTTTCAGTGTGGCTGACACTACATTTTTCAGTGAAAAGCAAAAAAGTTTGTCAAAAAAAAAAATACTTTGCTCAGCTCTACTGTTCACACTAAATGAGTCCCATGTGACTCCCACTAAAGGAAATCAGACCTTCTAATTGGTGTGACTCACAGATAGATGCTTTTTTCTTTATTAGCCATGGAATTTTTATTCAGATGAGAATAAAACAGTAATATAGGGGTGTGTTTTCAGCCTGGAAATTCAGGAAATTTGTCTTGGAGCTATTGCTATCAAGAGTTATGCACATACTATTTCATGCCGCCCCAGAGATTTTCTCATTGCAAGAAACTCTACTGCCTTTTTTCTTCTTCTTTAAAAAAAAAAAATCTATTTGTTCACTTTAAAAGACTGGATTAAGATACAAAACCCATAACTGAATATATGTGCAGGTTTTTCTATATTACAGCTCAACACAACATAGTTAAAAAACTTGAACTGGTTGAAATTTTTCAACTTGTGAAGGGTCTAGGAAATTTTGACTGAAAAAATGCAAACATTTCAAAAATTTTATAATAATTTTTTTTACTCTGTTTTTTTACTAGGTCTATTAACAATTTATTTCTCCTTTACTAAGCTGCTAAGAACCACAATCAGCATTTCTGACTCTCACAGTTTTATCCTAAGCTGCATGATATTGGTGTTACTCTTAAAGCCCCAGCTTCTGGAGTCAGGTGAGAATCTCAGCTTTCATTCAATAAAACAAATTTCTAGCCCTGCTGGTTGCTGAGAAACATTTGAAAATGTGAATCTTAAAAGCTCAAACCCTATAGGGCAAGTTTTTAAAAAAATAAGCAAACAATATATATATATATCATAAAAATCACGATATTTTAAAGAATCTCATGATTTTGGGGAGGCTAACTCATGATTTTTGAATATTTGGGCTTTATAATACTGCAGTCTATGTCTATCTTTCCTGTGCAGCAGCCAATGACATTCAAGTCAATTAAATCTACGCAAGGAAGGCAGCTCCCTTCTCTGCTTTAGGGGCTAGCAATATCCACCCTCATTATTTCACAAAGTGGTTATAAACCAGATGGTGATCAATTGTTCTCCACATCCACCAAGGATAGGACAAAAAGCAAGGGGCTTAGGTAGCAGCAAGAGAGATTTACCTTAGGGTTAGAAAGCATTTCCTAATATCCAAGGGAAGTTCAGCAGTGGAACAGGTTAGCCAGGGTGGTTATGGATTCTTGGAGGTTTTTAAGAAAAGGGTGGGGGTGGGGAATGGGTTAAATGACCTCCTAAGGTCCTTTCCAACCCCTATCTTTCTATGGAATCCAAATGCAGAATCCTTCATCCCAGATGTGGACACAGAATCATAGAAGCTTAGGGTTGGAAGAGACCTCAGGAGGTCATCTAGTCCAACCCCCTGCTCATGTAGAATGTCTTTCAGTTTGCCTTTAAGATCCATTTAAAAACTCATCTTCATATCGATGCCTTCCATATGCATTGCCTCAGACGGAGTCTCATCATCAGCTAGCATAACTGTATGTTCAGTGTTCACATTCCTCATCAGTCAAAGTTCACAGGTGCTACCACTATCCTTAATTCTGCTGGGCTGGACAGAATGTTCAATTGTCCGCTAAACATCTCCCACCTAAAGTCTTCGGCAGTGAACCAGGTGGAGGCTCAAGCCAGAGTGGAAGGCAACATCTCCATCTTAAAAACAGCCTCAAGCATTTGCTTGAAGAGGCTGGCATTGCAGTGGTCTGACACGTATGGAGATTTGTACCCAAGAAGGGACGAGCTATCTTTGAAAAAGCCAGACTCAAACCCCTCCCATTTGAAAGAGCTGGCTTGCTATGACGACTCCGGGCAAGCTGGCATCCTTTTGGCCTTTACCATCATGCTGATGCTTTCAGCAAAGAACATAAGAATGGCCATACTGGGTCAGACCAAAGGTCTAATCAAGCCCAGTATCCTGTCCTCTGACAGTGACCAATGACAGGTGCCCCAAAGGGAATGAACAGTGATCCATGCCTTGTCACCCAATCCCAGCTTCTGGCAAACAGAGGCTAGGGACACCATTCCTGATGATGATGGTGGTGGTATGGGCCAGATTAATCAAACATCTATGCTTGAGGCCCATGCTTCCAAAACCGAGAAAACTATGGGTGATAAGCCAGTTTGGTGAAGAGTCTGCCTTCTTGAATCATCAGCTATCCCTCAAATGAATGAAGTTACTGGAGAGTGGCAAAGAAGAATTCTTCATCATGCAGTGTGGTGATGACAGCTGATGTGGATGGCTGGAGTGGAAAAGAGCATTATTTCAGAATATGTTGGGCTTTCTTTCTGCAGCTTGTCCCCGATTTAAATGTGGGACAGTTCACTGCCTCTTACTGCATGAGCGTCTTTATCAAAGGACCTTCCTACTGATGCTTGGTCAGACGTAATCAGCTGGTCAATGTCAGGAACTCTCAAACTCCACTATCACTGTACTAAGCACTGTGTACCTGTGTTTGTACATGAGTTCTTTGCCCGAACAGTCTATAGCAGAGGTGGGCAAACTACAGCCTGGGGGCCACATCCGGCCCCTGGCCCCTCCCCCACTGTTCCCCCTCCCGCACAGCCTCAGCTCGCCCCGCCGCTGATGCAATGCTCTGGGCAGCGGGGCTGCAAGCTCCTGAGGCAGCGCAGCTGCAGAGCCGGGGCCTGACCCGGTGCTCTGTGCTGCGCGGTGCCTGGCTATCTCCAGCCGGGTGGCCGCCAGCCACCGGTGCTCCAGGCAGTGCGGTAAGGGGGCAGAGAGCGGGGGGCTTGGATAGAGGGCAGGGGAGTTCAGGGTGGTGGTCAGCAGGTGGGAGTGTGGATAGGGGTTGGGGCAGTCAGAGGGCGGGGAATGGGGGGTTGAATAGGGGCAGGGGTCCCGGGGGGGGCAATCAGGAAGGAGAGGGTGGGTTGGATGGGCGGTGGGGGGCAGTCAGGGGCAGGGGTTGCTGGGGCAGTCAGGGGAAAGGGAGAAGGGGTGGTTGGATGGGGCAAGGGTCCCTGGGGGGCAGTCAGGAAGGAGAGAGGGGGGTTGGATGGGGTGGTGGGGGGCAGTCAGGGGTGGGGGTTCTGGGGTGGTCAGGGGACAGGGAGCGGGGTGGTGGATGGGGCAGGGGTCCTGGGGGGGCATCAGGGGGCAAGAAGCGGGGGGGGCATAGGGGGCAGGGACGGGCCATGCCTGGCTGTTTGGGGAGGCACAGCCTCTGCTAACCAGCCCTCCATACAATTTCCGAAACCCGATGCGGCCCTCAGGCCAAAAAGTTTGCCCGCCCCTGGTCTATAGTGTATGTGTCCTGTTGTAGTAGCTTGGAACCATGTTAATTCCATTTTCATCAACATTTTTCTTTAAAAAGATTCTGGTTTTCAATGAAAACCCCGCAAATTTAGTCAAAATTGGCTTGACGAAGAAGCCTTTTTGTTGTTGTTGAAAAGATGCTTCAAATGGAAAATTTCAACCATTTCAATGTGATTATATTAATTGACCCATTTATGGTCAGAATAAACACATGGGACATGATCATCATTATGCTGCATCTTATGCACTCATTTAAACCAGGGCAAAGTGGGTGTGGAATACTTGCAGTTCAGAATGGTGGCAATTGCCCTCACGTTGGGCTGACGCAAAAAACTACCCAAGAAGCAGAGCAATGGAGAATGAGGCCCATGCTTCCAGCTCTGCGCAGTTCGGTTTAGGCACATGCAAACACTGAGTCTGAGGCTAAATGAGGACACAGCTAATACGCCACGCAATATGAATGTCTCCCATTTGTATTTTCTTAGCAGAATATTTTTGCTTCACTCCACCCAACTGTTACAAGTTAGTCATTAGCCTATAGAGCCCTATGGCCTTTTGTGTTGATGTGTGTTTTGAGCCAATGTAAAATGCACATTGTTGCAAATATGCCTAAAAATCTTAACAGAGTCTGTAGCTAAACAGACCTATGGGTGCCTCCATGAACATCACACAAAAGCGCTTCTCCACCTCCTAGATCTCCAGCCACATCAGGACACGGTCTCCCAGCAAAGGACATACCTTCTTCGATACCAATAATCCAGAAGATGCCCTCAAGTAACTGGGTAGTTAGGGGTTGTTTAAAGAACTGGGTTACCCAATTCACCCTAGTGGTTACGTAGGGAAGTTCCTGTGGTAATATTTTACTCAAAGACAACCTAGATGCACCTATTACATTGATAGAAAGTAATCATTCCTTCCCAGTTGGTGTCTTTCTTGTCCCTAGACTTTTTTTGATCACCCTGTTCTTTACTGGCTTTAATTCTGGTGAAAAGTTGCAAGAGTGACATTTCACAAGTCTGAAGTCCTTTATCTTGGGCCTGATCCAAAGCCCTCTGAAGATTCTCATTGGCTCTACTGAGCTTTTGATCAGCCCCCCACAAAGTAAATGTAGTGTGGGTGAAACAGCCACTACAAAGAGGGCCTTAGCCCTGAACTAGAGGGATCGCCTCCCGGAGTGAGGGAGAAATTAGGTCTTCATAGTGTATTCAACCCTCGATCTCCCTGTTGAGTTCCTGCCAGTGACGGTGATTGTTATGATATGAACACCTAACCATAAGCAACTGGACTGAGACCCCTAACTCATTTCTGATATATTGCTAAACAGTCTTCAGATGGTAATTTTCAGTCAATGAAGCCTACCTTGTCAGTGATGAACAAACAAGACTTCAATGGCTTTGTAACCCTTCCCTGAAGGGTTTTGGCCCATGAAGCCCTTTGCAATGGGTGAGCACTAATCGGTTTTCCTGCTGTTTTTCAAGTGAGGGCTAAAATTCCTTTGGGGGGAAAATATTTCCACCTCTTCTTGTAAGCAGCTCATGAAATGAGATCACTCAGCTTGATTGGATTCAGACTTTTCTAACATTATCCAAAGACTCCCAGATGAAATTGACCAATACCAAGATCCCTGCTTCTTCTCGTTCCAAACACTCCTAAAAGAAACATCCATTGCATGGAGCATTTCAGACAGAATGACCATGCAGCAGTATGCCAGGAAAACCACTCCGTGTGCTTCTTGTCATGCTAACCTCCCATTTGTGCCTTCAAGCTGGAGGCTCTCCGAGCTGATTGCTGTGTTTGATTTAGCATTCTCCATCTACTGTACACCACTATGCATGCATAAGTAGTATTTATTGATTAAACTGGCAAAATGTCATTTCTATAAATTAAATCTTTATTTGGGGAAAAGAAGGGGGGGGGGACGACAAGCCCCTTAATCCACTAGCTTTATGTAAGTTATTTGTTATTCCTTCTTGGAACACAGTTATTTTTCTTCTCCCCCTCCCCGGCTTCTGATTTTGTACACATTTGTCCCCAAGGCTGGAAAACACATATGATGAATTTCAGCAACAGAGTGAATTTTTGAGTCTACTTATAAACCCCCGAAATGACTGGTTTACAATGGGAAAATGCTGACACAGCCTTCACTGTCTTAGCTATCCTGGTGTGGGAATACAGCTATAAGACACATACTGAGAGAGAATAAATAAAAGAGAGAGCTGTGAATGAATAACCTTCTGTGTTTGGATGGGTGCCTTTAATGGCAGGATAATCATGTATATTGATGCTGATTTAGGGTTGGGGACCTAGAATCTCCAAGTATCAGAACCTGCTTGTATGCAACTCTGGCTACCTCTAGTGGACAGTGCGCAGAACTGGCATCATACTGTTGCCTTGTATATTGCAATGGGTCAGGCTGTCCCAGCCCCTGAGTTTTAAGGCAGAGTCCAGAATGTTGTCCCATTCTGCACTGGGCAGTGATAGTTAAAGACATTTTGGGTCCAGCAAGAAGGTCAGAATCACCTGATTATCAGTGGAAGGTAGGGACTGCTCTTCCTTTTTAAAATTAAATGGGAACTCCATGTTTTGGTAACCCTCAACCTGTTTCTAAGGCATTCCAGGGAAATTATTAGGCCCTGATTCATTTCGGTGTGACTTAATCACGCGCTGAAGGGCCGATCCAAAGCCCACTGAAGTCAGTGGAAAGACTCCCATTGAATTCAATGCTTCAGGTGCAACTCTGAGCTTTAAATACACGCTTTGTTTTAAATGGGTTCAAATCCATCCCTATGAGGCAAAGCACACACATCCCAGCTTAAAGCAAAGCAGATACTTAAATGCCTTGCTGAATCCGGGTGTAAATTATGAAGCGTCAATGCCAGGCCAAGAAGCCACACCTCTAGTCCAAGCAAGAGGTACCAACACCTCAGGAGAGTTTAAATGAGTTGTTGAGCTACAACAGCAGCACTGCCAAACCAGACATTCAAAAAATCATGACTCAGGCCCCAAGAAATCACAAGAGTGGCTTAAAAATCAAGAGATTTTTAAAAATATATATTTTTAAATGCCTTATGTTTTTTGAGCATTTGGGATTCATGTTTTAAGGCACAACTTTTTAACAGAGTGAGCGATTCTCCACTGGGACAAACTACCAAGGGAAGTGGTGTAGTTTTCATCTCTTGCGGTTTTCAGCTCAGGACTGGCTGCCTTTGTGGAAGACATGCTTTAGTCAAACACATGTGATTGAGCTCAGTACGGCGGTAGTTAGGTGAAAATCTCTGGCCTGGGGTATACAGGTTAGACTAGATGATCTAATGACGCCACCTGGCCTTAAAAATCTGTGAATCTATGCACAGTTTCAAGCTTCTCTCTGCAACCAGGAGAGCTAGAAATGACACTTTATTTTTAAAACAAATGCTGAGCTTCTCACCTAGTCCCATGAATCCAGAAGCTGCAGCTTTAACAGAAGCACCAAGAGTTGGCAACACTCCAGCAAAGGGGTTAAAACTTCCATTATAATGCACTGGCTTTTCTGCACAGCTATCAAGCTAATGGGTGCAATATAGGAATCTGAATAGATTAGAATAGAAGCAGCCTTTATAAACAAGGATAGTTCTTTATAGAGACACAGAAGCACTTTTGAATACTTCTGCAAAGCACTGGACATCTGGAAGCACTGCATGTTAGCAATATTTTCAGCAGAACTGGTTGGAAAAAAAAGGGGAACATTAAAAAAAAAAAAAAAGAAAGGAAAGTGTTGAAATCTCCCTCCAGCCCCACTTTGTATTTTGACATTCAACAATTTCAGCCTCTATATGGCATGTAGAAAAACAGGCAAACAAATATTGCAGAAAGTTATATCTGAATTTTTCCACGTTTTCAAGTTTTGAAAAAATCAAAAGAAAAAAAAAATTTAACCAGCTCTAAGTTTTAGCATAAATGGGGCTGAGGGAGGAATTAGACTTTACTAAGAGTCGTCATCAAAGCCATCCATCGCTCCTCTCACGAGTTTCTTACTTTGGTAGAGATTCTGCCACAACTGCATTATTTTTTTAAATAAAGAGATATTAGTTTTAATGATCCATGACAGTGATACAAATAATAATAGACATTAAGAAGATTCTCTCTGCAAATCAAATTTCCATTGCCTGAGCCTCAAGTTCTGTTGCCATGAAAGACCAAAGTAGCTCCAGAAAGAACTGAAATGCTCTGCAGAATTGAGGAGAATCTCCAACACTTTTATAAAGATTTTGATCCCAAACTCTACAAAGTGAAGACAGACCCCATAATTAGAGCTGGTCAGAAAATGTCAATTATTTTTCACATGAGATTTTGCAAATTTTGGGGAGGGGAAGGGGGGAATTAAATTTCCTGAGAACATTTGTTATTGTTTCCTTGATTATAAAACTGAAAAAAAAATAATATTTCAATTTTCAAAAACTGAAAAATGTTATTGAAAACATTTTACTAACTTTTGGGGGGGGGTTACATTTGTGTGTGTGTGTGTGTGTGTGTGTGTGTGAGTGAGAGAGTCAAAAACTGGAAAATTTAGTCGCAAATGAAATTTTTCCATGAAAACATTAATGTCTGTATGTGGGAAAACTTATCCAAATTCATTTTTGATGGGGAAAAAAGTCCCAACCAGCTTTCCTCCATGCCCAGATGAAACTGACCTCCAGATACTGCATCATTTCACACATTGGCCTCTTCACTTCACCACTCCTAGTTTGGTCTCTATTTCCTCTGTTTCTCCAGGTTTCTGTAGCAAAGCGGACCTGGGAGAAGCAGGGAAAATCCAGAGTCCAGTATCAGGGCTAGCTGGGCAGTGATTAGATGTGTGGGTGGAGAGGTATCTTCCTTCCCTGTCTACAAGCTGAGTGGGAAGCCTCTCCATGGAATCTACTACATTCAATGCATGGGAGTAGCTTCTGTGATCACTGATGCAAAACACCCATACCCTGCAGGGAAGGGAGTTTTGGAGAATTCCCTTTGCAATGAATCCTCTTGTGCTACGCTGCCATGCAGAGATAATGCTCCATGCAACTCCTTTCAAATCCAGCTCTGCTTGTGCAGCAGCTCATGTGGGACATGGGAAAGTTTATTTTCAAGTCCTTGCGATACTATGTTCTTATTCATCTGTGGCATGGTGCATATTTATAAAGATAAGAGCTGCACATCTGACATGTAGCTGCCATTTGTCTCATCGATTTTTGTTGAGCTCTTTCCTGGATCTGTGCAAAGCTGCCTCGCCAGCCAAGAACTGTCCAAACCAGACATTTCCCAAGTATGGTGGGTAAGCAAATTAGCTGCATTAGGGAATCCTTTATGCTAATTGACAACCTGGAAATATTCAGTCAAGTACACAGTACCTATACAACTGGACTACGCACACCAGCTTGATTAGCACAGATGATATAAACCTTAACTGAGAACTGGATAATGTATCATTTAAATTATGTTATTAGAAAGCCTGGGTTATCCATTACACCTCAGGGCCAAGAGATTAAAAAGAAAAAAGCAGCATTCATAAGTGTCCAACCTGGCACTATAGAAGGGTTTGATTTTCAGAGGGTGGGGGCTCAGCACTTTCTGAAAATCAGACCCCTTCCAGGGGTCTCACGTTGAGCAAATGAAATCATGAGTAGTTTTGGAAAATTTCAGCCCGGGTCTAGGGGAAGTTAGCATTGGTACCTGTAGCTTGCAGTGATGATGTCAATAGGGTGACCAGATGTCCCGATTTTATAGGGACAGTCCCGATTTTTGGGTCTTTTTCTTATATAGGCTCCTAGTACCCCCCACCCCCTGTCCCGGTTTTTCACATTTGCTGTCTGGTCACCCTAGATGTCAAAGAACTGTCAGCTGTGACTTCACTAACTTGCCCTATCTGTTTATTCCTGAAAGGTCCCTAGATTCAGCAGTTGGGCTGATGTCAAGGCCGGGGTTCTTTGCAGTCATTGGTAGGGCCTCTCAGCTTCCCTGGCTGATTTCAAGGCCCTCTGGGAGGTTATGGGTCACCAGCTCTAGCATGCCAGTGTGATGTCAATGCATTGGCTTTTGTGAGGTTACTCGTCAGCTTTGGAGGGTTGGTTGCCTGCGAAGAAGCAGGCCTCTCTGACCTCACTGGCCCTGCCCTGTCGGCTTGCTAGGATGATGTTAAGGACTTTGAGGTCATGCACTGGCTTCGCTCCTCTAGCTTGTTAGTCTGCAGCCAAAGCACAGGCCTTTGTGATGTTACCAGCTCAGTACTAATGCTTGGAGTGAATCAAAATAGTTCCCCAATCACCCTCTTCTCATCCACACCCTGCTGTCGAGGGCCCAGGTATAGCTTACAGCCTGTTCCCCTGGGGAAGCTGGGGGCAGGGTCTCTGTCCCCTGGAAGGGAGGGATGGCTGGAAGCAATGGCCTCTGTCTCTTTCCCCCTCTACCAGGGCAGTTCTTTCCCATCAAGCCTGCCCCACCTACAGGCTGGACTCCCAATGCACTCCTCAACCAGGCACCACTTCCTCCTGCTGCTCATGTGATGGCTGCCATCTTGGCCAACAGGGACTGACGCAGGGACCTCTAGAGCTCTGAGCCTGAGTCACTACAGCTTGAACTCAAGGTTGGAGCTGGGGCCATGGCTAGGGTTGCCATGTGTCCGGTTTTCGACCAAAACGCCCAGTCGAAAAGGGACCGTGGTGGCACCGGTCAGCACCGCCGACTGGGCCGTTAAAAGTCCAGTCAGTGGTGCTGCGGGTCTAAGGCAGGCTAGTCCCTACCTGTCCTGGCTGTCACCGTGGCCCGGAAATGATGAGCAGGTCTGGCTCCTAGATGGGGGGGGGACGTGCAGGTATTATTAATTTGTTCTACCTTAGCACCTCAGAGCCCTGCTCATGTCCACAGGACATCTACCTCCATCTTCCATGTCTCCTCTGAACTCCATGGGCTGTCGAACTACTAAGGTGCATCAGAATTCTTCTCCCAGTTGTGGACCTTACATAGTCACAGTTGTCTCCACTCACTCATTCGTCTCTCCTAAACACAGTAAAGGTAGCCACTCACTCATGAACAGCTCATTGTTTCTTAACTATGCCTTTTACACACTTAGCAGGAAACTCAGTGCGAACAGTACTATGTATGCACAATAAGTGCAATTTTCCCAGTCTCATAGCTTGGTCAAATATTCTTCCTTTCCCCAGCCATTTCCACTGTCGTTCTGTTCAAAAACTGGTTACACAATTCTTTTTTTTTTTTTAATTTAGGGGAAGGTGTATTTTTTCCATTGTCCTGCTCAAAAATAGCTGTTTTTGGTTTTGACTATAAAATACAAAAGATATTTACCTTCAAGCAGCCCCGAAGCCTAGAAACGTCAGCCCACAAGGTGAAAATTTTCAAAAAGTTCTGAGCAATTCAAAACAGGGTTACAAGGGAAAAGAGTTTGTGCACTCTTGACTATAGTAGTTGCCTCTGCTCCTGCTCTACTGATGAATAGTACAGAGAAAGTCTGCTGGGAGTTCCTATCTACTCTGTCTTACAGTAAATGAAAAAGGGGAGCCCAATGAAATGAAAATGAAGTACATTGAAAATTGAATAAAGGAAACAAATTTTGCATGATACAAAATTATCCCTGGGAACTCACTGCCACATGATATTATTGAGGCAAAAAGATCACCTGTGAAATATCACCCACCTTGACCTTATCTAGGATAAAAATATACACATGGTATCAACCCCTGCCATAAATCATGCACCTAATTGTTTATCAGAGGATTTTGCACCTTCCTCCAACAGATCTAGTAAGGGCCACTCTCAGAGGCTCTCCTGAGACTCTATAGCTTGAGATAAAGAGATAGATACCCTTAGGTACCGAGCCTATTACAGACCCAGATCCTCTGTGAATTGGGCACTGACTAGCAAGTTGCAATTGCCATGGTCTCTGTCCATTCCATCTCCCACCACGCTCTTTCTTTCCATGATTCATCTAGTTACTGACCCCTCTCGTGTGGTTATGATCGGTCCAATCTGATATAGCATTTCCTACGTTACTCTGTTATGTCTGCATCATGGCTGCTCTGAAATTCACCAAGGCAGCGGGGATACAGCTTAGATCCTCCTGCTATGGGGGCCTGTGCTTTGGGAAGATCACTGTGTTAGAACAATCCTAGATATAACAAGTCATTGGTATAAAAGATAGCATTGTGGATGGGCTCTCCTGAAAGCAAGCCTAAAAACAACCTCACATGAGAGAAGTGAGGTTTTTTACCCACAAAATCCTATGCCCAAATAAATCTGTTAGTCTTTAAGGTGTCACCAGACTCCTTGTTGTTTTTGTGGATACAGACTAACACGGATACCCCCTGATACATGAGAGGGGTCAGTAACTAGACGAGTCATGGAAAGAAGGAGCATGGTGGGAGGTGGAATGGACAGGGACCATGGCTAGTCATTGCCCAATCCACAGAGGATCTGGGTCTGTGACACCCTTTATCTCAAGCTGTAAAGCCTCAGGCTTTTAGCATTGAAAGTTCCCGTTGTCTGCCGAGATGGCAGTCGTCACTTAAGTGGGGCCCCCCACTGTAGAAGTAGCTGAGAGCTGTAGCAGGCCAATATCTTCTGCACACTGGGCACAGAGGGGACATGTGCGGTTACCAGAGAGTCACAGGGTGCTGTTACTAGAATTAAAAAAAAAAAAAAAAAACAATTAGGCTGAGCCTTGAAGCAAAGCAGAGTCCCAGATGCCCCTGGTGAGTGGACTGAAAAGGCTTTGCTGTCCTATCGCCTGAGTTAAAGGGGAAACTCCAGTAGCTGTTAGCAGTATAGGGCCCAGAACACACAGCTGAGTACGCAGATATCATGCAGCAGAAAGCAGTGTTATGCATACACACAAGCCAGTTCATTACAAAAGGAAGTATGTCGGATCAGTTCAATAAACCAGACCGAAACATTTTGATTTGGGGAATGTCAGAATATTTGCTTTCGATCAAAAAATGTGAAACCCAAACATTTCAATGTTTCCAAAGTGAAATTTTTTAGGAATTTCCATTCTGCCAAAAATTTTGAAATTTCACCTTTTTGTCACGATTTGGGAGCAAATATATGTCAAAGTGTCAGAATTTCCCAGGGGATGGAAAGTTTTTGCTCAGCTTAAAACCTTCCAGGTGCTTTTTAAACCTTAAAGAACTAATCCTCGGTAAAGAGGATTGTTGAAACTGAGGCACAGCAAGGTTAAGTGACTAGCTCAAGCTGGTGGAGTCAGGATTAGAACACAGGCATTCCGGGCATATCATCCCACAGTGTATCCCCTACCCACATAGCCTTGCCAGCCTAGCCTAGCCCACCTTGTCCCTTCCAGAGACTGACAGAACAAAACCTATTTTCTTCACACTGGCCTGGTGAACGAGATCCTGGTTGTGGTGCAGAGAAACCTACCTTCTCAGGAAGGCTTTGTACGGCGTGTAAAGTACCTTGCTGTCAGAATGCTGCATCGGTAATAACTTTGTCAGCTGCCTTGATTTCTCCCTGTCTCTTCCTTGAGGTTATCCAGACAACATCTTCATTCCCTGTCCCCTTCACCTCTTTGTGAGCACTTTGATAGTAGCTGGCAGTCTCCTGGCTATTCTTCTCAAGGCCAAACCTTCATGAGTTGCCTCTTTATGACACAGGATCCAGCATCAGCACAGTCATTAAGCATAAGCTTCCTGGATACACTTCCCAAAGAGACTCCTGACAGTAAGAGGAGCAAGATACAAAGTGATCACTGGTGTCTCATAGGCAGGCAAATGGAAAATTGGATAACAGGGCTAATGGGAAGCGGAGACAAGTAATAGCTGTGGTGAGGGAGTCCGGGGTGACACCGCTTTTTATAGGCTGCTCACTGCTCAGTTCCATGGTCTGCAAACGCCTGGCTGCTCCCCGCCTTACAATAGCCAGGTCTGTCTAAGGGACTTATGACCCTATTAATGTAGTAGGAGAGCACCTCGCAATCAGTAATCTCAAGCCATGCCTGGGAGGTAGGAAGTGCTATTTTTACCATTTTTACCATATTATTTCCCCATTTTTACAGTTGGGAAACAGAGAAACTTGTCCAAGGTCAAGCAGGGAGACCACTGCAGAGCAGGGATTTGACCCCTTAAGTCCTCAGCTAGTGCCCGAGCCGCGCTGCTACGAGAGTAATGATGCGACTATGCAGCCAGAAGAGACACTCGCCTGGAAGCCCGGGAACATTGTCAAGGGCGTGGCACTCCCCAAAGATGCCCGCTCCATCGGGGACTGCCTGAGGATGCCCAGGACGCAGCGTGTTGATAGACACGACCCTCCAGCCCACAGGGGGGACGAGGTGTTCTATTGCAAAGGAGCCCAGTGACAACGCCCCCTGGTAGAGAAGAGGGCATTTCACCGAAAAAAGCGCTGCTGTGCAGGGGAACGGACACTCCATACAAAAGCCACCCTGGGCCAAGTGCATTGGGCATGCCACTAGGGTTGCCAACTTTCTAATTGCACAAAACTGAACAACCCCACCCTGCCCGCTCTCTGAGGTCCTGCCCCCTGCTTGCTCCATTCCCCCTTCCTTCCTCACTTTCACCAGAGTGGGGCAGGGACTTGGGGTAAGGAGTGGGTAAGGGCTCTAGCTGGAGATGCAGGCTCTGGGATGGGGTCAGGGCTGAGGGGTTTGGAGGGGGCTCCAGGCTGGGGCTGAGGGGTTTGGAGTGTGGGAGGTGGGTGGACTCCAGCTGGGGGTGTGGGATCTGGTGTAGGACCAGGGATGAGAGGTTTGGGACGCAGGAAGGGACTGCAGGATGAGGCAGGAGGCTGGGGTGTGGGAAGGGGTTCGAGGTGCAGCATCCCGGTGGCACTTACTGCAGCTCCCAGGAAGCAGCCACCAGGTCCCTGAGGTTCTAGTCACACGGCCAGCAGGGAGGCTCCACGGACTGCCCTTGCGCCTGCAGGTGCCGTCCCTGCAGCTCCCATTGGTCACAATTCCTGGCCAATGGGAGCTGCGGGGCCAGCCCTCGGGGTGGGAACAGCGCGTGGAGCCTCCCTGGCCACCCATGCACCTAGGAGCTGCAGGGACCTTGCAGCTGCTTCTGGGAGCCAGGGCACCTGCCTTAGCTTCAGCCCCCCTGCGCTGCCGATCGGACTTTTCATGGCCCAGTCGGCGGTGCCGACGGGACTGGAGCTGGCAGGGTCCCTTTTTGACCGGGCATTCCAGTCGAAAAGAGGACACCTGGCAACCCTAAGTGCCACTCAAATGCTCCCTCTGCTGGGGCAAGGTGACTCTGCAGTCCCAAGAACCTTACTGCCATGGGGACCACAGAAGAGCAGGCAGGAAAAGAGGGAGAGCTCCTGAGGTGACTGGATTATTGAGAGGGGTTGAGTTCAAAGATACCTGGTGTGCTATGGGAGCTGCTGGGGCCTTTGTAACCATAGATGAACTACAGTAGAACCTCAGAGTTACGAACACCAGAGTTACAAACTGACCAGTCAACCACATGCTTCATTTGGAACCGGAAGTACACAATCATGCAGCTGCAGAACCAAAAATTAATAAAAACTTTAAAAAAGGCAAAAACAATACAGTACTGTGTTAAATGGAAACTATTAGAAAAATAAAGGGAAAGTTTAAACAGAAAAATTTGACGAGGTACGGAAACTATTTCTTTGCTTGTTTCATTTAAATTAAGATAGTTAAAAGCAGCCGTTTTCTTTTGCATAGTAAAGTTTCAAAGCTGTATTAAGTCAATGTTCAGTTGTAAACTTTTGAAAGAACAACCATAACATTTTTTCAGAGTTACGAACAACCTCCATTCCCAGGGTGTTTGTAACTCTGAGGTTATTGTATTTACAAAAAAGGAGCGGTGGAAACTATGCACTGTGAAAACCTACAGTAGGCACAATGCACCTGGTGTGATGTGTCGTCAGACGCAGACCAGGTTCCTCAGATGTTTGCTAAGGCTACAAACTTCGAGCCAGCCTGAGCACATGGACGATTTCAGCACAAGGCCTGGTGAAACGCAATGCTTTTGAGGGAAGTTTGCTGGGGTGCGGGTGTGTGAGTGGGGGGAGAGTTTGCTGGGGTGGGGCGTAGGTTCCATTTGGCCTAAAAGCACAAGGGGAAGGAGCAAGTGCATCAGGTTAGGTGTCTAGGGCTAGGCAATAATTAGTGCTTTTCATCCAGAGGCCTCCACACACACATCACAGAGATCAGTATCTTTAGCTGTGTTTACAGATGGGGAAACTGAGGCACAAGGAGGCTCACCCAGCATCCGCGCTGAGAATAGAAACCAGGTCTCCCAGTTGCTAGTTCAGTACACCATACTGCACCACAATGCCTCTGTGGGGCACTTTAATACTCCTCCCCCTCAGGACTGGAGAGGTGTTAACTAGCCACTTCATCTTGAATGGTTCCCTGAAATAAGTGTTAATTACTTATGCTAAACAATCTGTTCCACCTGGTATTTAGCTGTGACACTGAGTTCATTTCCCAGACCTGATGAAGAGCTTTGCGTAAGCCTGAAAGCTTGTCTCTCTTCCCAACAAAACTTGGTCCAATAAAAAATATTCCACCACTCACCTTGTCTCTCTAATATCCTGGGTCCAACATGGCAGCTACCCACACGACATACACTCTTTTATGACAGCACTGGGGTCAAGTCCCACCGGAAGGGCAAATCTGGAGAAGCTTGGACTCCCATTGCCAGTGCTATGTCTGACTGGGGATTTAAAAGGCTTCGTTCGCTAGGGCTGCCGATCTGACAACTTCCCGTCCCCCACCTTAAAATTCACTTAAGAAATCAAGAGGAATACAAACGAAAGCAAGCGAGACCTCGACTTTAAATAAAGTCCCTGATTTGTGTGGAAGTCAGTCCTGGGCCCTGCTGCTCACAAAGAGGCTGATGGAATGAAAGGTGAACTGAAGCTTCATGCATGGCGAAAGGTTGCTTTGGTTGCTGCTGAAATTGACCTGTCTCCCATCGTTGGCCAGACAGGGATCTGATGCCTTCAGAGCAGCACAGCCCAGGGAAAGATGTCAACAGGCAGAGAGATGTGGATGCTGCCTAATTTCACATGACTGTCTTGTGGTTGCCTGAAGCCAGCCCTGGATACAGCTTTGAAAAGACTTTGTAACCTTCTGAGATAGACTATGTATTGCAGAAGCAAAGCAAATGGTAAATAAATCAAGAGCAACGGCCAGCTCTGTCAGGGGAGCTCAACACTGCAGCAGCCTCCGAGTGCACAGCCCCAGGGAAAGGGAACACCTGGAATTAATAGGGTTATATTGCCAGCATTAAGGAAAGTTCATTACAAATAGTTCTTCCTACCAGCCCCAGCATGCACCTTGGGCCTGCTCTTGCTATACACTCTCAACCAGCACTTCTTGTACCCTAGAGTTGGCACCAAATGGCCCTTCCTGTATTTGGGAGCCAGCATAATCGCCCGTCTACTTGCTTTGATGCCTCTGAGCTGATAGGCATCTGGGCATCCTGTCCTGCAACTAAGATCTGGCTTCTTGGGCAGACACTTCCATGTCATATTGGAAAGCTGGCTCCCTTGGACAGAAGCTCTCCCTGTTTGTCAACAGCTGTGACCCTCAGCTGGATGGCCCCTGCCATGTCCAAGGGCTGGTGCCCTTCTCTAGCTTAAATGTGCTTTCTGCAAGCATCTGTGCCAGTAAAACCCCAATGCATAAATGTCTCTGACACCCAAAAGGGCTGCAAATACATTCAAAGCCAATTCACTGCAAAATGCTCTTTGCACTCAGTTGTTTCCTCTATTCACCTAGCTCTGTTAATAAATAGACTACAGCTAGTTGGGAATTTTCCAAGAAAACTTTTTTTCAATCAGAAAATGTCAACGTGCCGAAACGGAACCGGTTCATGAGAAAGGGTCAGTTTCGACAAGTCTCCTGAATTGACAAATGTTGGGGTGGGGACGGGGGAGATTTGAAATGGTCTAAACATCCATTTTGACAGTTTCCAAACAAAAAGGTTCATCTCCTGATTCAAAGCGACTTTTTCTTTCAAAATTTTAGTTAACATTTTTAAAAGATCAAAATTGAAGAGAAACGTTTCAAAATGAAATGTGTCAGTTGACCTGATTTGAAATACTTTTCAGATGATTGGTTCGTAACATTTTGTGAGATTTTGACACTTCACCCCATTTTGGGATGGGATTTAATTTTGAATTCTTGAAAATTTCCCATCACAGGATGGGAAAACCATTCCCCACCCAGCTCTATAAATAACCACTCGCCCACCCAGCGCTGCTGTATCCTTGATGATCTTCCTCAACCCCCCCTCCAACATGTGCCATCATCACCCCGACCGCCAGACAGGCAAAGAGTTTGTCTGATCCATCCCTAAGGTACTAAAGAGCCTCAGTCTGAACAAGGCTGCAGGATCTAGCCCATTGTTCTTCCCAGCCCGATAGATGCACAACAAATGGGATGGAAAACTCATCCAGGGGGGGGGGGGAATGGGGGTGACAGCACAAACTCAAGAGAACAGCAGAGAAAGGTCCTCGACGGGGTGAGCAAGTCACTACAGGACAGGCAGTGTCAGAAATTCTGTTTGGGTTGTACAAGCACAAAGGTAGCGGATTCCCTTTGGCACTCTGAACCGGTGAGTGCCCCAGGACCTCCTCTCCATCCTAATGGAGCTGCTGTTCACGACTTGACCACAAGATGGAGGCTTCTGCATGTAGACCTGGGAATCTCTGCAGGTTGAGGAAAGCACAATGATTTCTATTCGGGGTGAATAGATGGGGAGTGGGAAAAGATCCCATAGGGAAGGGAACACAAGAGGGTAAGGTAATGGCCATTAGCCCATTAGATTATGCTGGATTTGACAGTGAAGGTCAAAGCGCTTTACAAAGACTGTTGGAGTAGCCTCACCACCTCCTTTGCGAGTAAGGTTGCCGTAGACAGAGAAGTCCCTGGGCTACTCATGCCAAATGCTATGCTGGCCTCTGGAGCAGCCAGAGGTGCAAAGCTAGTATAAAGCACAGAGTCTGGGCCAAAATATCAAGCGATCCCTTTCCGCCATATGGTAAAGTCTATTGCTGTTATTCAGAAATGTAATCAGCAATGGACAGTTCGACAATATTCTACACCCTTCATTGCCCACACCCACTCCCGTCCAAACTCACACTGGATGTCTATGGGAGTTATGCACCTGACTGCTATTTGTGCCTTTGGAAGTCTGTACTTTAAGAAAAACTCGTGGAAGAGCTTCTGGCGAAAGCTTCCGGCTGGAAAATATGGTTTTATTGAAAGCAAAAATTATAATTATATAATGCCTGCATCTGTAACTTTCACTCTATGCATCCGAAGAAGTGAGGTTTTTACTCACGAAAGCGTATGCCCAAATAAATCTGTTAGTCTTTAAGGTGCCACCAGACTCCTTGTTGTTCTTGGGCAGTGGAAATTCTATTCTCTAAGCAGCTACTTTTAGTTATGTGAATGTACAAAAAAATAAAAATCTACTTGTCCACCAGAAAAATCTATTAAGATGCTTTTGGCTAATAGGAACTAAAAGTTGGATGTGTTTTGTAACATCAGATTTGCCACAGCCTTAGAGTACAGTATTTGTTTTTTCTATTGTTAATAGCCCCAATGTGCGGGGTGCACATAGTGAGAGACAGTCTCTGTCCCAAAGAGCTTATAATCTAAACACAGAGAAAGAGAGGGAAACAGAAGTGATACAACCTTCCATACGCCAGTGGCAGAGAAGGAATTAGAATCTATGGCTTCTGGATCCTAGTCTGTGTCCTGGAAATTCACCCATAGTTAAAACTGATTGGAAATTTTTAATTGAAAAAAAATTGTCCAAATATTGATATTTCAACAAACAACTGAATTTTCCCCACAAACTCGGATTGATTTTGAGATATTTCCCATGACAACAAATTTTTTTTTTTTAAAGAAAAAAAGGTTTGTTTGAGAACATTTTGGAATACAGGCAAAATTTTCCCAAAATGAATTTTTCAGAACAATTATTTTAAAATCTCTTTGCTGGAAATCTTGAAATTATTTGTTTCAGAGCAAAACAAAACATTAGCATTTCCTGCAAAAACAGAAAGTCCAAGGTTTGATGGCTCTATCTGCATGATGGTGTGGTGAAGAAATCCAGTTCAGATATAAAGAAGTTACATAGCTGAAAATGATGAAAATTATGTACAACAATAGACTTTAAGGCCAGAAGGGCCCATCATGATCATTTAGTCTGACCTCCTGCACTTCACAGGCTACAGATCCTTACCCACCCACTCCTGTAATAGACCCCCGACTTCTGGCTGAATTACGGAAGTCCTCAAATCACGATTTAAAGACAGTGACAGGCCCGTTCATTATTTGCAATTGTTTAAATCACTTTTTTTAAAATAAAGGGAACATATTCTTTTTCACAGACCCAAAAGCAGTGTTAGTAAAAACTTTCTGAAACAGACAGCAATGCAGCTCATTGCTGAGACAGACAGACTTATATAGCTCAAGGTTCAGCCAATCACACCGAGAGACGCTGCTTGTGCAGAGAGACAGAAAACCCAACTCAAAGCCGAGAGAGACGGCAAGCTAAACAAACCTAGCTCAAAGTCAAGGAAGGCAAACAGACACAGATCAAAGTTGACACAGACAGACTAGGGGACAACGCTGCGACAGACAGACCCAGCCCGATCCTGCTTTCCTGTCCAAATCTCTCCTTTGCCGTCTGCTACTCTGCCTTCACGTGCGTCTCACGTTGGGTAAAAAGCTGTCATGACTTTGTGGCTGAGGTGATTAATTAGCAGCGTTGCGGTGTTGGGGAACATTTGTCGGACTCCACATCTGCCCCATGACAGCAGGGCTCAAGAAGCGAAGTGTCATCCCTTCCCTCTCACCTCCTTCCAGATCTAATCGGCTGTGACATATGTGCCAGCTGTTTGGAGAGGCAAACGCAGGCATCTTCCAAATGTGGGAATATGCCCAGGAAATGGCCGCAGTCCTCCAAGTCCAGGTCAGAGCAATGGGGACATTTTAAAGTTCCTGGGCATGACATTCCTGATTCCCTTGCAGCTTGGTTAATCTGGTCAGATTGAGATGCTGCTATACCCAACAGCTGGTGCAAAGTCTGCAATGTTGTCACAACTCCATAGCCATCTGGGAACTTCACAGGCATTGTTCTGCCGTACATCACAGCAACGCAAGCCTTCCCGCTCCAAAAGCACAGTTCCTACGGGCCTGACCTCTAGGAGAATAAGTGACTTGCTCAAAGTCAGGGCAAGCCAGCAACAAGGCTGAGATTATAATCCAGAGCTCTTGATTTCCACTCCCCTGTGGTGTGCACTAGCCTGAGAGCAGATTGGAGATATAGAGAAACTGAGATAAAGAGCCAGGATGGAACCCAAGACCTATGTCCCTGCTGCTAGACACCTGGGGTGGAATTTCCAATGGTGCCTATGGCCCAGGATCCACAGAAGTATTTAGGCACCTAACTCCCATTGACATGAATTAGAGTTAGGCCCAGATTTGCAAAGGTGTTTAGGCACCTATATGACTTAGGTTCCTAGGTTTTTGAAAATGGGATTTGGTGCTAGAGTCTCATTGAGAAAGAGATTTAGGCTTAAGTCCCTTTTAAAAAATGGGACCTAGACACTTCTGAAAATTTTATCCTCAGGCCGCTTTGTCCCTGTATACAGAGTAATATAGTTATAATTATACATGGCTACTGTAAATACTAAGAGGAGATTGTCCAAAATTTCAGGTTCCATTTAGGTTCATGAATGGAATTTTCAAAGCGTGCCTAAGTGAGTTAGGAGCACAAGTCAATGGCTCTTTTGAAAATTCCACCTCATAGGTGTTGAGATTTTCAACAGTGCACATACTCAGTATACCCAGTGGTGCCAACCCCATACGATCACAAATAATGAGTCAGGCCCCCAAAAAAACATGAGATCTGAAAATAATAAACATTCTGCTCTTTGTCTTTTGGATTCTGATCCTTTAGGATGCACTTGGGTCAAATATTCAAGCTTTACTCTACAACCATGAAGGTTAGAAATATACTTAAAAAACTGATAGCTGAGCTTAGCCTGTAATCACATGACTCCAGGAGCTCATAGACTCATAGACTCTAAAGTCAGAAGGGACCATTATGATCATCTAGTCTGACCTCCTGCATGATGCTGGCCACAAAAGCTGACCCACCCACTCCTGGAAGAATTCTCTCCCTTGATTCAGCTGTTGAAGTCCCCAAATCATGATTTAAAGACTTCAAATCGCTGAGAATCCTCCAGCAAGCGACCCCTGCCCCATGCTGCGGAGGAAGGCGAAAAACCTCCAGGGCCTCTGCCAATCTACCCTGGAGGAAAATTCCTTCCCGACCCCAAATATGGCGATCAGCTGAACCTTGAGCATGCGGGCAAGATTCTCTAGCCCGACCCTCTGGAAAAAGTTCTCTGTAGTAACTTTTAATATCCCATCATTGACCATTGTTACTAATTACCAGCGATGGCACGTTATTGACCTATTGACTAAAATCACTTTATCCCATCAAACCATCCCCTCCATAAACTTATCAAGCTTAATCTTAAAGCCAGAGAGGTCTTTCGCCCCCACTGTTTCCCTCGGAAGGCTGTTCCAAAACTTCACCCCTCTGACCGTTAGAAACCTTCGTCTAATTTCAAGCCTAAACTTCCCGACGGCCAGTTTATATCCATTCATTCTCGTGTCCACATTAGTACTGAGCTGAAATAATTCCTCTCCCTCCCTGGTATTTATCCCTCTGATATATTTAAAGAGAGCAATCATATCCCCCCCTCAGCCTTCTTTTGGTTAAGGTAAACAAACGGAGCTCCTCGAGTCTCCTTTCATATGACAGATTTTCCATTCCTCGGATCATCCTAGTGGCCCTTCTCTGTACCCTTTCCAGTTTGATTTCATCCTTTTTAAACATGGGAGACCAGAACTGCACACAGTACTCCAAATGAGGTCTCACCAGTGCCTTGTATAACGGAACCAGCACCTCCTTATCCCTATTAGAAATACCTCGCCTAATGCATCCCAAGACCGCATTAGCTTTTTTAACGGCCACGTCACATTGCCGACTCTTAGTCATCCTGCAATCAACCAGGACTCCGAGGTCCTTCTCCTCTTCCGTTTCTTCCAACTGATGCATCCCCAGCTTATAACTAAAATTCTTGTTAGTTATCCCTAAATGCATAACCTTACACTTCTCACTATTAAATTTCATCCTATTACTATTACTCCAGTTTACAAGGTCATCCAAATCTCCCTGCAGGATATTCCGATCCTTCTCCGAATTGGCAATACCTCCCAACTTTGTGTCATTCGCAAACTTTATCAGCCCACTCCTACATTTGGTTCTGAGGTCAGTAATGAATAGATTAAATAAAATCAGACCCAAAACCGAATCTTGAGGAACTCCACTGGTCACCTCCCTCCAACCTGACAGTTCACCTTTTGGTACGACCCGCTGCAGTCTGCCCTTTAACCAGCTCTTTATCCACCTCTGGATTTTCATATCGATCCCCATCTTTTCCAATTTAACCAATAAATCCTCATGCGGTACCGTATCAAACGCTTTACTGAAATCGATGCATTAAGTAAAAACACCGAGTATCATGAGAGTTGGCAGGGCTGGGACAGTCTGACAACAAACTCTGAGCACTTGTTTAGTGGTCTAAATAGGAGCTGAGCTCCTTAGAAATTTTGGGCCAATTTGTGGGTGCTGAACAATTGAAAATTTGGCCTAGAACAATTTGGAAAATCTGGCTAAAAGTCTAGTGATGAACAAAAACTCTGGGCCAAAGGAAAAACTGCCCCCAGAAAATCTAAAATGGTTATGCCATATTGCAGGTGATGTTTGTGCCTATCCAGACCTGTAGTCCTCTTAGCAGTCTTTGCAACAGGAAACTGAAAGCTGAATGTGCATGATGGCCCTGATTCAGCAAAGTGTTTAAGCACATGCCTAACTTGAACCATACAAGTGAACAGATGTTTGAGTGCTTTGCTAAACTGAAGCCTTAGCCAGCATATATCCTGGCCTATTCTAAGCCACCTTTCATCTCTGCCTAGCTTATTAGAACAAGCAAGTGAAAGGCTGATAAGAAAGCTCTGAGTTTCAGGATTGCCATACCAACACTGTAGGGCCTATTAACACTCTGATGCCCAAATTAGGGCACTCAGCCCTCCATTCAAGTGCTCAGCATTTAGCTACACAAATGTCCATTTTAGATGCTTATGTGCCAGTCTGGGCATTCAGATGTGGAATTGGGCTCCCCAGGATTCATTATATGGACATTATTAATTATTTCTATTGCAGTAATGGGACCGAAAGCATCCCGGAATCACACCCTATAGATTGTAATAACTGTTGTACAAAATAGATCTTGTGAGGGATCATTTGAAAATTAATAACTCGGTGGTCAATAATATCCTGGTGAAATGTATGTAGCAACTTTACATATAAAGTTCTGAATTCCCCCGTATGATATTTTTAGTACATGTTCAAAACCAGACCACTCTGCCTGGGCAGAAGCTGTTAAACAGGCCTGTCCTAGGTGCATTTAGCTCAATTTACATATAAGTAGTAAACTGGGTCCTCAAAACAGCAAGGGGAGGAGACGACAGGAAACAGAATGATTTGCATTGTAGCAAACACAGGTGGGGGAAGAAAGAGCATGGAGCCTCCTTTACCATCAGACTCCATGTCACCTTCTTCACTGTTGGGGTAAACTTTGCTTAGAGGGGTAACCTTCAGAGGAATCCACTTCAGACATTCAATCGGATTATAAAGAAAGGGACAGAAGATCCTAAATTCTCTCTCTTTCATCTAAGAGGACAAAGGCCCCGGTCCCTTCAGTCCTCAGGGAGAGATCATGACCAAGGAAAGGGTCAGTCACCATCTTGCTTGAAGACTGGGAGTAAGAAAAACAAAGCCTTGAACCAAAGCTTGCTAGATTAAGTATTTGACTTTCAAAGGTGTTTTCACTTAGAAGTGGTTACAAGCAAATCAAACTTTCTCTCTCAAAGATCTTCTTTTGTTAATACACTTGTTTTATTTTTAATCTAAACCAGTCCAGAGCTGTGTTTGAACTGAACTGTTTGGTAACTGCAGGTAAAAGTAACAAAAACTGTTGAATATTGACTCCTTATAAGAGCCACGAACCTTAGATCTGGACTGTCCTGGAGAGGGCTGGACATTGCAGAATCCAGGACTGGGAGTGTGGGGTGATCCTGCAAGGAGCAACCAAGGTGGGTGGAAGCCAGAGTGGGGCTGTAGAGACACGGGGTTGTTCAGCCTGCTGAATCAGGGCTGTCTAGAACACAGACACTCAGGGGGTGACCTACATGCTGTCTGGCAGATTAGGAGTGGCTCAGATTGGGAACTACAACAGCAAAGCATTGTGAGGCACCCAAGGTTATGGGGCAGGCAGTGACAACCCCCACTGGTCTGGATTGCACCCCGCAGTGTGACAAGTAGTGCCTAGGAGCCCAATTACAGAGGCGGATCCCATTGTGCTAGGCGTTTTACAAAGGACTGTAGTGCAATCTGCCATTTTACATGTCTTTCCACAGGAGCCACGTCTGATTGATCAATCAGTAAAACAGCACTTCAACCTATAAAAATAAGATTTTCAATTGGTTTAGATCAAAGTTTTCAAACAAGCTCATCTTTCAACGTGCTTGCCAAGGTGTATGTTAATAGCAGGTTGATGTCAATATGAATTAACTAGCTTTATTGGATTAGCAAACGGAGATTGACGTTTCTGTCTAGATGGCATGTGTGACAATGAACTGTGGTTTGGAGATCTACAAACCTGAACTGTGAGTGTGAACTGAACAGCTGTGTGGATAGCTAGTTGTACTATGGATAGTTCACACACACACACACACACACACACACACACACACCCCTCCTTTTCCATGCAATATACAGGGTTGATGATTAAGGGGGGGGAAAGTCAATATGCCTAGTCTTGCCTCCAAATACCCATTGCAGATTTCCCAGTGGGATCCCAGTGCTTTTGCCTTAAGGCAGAATTTGGCCCAGTAGGTCATTCTTCCTACAGGGACTTACAAAACAATATGCCCAGATCAGACAAATAACCAGTTCAACACCATCTCCTGATTTCCCAAAGCAAATCTTGGCTTAATACATCTCCCCTCTAAGAAGTCTCATGCAGAAACTCAGGAAGGGTGAAACTTTCTTTCTGGGATAGCTACTTCCAGCCTTTCCACAAGTGGGATCTGAGAAGAAACAGCAGACAGAGGCTGATGCAGGCTGTCAAACAGCGGGACAGTAATAACCTCATTATTAGCCTGGAGATGCCAAGACTGCCGGCGCAGCAGCCCTTCTGCCGACCGCACTTGGTCAGCAGTTTGCCAAGCCAGTAATTGCTAGCGCGGCTCCTGGTTCACACCTTGCTTCTCATTAGCTCCCCACTGCGCTGCCACACGGGCAGATGAGGCAGGTCTGTCGAATGCCTGCCGGCTGCCCCCTTGACTCCAGAGGAGCGGAGCTACAGTCAAACAAAAGCAGCCCTCAGCCCAGCGATGGGTTTATACACTCTGCGTAGCAGCACCAGCTTTGCACAGCTTTGCTGGTGCTTAGCATCATCTAGAGCATTAGCCGCTCCATCCACCCCGGCACACAGCTATTTCGGAGGGAAGCAGCCCCTTCGCTGCTGAACGGCTGCCATGCTGCATTTTAAATCAGGGCCAGCCCTGGCATTATCCTGGCTCGAAGCCTCAGGCCCGGTCCTCAAGGCCTTTAACTGGTTAAGGGCACGCTTTGCTAGAAATATGCTTCATGCCCATAGTAAAAAGCAGGTGACTCATATCACTTGCCCTTCCACTAGCTGTCTAGTCTGGCACTAGTAACCATCACTGGTTAGTCACAATTATTTTGCTCTTTGGACGGGTGCTCTTAGCTGTGCCACTGTAACCAGTAAAGCTAGTCTTCCCTCCTCCTGTAATTCAGCACACTACCCTGCATCGCACTTTCCCATGTGTCGAGGATGCCAGTCTGTGTGCCTGAGCTCTGGGGGACTCGATCTCCCATGCATAAGGCATTGCAGAGGGTGCCTGGCTGAAAGCCATGGGTAAGTTTAAAGAGCCTGTGGTTTGTTTTGCTGGACATAGCACTCACACCACCAGCTGAAGAGCTGGACATTGTGAGCTGCTGAGCAACTGCACGTGCTGCCTCTCTGCTGAGAGCCATGAGAGGGTGATGCTGGTTCGAGCGGGGGAGAGCACCTGTCATTGAGAGGTCACAGGGCTCTGGCAGCTAGGAACTCCTGAGTTCCAATCCTGGCTCTGTCAGCCACTTGCTGGGTCAGCTTTGGGCTTGGATGTGGTCAGCATGGGTTGAAGTCTATACGGCTTGTGCCATGCAGGAGATCAGACTAGATAGTCATAATGGTTCCTCCTGGCCTGCAGCTCTGTGGAAATCCTGAGTTGGCTGAAGTCAAGGGGAGTTTGGCTTTGACTTGAGTGGAGGCAGAATTTCACCCTAGGAATCCAGACTATTCTGAGTGTAAATCTGTACCAGTGGACCCTTGACAGCCTTACCCAGAACACAAGATGCTTTCATTACTGCACTGGCAGAGCCATCCTCAAGTGCCCCTCTCTCAGTGAATTACTCCCACTAGGTATTGGATTCTTCCCACCAGGAGCCAACTTGCCCCACAGTTTAATGGCGCTGCTATACCCAGCACATGCCAATGCCACCTGCTCTGGTATCAGCTTGCTAAGGGAAATAGCTTGCAAGGTGGAGGGCAGGGAAGTCCTTTTGGACTCCCTGGGGGAACATGAGAAGATAATCATGTGCTACTAGGTGTAGAGTGGCTTGAGGCCACCAGAGGAAAGTGGAGGGAGAGATGGAAGTAGGGAGGAGGCAGAAGGAGCAGCAGAAGCAGGAGGAAAGGAAAGGTCAGGAAAGGAGATGAAGACAGCAGTTTGAGATGCAGACATATAGGATGCAAAGGATGAAGAAGATATAGGATCCCTGATGCACTCCAGCCCCATCTCCCACAGCAGGGCCAACAAGTGAAATAGTAATGATTCCCACCTCCCCTCTTCTCCCCTTTTTCTGGACTGGCCTGCACAGCTATTAGCCTGGTTTACACTTCTCCATTAAAAACCCTGTTCTGGAGTAACATTTCTCTCAATACCACATTGGGCCACCACTGTTGCATAAACACTCAATTTTAATCCATGGCACAATTGTTGCCCACTCTTGAATCAATCAGTTTAAAAAGTCAAATTAATAAAGTGCTTTTGACATGAGGTCCAACCTGGTTGTGGCATTTAGGTGCATCCATTGTATAAAATAATAATAATAAAGCAGAAGCTTGTCAGATGCAGCAGCCTTCAACAGAGAGGCAGGTCTCCGTGATTTGAAATGGCCACTGTCCCCTGAAGCAAAGGATTATGGGATTTGCATAAGAAATCTCATAATCCTCTGCGGAAGGGAGGGGAAGCTGCAGAAATACCCATAGTACTTGGTTTTTTGCGTCTATCACCAGGCACTATAGGACAGAATGTCCCCAGATGTACTCCTGAAACCACAGTTAGGTTGAGGGCTAGTTGTGGACCCAGAAACAAGACAGTGATAGCAGGAAAGTTGCCGTGTGGACCCAAACCAAACTGTGCAACTCGAAGCCAAAGATGACGGAGGTGTCTTATGGCTTAGGGTGGATGGGCTCTACCACTGAGAAGAGCGTATGGAAGGCCGCTCCATTGTCCGGAAACCTTTCAGTGAACCCAGATGGGTGAAGTCAGGCCCTTGGAGATAACAAGCAATGTGTTTGATCTTGCCTCTCCTGCTGCATGCATGTAGATTGGAGATGGTCCTGAGCTATATCTGAACTTTCTCAAAGTTCATAGGTGTTTGGCTGTCAGGCTTGGGTTTGTCCATCCATATGCCGGCATTCTGTTCTTGACTTGGGATCCCGGGTAGTTCTTAAAAAGTGGTTTGACTTAATAGTACATTGTGTGACCCACTGGGGTCTGGAGGGCCTGGGGCTGGTAATTAGAAATGAAGACTTTTTCCCGCTAATCCACGGCTTTCAATTTTGGAAGCCACCAAAAATGGTCACCAGCTAGTGGCTCTTGTTGGCTTGCGTGAAATGAGTCACAGTCCAGTTCCCAGTGGATGGGCATGCACTCCACAAAAAATCAGTACTGTTGATGCTGGTTGGACCCCTTGTTACAAGTCTCACTTGCTCATTGGCCTTTGCATTGAGCCAGAAAGACTGAATTCACATGCTCCTCTCTGCCTCAGTACTGAGCTGCGCTGAATGGGCGTGGGGACTGCACAGCCTGAAGATAAGCAGAGGGCACCTCTCACCCACAATAAATTCACTTAGAAAAGTTAACATGAGCCACCTCTGCTCAAGCCCTGCAGGTCTCTTCCATTCCTCCTGGCTCCATGATTCTCTCTCTGGTATTAGCCAGTCCTCATTGCTGAATGAGTGAGCAGACACCAAGAACTGAGCGATGCTTTCCCTGCTCCCTTCTAGCTCTATAGCCTTTTCTTGGTGTCAGCAGATTCTATTTATATGCAATGTTTGGCGCCTGCTTTTAGCAAATGTGTCATGTGGGAGGCATGTGTAGCAGTACAGAAAACACATAGGAATTGGTGCATGAAAGGATTAAAACAGTGCAATGCAATGTTACATTCAAAACACTGTACAGGGTCAAACCATTTCGGAGAGGGCGACACGTAAGACATGGGAAGTAGTTGGCCCGTTCTACTCAGCACTGGTGAAACCTCAGCCTGAGTATCGTGCCCAATTCTGGATGCCACACTATGGAAAGATGTGGACATATTGGAAAAAGCAACAAAAACGAGGAAAGGTTAAAAAAAGTGGGCAAAGTTAGTCTTGAGAAAAGGCAACTGAGGGGGATCCTGATAACATATTTGAAGACTGTTAAGGGCTGTTAGAAACAGGTTAGTGATTAACTGTTCTCCATGCCCACGGGAGGTGGGACAAGAAGTAATGGGCTCAATCTGCAGCAAGGGAGATTTAGATTAGATGTTAGTATAACCCACACACCTTCTGGGTGTGGTGTTGTGTCCCATCTAGTGGCACCAAGACCACTTAGAGAGAGAGTTAAATGAGTCTGCTCTACAGCCTTAGCTAAGAGCCACTTGGCTTTTAGTTCATGCAGTAGAGGCTCATGCATTAGGCTCCAGGGGTCCCAGGTTCAATCCCACCCACTGACGAGCGGATTCTGTTGGCATTACATTAGGAAAAATGCTCTTACTGTAAGGCTTCCATGGGAGATTTTAAAAAGCCTCCAGTGATGGGGATTTCACGAACACCTGTCAGTGATAGTGTAGGTAGATTTGGTCCTGCCTTAGCACAGGGCACTAGACTTGATGACTTCTAGAGGTCCCTTCCAGGTAGGGTGACCAGATGTCCCGATTTTTGGGTCTTTCTTATATAGGCTCCTATTACCCCCCACCCCCTGTCCTGATTTTTCACATTTGCTGTCTGGTCACCCTACTTCCAGGCTACATTTCTATGATACAGCGGTTGCATTAGCGCTAATGAGATAAAACAAAGACTTGCTAATGGTCAGCTCTGGAGAGACAGACAGATAAGGTGACCCAATGGGAATGTGAGCAGCTGGAATCCTTGCATTTCCCCACCCCGAACACGTGAAACCCCAAGCAGTTTCAGAAGGTTCCAAATGGATGGCTAACAATGACAGACTTCATTATTTTTCATCTTTTGTGCCCTTCTAGGCTTACCGATTCTGTCTGGGATCAGAAGCACCAAAGTACTGGGAGAGGCGGATGAAGGGGTTACCATCCCCATCAAAAGCTTGGATCTTCCCACCTTCAGAGAGCCTTGAGCTCCTGTACCCCTTCGAGGATGGTCTCTCTTTCCACCCTCCCCCATCCAAACATGGTTTCTTGTCTTCTTCCCACTTGTGAGCCCTGGATATTCCTTCCAGGAGAGGCAGCCTGACTCACCTCCCAGCAGGAATTACTTGTGTTTTGTGCTGAAGCCTGTTACACTGCCTAAGATCCACTGCTCCTTCTGGACACAGCAGTGACCCAAGAGTCGCCTCTGGCCCTGCCAGCACTCTCACATCTGGCCTTTCCTCACGAGATTCCTAGCAGAGTGGCTGGAGGACAACAGCTCCATTTCACAGCAGCTTCCAAAGTTTTGAAAATTTGTTTTCATTTCCCACTGGAAGAAACCTGGAATCCCTCAAATGTTTTTTGCAAAAAAGAGTGGTGTTGAAATGTCAGTTTTCAGACCAAATGCTGAGCTAGGTGGGAGCAGGGGGGTCCATGCTGGTATCAGTGCCCTTGCCGGCAGTATAGGAGACCCAGCTTCAAGGCCCTATTCTTATCTCTCATGCAGGCAGATCACTCAAGTCCCAGAGCAGCAACCTGAACCTGAATCTTCCATCTCCCATCCCAGTGCCCTCATTGCCAGGCTACAGAGTTACGAGCACCTCAAACGCTTTGTCAAAACCAACACGTCTTTGTGAAACATTTTAACTTTGATTAGATTCCATTTTGTCAAACCTGTTCCAGCCAGCTCAGGTCTCTAGACCCAAGAGGTTGGGATACACATCCAGACTTTTGAATGCTTACCCACATGGACCTTCTGTCTCCTTTGAATTCTTCTTGTCACCAATCCGCACACATTCAGAAACCATACATCTAGCCTCCTCCCCCCCCACCCCCAACAATCATGAGATAGGTTTAAAAATCCATGAGCTTTTAGCAGACAATAAATATTTGGATCTTTTTCATTTGCTGTCTGGTTTTTGAGCCTTTAGGGTGCACTTGTGGAGAAAAGCTTGACAACATGACCCAACCCGGAGGGCTAGAAACTCACTTTTCTTTTTTAAATGAAAGTTGAGATTCTCTTGTAATCATATGACTGCAGGAGCTGGGGCTACAAGAAGGCCACCAAATATCCCCAAACTCAACAGAAGAATCATGAGTTGGCAACACAGTTAAGGATACAGATTTAAAGGCACAAATAGCCCCCAAAGCAGCACATTCCACTGGAGAGTACCAAGCAAGAAATCACTTATTGGTCTCCCAGATTTTTTGAGCTCTCCCTTCTCAAGGGACCAGATAATTAGCTGATGTCAATGAGTGTGTAGCTCCATTGAAATCAATCAGGGATAGAAATCCCATTTACATCACCTGAGAAACAGGCCCATGGACTTTTCTGTATGTTTTCTCATTTGCAGATAAAGACAAAATGCATTTTGGAAGTGGTGCAGCAGCTTTCTTCTGCCGACAGCTTTCCTCCAATTCCATCAAATAATCCTCATTCACCTCGCCCCAGGACTGTCTTAACTTAGATGGGCCTTTATCAGAGTGCCATCCTGGCTGTGAAAACACCTTCGCTCCAGTGCGCAATTGTGTCTACAGCTTTGCAAGAGGGTGAGAGAGGTTGAAGTCTTGCCTCATTCTGATGGAGGAGGCATAAACTATAGGAGCTGAATTTAGAAATAAGTCAGAGCTGGGTCTTTTTTTTGTAGGTGACAATGCACTTCAGGAAACAGGACTGCAGCGTGATTTCAATACATGCCCACACCACTCCTGCATTATACCCTGTGTGAGGGTGAGTGGAGAGTGCTGTTAATTAAAACTGCTCCATCAGATGCTAGAGAGAGATTAGTTGTCACATTGTGTTAAAGGAATCCTTGGCTTATTCCCGAGGAGGGGCTGGACTGCCTGCCAGCCTGTCATCTGTTCATGTGCCATGGATATACCCAGCCAGTATGGCTAATTGGCAGATTCTGTGGAACAGAAGCCACCTTGTTATTGGGAAAATATGGACTCCTAATGAAGAAAAAGAAAGGTGATGCGCATGCACTAAATCACTCCCACCAGTTCCAAGGTTTCTCTTGGGTGGCAGATGCTGCCCAGGCTTGGGCTGTGTATCCAGGTGAATGGAAAAGAATCTAGAAGAAACGTAGGGTAGAAAGGAGGTTGGTGGGTCTCTAGCAACTGCACCTAGCTACATCTCAGCCTTAAGCACAAAGCAAATGACTTCTTGGGGTTCTGCTGCCTTAAGGTGCTGTATCCAATGCTACTGCTGCAGCCCATGGGCACCTCTGAACAGTGGGGCCAGAATGGAAAGTAGCCAAGTGCTCATAGCACTCGACCTACCCTGGCCATAGCACTGCAGGAAAAATCAACTTGTGACCTGATTTTTCCCCATTCTAGTAGGTTGGGGCTTCTCAAATCACAAGGCTGACCCCATCATCCCTCCAGTACTCATCTAGGGGTTTGGGTTGGTTGGTTGTTTTATGACACTGCTAGTTGTTTCTCCAGCTTTTTTCACTTCACCTCCCTCAGCAGGACGTAGAATTCTCAGTCTGTTGTTGCCTCCATTTTACTCTATACTCCCCTTTTCCAGCCTAGGTCAAGGAGCTTCTGTCCATCTCCTGTGCAAGTGCATAGTTTGCACACTCCAGTTCACAGCCCTTACAGTCTGGCTAAATGCCTTCTAGAGGTTGTATGACTGGCTAAATAACTTTCAAGAGCTTCGCAAGAGACAGAGGCTAATCTTTGGATCAGATCTAACAAAGCTACAGCCAATATCACCTTTGATTTTTAAACAGGTGTGACTGTCATACAATCATCCCTCTCACAGAAGTATCTACGTGCAAAAGATGCAGCTATGGCAGGAGATCCACTATTTTTTCCCCAAGGTCTTTTACACTCAGGTGGTTCCAGAAGTCTCCATTAGCTTTCTTGAGACTGGGCAAATGGCTCTTTGAAGTTCCTTGTGGCTTTTCCAATTGCTTCCTTTTCAAGGAGACTGAACTCATGATCTGTCTTGCAACTTGAACTATGGATTGACTCCTGTGACTCCATCATAAAAGTTCCATCCATAACTAGGTTAAAGAGGATAAAAGTTATAACGGTTACCAACCCTCATTCTTCAAGCCATCAAGTCATCACCAGCTAGGGTCAGGAAGAATTCTGTGCTAGGGGGCTAGACATCTTTTACTGAAGCAGCTGGCATGGTCTACTGTTGGAGAAAGGCTCCTGGGCTAGAAAGGCATCCAACACACATTCATTCTGTGAGCCACTAATTCTCTCTCTTCTTTCTGTTCAGGGCTTCTTTTCAGAACAACACTCTCCTGTTTAAATGGACACCAGTGATTGACCTCCTTCCAAGCTAATCACAATGCTGCTCTACGAGCTAGCAGTCTTACTGACCCCTCCCTTCTTCTTACTCTGAGACCTAAAGATCTCACTTCTCAGATACACAAGAGTTCTATGGCACAGATCCACAAAGGTATTTAGACTCCTAACTTATCTGGGCCTACCTGCCTACAGACTAAAGAGACCTGAAGTTTCAGTGTCCCATTTGGCTGCTGTCATCACCAGCCTGCTTGGTATCTAAATCTGATCATATATTAATATTAGATCTAGGCTTCAAAATTTAGCTCCAGAGAGATCTAGTCAATGTATTTGATCAATGCCATTTAGAGATGCATAAATATCCCATTGATGGGTCAGCAAACATGTTCATTTATCCACTAAGATAAAGTGCCTAAGGGAGTTAGGAGGCGAAACCACCCTGAGTTTCAATGGGTCTTGAATTCCTAACACCTATTCTCGATAGAGAGTCTGGTGTCTGGCAGAATGCTATAGCTAAGATTTAAAATGTTTTCTATTATAATCTTCTGTTTCCACATGCCCATAACTTTCTGGGAGAGTCAACATCAGGGCTGAAGTTTTCTAGGCTTGGCTTTGACAACAACCTTTTCCTGTTTTTAGAAGGTTTGAGCAAAAATCCCTTGAGCCTTTTTTAAGTTAGGAGAGGATTTAAAAAAAAAATAAAATAAAAAAAATCCACCACTTTTTTTTTTTTTTAAATAGAAGGAAAAGAAAGTTCATTTTTTCACTCTCCAAAACCAGCTGATCTTTGAAAGGTGAAATGTGAATAGGGCTCCACGAGGATGGGCTGCTATATTAAAAATCTGGCTGCAAAACAATGGTGAGGAACATTTGCAAAATGTTCTCAGAGGGAAACTCCATTAAGGTTTAAGCTGTCATGCATGGTGAGTTGTAGCAAAAAGCTGCCTTGTAATCATGGGTGCTCTAAATCAGTCAGTCATTCTCAACTGGGGTACATGTACCCCTGGGGTACACAGAGGTCTTCCAGGTGTACAGCAACTCATCTAGATATTTGCCTACTTTTACAATAGGCTTCATAAAAAGCACTAGAGAAGTCAGTACCAACTAAAATTTCATACAATAACTTGTTTATACTGCTCTATAGACTATACACTGACATGAAAGTATAATATTTATATTCCATTTATTTGGTAATTATATGGTAAAAATGAGAAAGGAATCAAATTGTCAGTACTAGTGTGCTGTGACACTTCCGTATTTTATGTCTGATTTTGTAAGCAAGTAGCTTTTAAGTGGGAAGAAACTTAGGGGTACGCAAAGCAAATCAGACTCCTGAATGGGGTACAGTCGTCTGGAAAGGTTGAGAGCCACTGCTCTAAACCAACTAGGACACTGGGTATTATGATGATGGTAGCACTTAGAGGGTCAAGTCATGCTTCATTCAGTTTATACCCATAGTAAGAGACAGTCCCTTTGCCAAAGAGTTTACAATCAAATAGGTAACGGGTTGGAGAATAAAAATCCTGCTGTTACCCCTGTTTTACAGGTGGGGAACTATGGCTCCGTCTCACTCCATTGTCTTAACTGCCAAAACCATCCTTCCAACCACCTGTATGTAAGGCTGAGGTTGTGGATTTGATCAAGTTTACCTAATTGTTTGATAAGACCTAGTTCCTCCTGGTGGGGTTTCTCTTTCTTCTGGTGGGAGGTAATGGTTATGAACTCCAAGCACAGTTCTAAGGGCTGCGTACTGAAGCCAGGTCAAGCTTCTTGGCTACCATGGACAAGAAAGGAGAATTCTCCTATTGGCTTAATAACCACAATCTTATTTTCTTTAGCAAGTAAAGGCTCAAAAATTGGCGAGAGAGGGTTATATCCTCTAGAGTCGGCACGAAGCCTAGAGGGTGTGGCTCAGAAGAGATAAGACATAGTAGGACACAAGTCTTCTTTTGGTAAGTAGGCTGGGGAGAAAGGACGGAAATCCACCCAGCCACTAGACAGAGCGATCAGAGAAGTGCTGTAGAAGCTCAGAGTTATGAGCTGACCAGTCAACCACATGTCCCTAGCCTCTGTTTGCCAGAAGCTGGGAATGGACAACAAGGGATGGATCACTTGATGATTCTCTGTTCTGTTCATTCCCTCTGAAGCATCAGGCACTGGCCACTGTTGGAAGACAGGATACTGACCCAGTATGGCCGTTCTTATGTTATGTTCACATGCCTCATTTGGAATCAGAAGTACATGACCAGGCAGCAGCAACGGGGGAGAAAGGGCGGGGGGGAAGCAAATACAATACAGGTACAGTACTGTGTTAAGGTGTTCATCAGTCTGAGGTTCTAGTGTAGCTCAAATCTTATTGCTCCTATATATAGTATTTAACAAGCATCACACAAAACACAGTTTCACGCTAAGAGTCTAGCTCTCAGTCTTCACCTGGCGGAAACTAGTCAAATGACATAGCTAGATATTAATATCCCCGATTTCCTTATAATCGATAATATGATAACTCTTTCTTAGCTATCCTGAGGCTCAGATAGAGTCCTGCACCTAATGTGTTATTAATTATTTGTATACCAGAAGTAACCCGGGGCCCCCACTAAGATCATGGTCCCATTGTGCTCATCATGGTATACAGTGGTAGAAGACAGCCTCTGCCCCAAAGAGCTTACAGTTGAAACAGGCAAAGAATGGGAGAACGGAAGTATTATCTCCATCATAGAGATGGGAAACGGAGGCACTGCGAGATTCAGTTACCTAGCCAAGTGGCTTGACAGATGTGCCAAGTGAGTTGAAGATGGCTGCCCACGGCTTCTCAATTCAGCGATTATAGACTGTGATTTCCTACTAACAGAAAATTCCTTGTTGTTTTCTGCTCCCTTCATTAATCATAGATGGTTTCCCTCGGTTTGGCTCATTGGCCCAGTCAAGATGGTTCCGAACCAAAACATTTCCTCCAAATATCCTCAAACTTGGAGGAGTTTGAAATTCGGGTCCAATGGTTTGTGGCTTGACCCCATCTCAAGTGCATGCTAACATTTGGGTCTGGACAGGCCAATAGATGTGGTAGGAGGGACCCAAAGATGCAGAGGCTGCTGTGCATTGCCAGTGACAGGCACACCTGGGTCAGATTCAGATATGATGAGTGCCCAGGTGAAAGTGACCTTGGGGTGAGCTTGCCTCCTCTTTCCAGCAGGTGGCATTATCTGCTCTGCCATCTCTATGCTAAGGTCTCAGACCTGGACCTTGCTGCAGAAATGAGTTCCTGTCTGCTTTATTTTCAGGAGCCTTGTATTGTTGCAGTAATGAATGATAATGATGAAGTTGTATCTGTGTGCTGGCAAGATAGGAGACAGGTGATTGACAGAGTAATAACGACTCTCCAGCTGGTATCCCAGTTACAATAGCTGGCTTTTGAGAACTGCCAGGAGGCAGAGTACATGACACAGAGACACATCAGCCTTCCTGTGACCTCTAGTTAGGCAAGCAGATTGGCAGAGTGGTCACCTTTCACAGGGCGTCCTCACCCATTTGCATCACAACGTGGTGACACCGTGATTGTGCGCCATCAATGAGGCCATGCAGAGTCATGACAACACCACACTGGGTCAGATCTGAAGATAGATTAAAAGCACCCCAGACTCTCATGGTCTTTGAATGTAGAATATAAGGTAGTCCCATCAAAGTCATGACTGTGCTACAAGAATCAGGGGAGGAGGAGGAAAATCAGCCCAGCTGATGACTCTTTTGGAACAGAGGGGATGACCAGATCTTATTTCATACAGAAACATTCTACAACAAATGATAACACAGAAATTTAGCAATTGCAGGATCAGGGGGAAATAGATGCATTCCATTGGTCCATGTAAAAAGCACCTATGATAACATGCCAACGCTGGTTATGTCTTAGGTAGAATATGGGTGCTTGTTTATCTGCAGTGCCTATATACCCCAACCAAGCCTCTATTCTTCTTGGCTCTGTACATTCACAAAGCGAGAGGAGCCCCTGGTTGCTATATAAATAGACACGACAGACAAAATGATCATCATCTGTGTTTATCATAAAGGACCCAAGACACTGAGGGCCAGATTTTTAAAGATATTTAGGTGCCTAAAGATACAGGCATGTGCCTACTGGGAGTTTCAGAAGTGCCTAAGCACCTAATTCTCACCTGTGAAAATCTGGCCCTAAGTGAAGCTACTTTACCCATTAAATCAACTTTCCTCTACACAACACTAATATACAAAATCCAAATCACTCTTCCCTCTCTCACCTACAGTAGACCATTCCATTCTGGATCAGCACACTTAATAAAACCTCAACGTCACTGGCACATCTTTAGGGCTATTTCTTTGTTCTTCTGTTTCTCCTTTTATTTTACTTTTTTCAAGATTAAACTTCCTACATTTTCCTTTGTTTTGCTGATTTTTTGTTTGTTTCTTCAGTTTTTTTTTTTTTGGTCTCTTTTCTAACATTAACATTTAAGGAGTTCATCTAAAGCCAACAGCTGTGAAGTAGCACCTCACCTATCTGCACTGAATAACGAGTGAGGAATCTGTTCCGAATTCTGAGTTTTGTAAGACCTCGATTCTGCAAACACTTACAGCCATGCCTAACTTTACATCCGTGAATAGTTCTATTATTACTTCAATGAATCCATGTGAGCAAACTAGGGCAGAACTGGGCTTGTGCAGTAAATTTCAGCTCTGGATCAGAACACTCCCTTAGCTCTCTGATCTGGGGTACTGGTTCAGCCAATTCTCAAACACACACAGTTAGCCCCAACCCAGGAACTATGGCATCGCAGAACATATTTTGTTTGTGGTGTTGAGGAATGAAGTTGAGTTTTAATGATCTAATATAATGTAATGGGATGAGTAACCAAGTGATGATTAATTTCCATGTTCCCACTGAGTAAGAATTGTGAATTTTGGGCACTTGCTCAACATGGGTGGCTGAGAACGTAGAAAAATTGGATCTTTGACCTTTCCTGTAAAAATCACCAAGGGGTCATGGGACTGTCTTATGGGATTTCAAGTACCCTTTGGAACTACTCTCTTGAAATCTGGTACATCACGGGAACATAGGGATTGCGATACAGGATCAGACCCATATAGTCCAGTGTCCTGTTTCCAATCATTGGCAGATGCTTAAAGTCCTGAAGAGCAGCCAACTTATTTGTTCTGTGGAGTCAGAGCCAGGGATCAGTTCTCATCCTCTTCCATCATAACAGGCAGGACACCGGAGCAAATCCTCTCACTTTTGTGGAAGGTGCCACGGGATCTGTAATGAACACCAATGTTCATCTACCCTTCTTCCTTCTCCTCAGTAATCCCCCAACTTCCTTCTCTGAACTGTGGTCTTACCTTGCTTTTTTAAAATCTAGTCTTATTGAGATTGTAACCTCTCCAATGTCTCCTTTGACATGCATGAGCTACTGTCTAAATATAAGGCATATTATAGCAACAACAAAAGTGAGTATTGATGGTTTCATATAACAATGGGCATGAGCACCTGGCCTTTTTCCATCTCCAGGAGACCATCCATTAGTGGAGACCTGTCTCCAGGTGTCTTCCACAGGCAGAAGAGGTTCAAAGAGCTCTTAACGCTTCAAATAGTGTCAGAGAGGCATCAACATGCTCTTTTCAATCCTCCTCCCAGAGCAGAGCAGCTCAGAGCCAGGGCTATAATGGGTGAGATTGTTTCATTATTCCATCCCTTGTAGAGTCGGCCCCACAGATGTGGACCTTCTGGCCATATAACCTAGGAAGCTAGGAATCTGTGGTTAAGGCACTGCACAGCCTTTTAGGGAATCTAGGTTCAGTTCCTGGCTCTGCCATGGACTCCCTTGAGCAAGTCTCTTAATGAGTCTTGGCCTCATCTCCTCAGCTGTAAATGAAGGCTAATATCCTTCCCTACCCCCTATCGGGCAGTTGTGAGGATAAGCACATGGCCTTGTGTTCAGATGCTCCAGTGCTGGGAGACCAAAGTGCACAGAGCGAGATGGGAGAGGAGGGTAACTTTTGGAACTTCGGTTGTAGCTTGGCATCAGAGGCCTCTCTCCGCTATCCATTAGGACCCACTTCCAGCGTGGCTGATCCAATGCCCATGCTCCTCATGTCACTCCTGGCCCTATGTCTCCTCCGATGGAGGAGGGGAGGTGACATCTCCCAGGTTCAGAAGAAAATATGCCACACACAGGAGCTCTGCCCCTACTCCGACCCCAGTACCCTGACATGTCCTCCCCATGTCTCTTTCTGCCTCCTCATCTGTGTCTTTCTCTGTGTTTCCTTCTCACTGCACCCCCACCTATACAGTTATCAGTTTACTCTTCTCTTTGCACGCATGGAGCGCTCCTCACTCACATGGCGCAGAACAACATCGGACAATAAAGAGCTCCCTGCAAGCTGGCAAGAGACCGCCCCCGAGTGCTCCTGCTATTCACGGCATTCCCAACGGCGGGCCAAGCCGAGAGATTCACCTGCGTGGGCAGACAGTGAAGGATTGTTCTGAGCAAAACACTGTGCAATCGAGTTGAGATAGTGGAGGCAATGGGGTCAGGCCGGCTGCCTGGGGCATCTTTCATCTCCAGTTTATAGAGGTGGGGTGTAAAGCATGTGCTGGATGGCCCCAAGGCGTGCTCAAAGACAGCCTTGTTCGGCTGCCTATCGGCCATCTCTCTGATGTCACAGGTTTCATTTGGGTAGCTCACTTCAAAGGCGCCTTGGGGGGTTGGATTTTTCTAGTTGGGGAATAATAGCCAAGCTTTTCAAAAGCATTTTGCTGCGCAATAAAATCAACTATTCTTAAGCGCAGCAGGCTGAGTTCACCCAGTTCAAGCCGGACAGCTCCACAACACGAGCCAAGGCGGCCAGGCCAGGGCTGATACAGGGCAGCTGGGCTTTCTTCTCCCTTTCGCACAGCCCTTCCTCTCTACAGCCCTGCACTAGGTCCAGTGCAGTCAATAGGGGGTGCTCAGCATGAGTGCTTCTGTTCACATGTGATGCATACCTGCGTGTGAGCTTGCACGTGGAGGTATACATAGGTAGGTACACTTGCAGGAGCACGTCTTTATCTAGTTAGATTGCAAGTTCATCGGATCAGCGACCATCTCACACTAGTAGTAGGTACAACCCCAGTAGGGTTTTCCCGAGGAATTGACATTAGATGGGGATATTCGAATTTAAAGGGGGAGAGGGGGATTGGAAATTGACTAAACTGGCAACACTGCAATGTAACTAGTTGACTACTGGCAGGAGGCAGGAGAGAGAGATGTAGACCTCTAAGTACTGCGGTACTACACAGCGCAACATGATATCAAACTACACCAACTCTATCTGTCTAAAGAAGAGCTCTGGGAAGCTTAAAAGTGTCCCCCTTCCACCAATGGAAGTCGGTCCAATAAAAGATATTGCCACATCCATGCTTGTCTCAGTCTTATTTGAGACAAGCACAATCATATGTGATTGTTTTTGATCCTCAATAGCAGGCTCCTTGACAGAGGATTTTAGGACAAGGTTGCACTTCACCCCTACATGCTGCATTGATTCAACACTCCAGTTGCTATGGTCCATCAGCTGTCACCATTCACCAGACAGCCTCCCATGTTGCTCCTAACCACAGAGGAAGCAGTTGCATATTCTTGCCTGTCTCTTTAATTTAATCGTGCCAAGGTTCAGAGTTGGAGAACCACTCTCCCAGTCTTGTTGCAGGTTAAGCACAGAGCTGTGTGTCCTATCCCCGGTATGAAACACAAAAACTGAATTTACTCGTTTCCTGTTTTCCATCACTTATTGCTAGCAAGTTGCATGCATTGTTGCTTATGTAGGCCAAGCTGTACATCTAGGGTTGCCAACCCTCCAAGTTTAGCCGGGAGTCTCCCAGAATTGGGCTCGATCTCTCGGAAGTTACTGAAGCCAATCCAGGAGATTTTAGGCCGCTAAAAGTCTGGCGGTGCAGCGGGGACCTGGGGCTAAGACAGGCTCCCTACCTTCCCTGGCTCTGCACAGCTCCCAGAAGCAGCTGCCAGGTGGCGCCTGCGGGCAGGGGCAGCACATGGAGCCCCCTGCCCTCCCAAAGGACTGCTGAGATGTGCTGGCCACTTCCCGCCGACCGAGGTATGCGCCGCCTGGCCGGAGCCCGCACCTCAACCCCCTGCCCCAGCCCTGAGCCCCCTCCTGCATCCAAACTCCCACCCAGAGCTTGCACCCCTCACCCCCTCCTGCACCCCAACCCCCTGCCCCAGCCTGGTGAGAGTGAGTGAGGGTGGGGGAGAGCGAACAATGGCGGGAGAGGGGATGGAGTGAGTGGGGCGGGGCCTCAGAGAAGGGGCAGGGTAGGGGCGGGGCCTTTGGAAGGGAAGGGGCAAGGGTTTGTGTGATTAGACAGTTGGCAACCCTATGTACACTCAGACGGGCTCTCACCCCCACTACAACTAGCCTTCTCGCCCTCCCCTCCCACTCCAGTCTAAACTTTCTGGTTTTCTGAATGTCACCAAAATCAATAGAGTCTGATTTCCCCTAAAATCAGGCTGCTTTTCACTAAAATCAATAGGGTTCTAACCAAGGAGTAGAAGGGGTCTGTGAGAGTGGGAGCTAGAGGCCCAAAAGGGGGGTGGGGCTGGCTGAAGTTGGGGGGGCAAGTGGCTTGGCTGAGGGGGATTGGTTGGAGTGGGGTGAGGAACCCTAAAGTCACTGCCTCACCCTTGTATCCAGAGGGACTCTGCTCCTCTGCCACAGATCTGAGACGGCCCTGCCCAACCCCTGTATCCAGCGCTGGTTTTAGTCGACAGAAGGCTTTTCTGGTTTTCCCATTTTCACCAGATCACTAGGCTTCTGCCCCTTGATGTCTAGAACAGTCTCTGAAATTTTGGAATAGATTGGACGCAGTTTTCAAACCGACCCCACTGAACACCGACAGCAGGGATGTGCCATCGAGCTGAGTGCAGGGCCTCGCTTGTCAGCCAGCAAAAGCTCAATGAAGAGTGCAAAAAACTAAGTTTTCCCACAAACGTGTGGTTAAATTCACTGTTCCCCACAGTCAATCTCCCAAACCCCATCAGTCCCAATCTTGGCCCTGTTGGAGCTGTATTCAACACAGCACGGGATGGGGGCAGGGGAGCAGTAAGATACTTTATTGCCCATCTCCTAACAGGCACAGCTAGTTCCCTGTATAATGCAGAGCAGACTCAGGTCTCACCGGGGTGCAGAGTATGCAGGCCAAGCCCACAGCTCTTGGAAATGAAGAAATAATCCCGGTTCTGGAGACCAGAAGAGAACAGAGCCACAGTAATTCTATGCCAGGCATGGGGTTCCTTTGTGTAGGACTCCTCCTCCAGCTTCCCTGTCACTTTGTACCACTGCGAAAGCCTGGATCTGGGTCATGATCCAAAGCCCACTGAAATCAGACAACTCCCAGGCCCAGATCCTCAAAGGTATTTAAATCCCATTGAAATCAGTAGGGAGTTAGGCACCTAAATCCCTTTGACTTACCTGGACTTTGGATCAGACCCCTGGCCCAAGGAATCACGTGCATATAGCCTCAGCCCCACTGCAAAGGCTGCAGTCACGTATCTTTGAAGCTTGGGTGGATTTGAGGCCGAGAGCTACAGCATTTGCACAAGCCACATTGCCTAGTCGGTGCCACATGCTGCACGCAGGCAAGAGGCCAGAATAGCAGACTTCATTAATTCCAACAAAAGAGCTGCTGAGATGCTCGAGTCAGCTGTAACCTCTTGCTGAATGATAAAGATAATGGAGAAGTGACAAGAACTTTGCCAAGCCTTTTACATTGCACGAGACAGAAAGAGGACATTTATAGAGGCACCCAGGACCAGTTTCAGGTTCACAAGCCTCTAGGCCCAAGGCAGACACCTGATCCAACAGGCATTGTTTAATCAACAGTTCTGAGATTTTTGTAGGGGCTGAATTCCCCACTGGGGAATCCCTATTTCCCAGTAGATGAAACACTGAGAATTGTGAAGAATGATGAATACATGCAGATGTACTTCAGGGGTGATACATTTACTATCGGCAGCTGTAATCATTCCAAAATAATGAGCCAGGTCTCAAAAAGATACTCAGGATAGTCCCTTAAATATCCATGAGATTTTTTTTTTTTTTAAAAGTAATTTTGGCGGTGGGGTGTGTTTGCCAGTTTCTCGGCCTTGGGGGTGTATTTGGGGTCATGTTTTCAAGATTTCCTTTGCAACCGTTTGGGCTAGAAACTTTTTTTTTTTTTTTTTTTTTTTTTTTTTTTTTTGCCAATAACAAGAAATTTACATGTGCTGTTAAAGGGCTTTAAGAAAGACACCAAATATCATGAGACTCACAGTAAAATTGTGAGTTAGCAACACTGCATTCCCCCAGTCAAAGCCAGACCTAACAGCATGCAAATTGCGATGAAAGCAAGATTGTCAGAGACACTGCTCTTTTGCTCTAGCACAAGATTTCAAAGTGTCTTAAAACCAACAAGCTCAACATCTTACAGAATCTAATCAATCTAAATGGTCTCATGAAAAAACAGCCAATGACAACAGTTCTTTAACAGCACATGAATGTTTCTCTGTAGTGTTGGGAAATAAAACCCAACAGCCCTCTATCAGGCCTGCAAGGGCATCTCTGTCCCCAACATGTCATATCAGCATATAGCAATGGCCGATTATCCTAGACAAGTCAACCTCTGTGCGTAAACTCAGCCATACTAAACCAGACTGCCCTTGGGAGTGGTTAGAGGAAGGGCCTGCAGTCAGGACTCCTTGGTTTTTTTCCCAGATCCTCCGCTGATGTGCTGTGTGCACTAGTTAAAATCATAGACCATATTCTGGACCCCTCATTGGCACAGGTGAGCAGCTACACACACAAGTAGACGCAGTTTTGTCAATGGGACTACTGTATGAGTCACTGCACCTCCCAGTGAGCATCGCTTGGCCCATCGCTTCTGTGATTCATTGCGCCCCTCTGCACAATGGAGAGAGCAATTAGAGCTCGTCAAAAACCAGCAATGACATGGGGACGACATTATTCATTGGCAAAGACATTTTGGGGGTTGAAATTCAAATTTGTCAAAAAAAAAAAAAAAAAAAAAAAAAAGTCAAAAAACCCCCAACAGAATTCAAGCAATGCCCTTACCCCTTGTGCAAGCAGTGGTCAGGTTGGGAGCCTTACAGCAGATCTGTCTGTGTGGTTAGAGAAATTGGTGATGTAATGTCCAACCGTAAAGGCACATCCTCACCTCCGGGGCCATCCATGCTGTCTGAATGTGGGCTTGCAGGGGACTTGGCCTCTTGTGCCCCCCCTCACAGCCACTTCCTTGGCCACAATGACCAGTCCCAGCCAATGTCTTCTCCCATCTTCCTCTCTGGGCTCAGCCCTCCAGCAAAGTCACGCAACAGTTCACTCCCCTTCCGGGGTAACAAAGGTCCAACTTAGAGTCCAAATCACATGCCCAAATGAATAGTGCTTCTGTCCCTCTCAGGCGCCATTGATGCCCTCTGCTTCTTAGCCCTGGCAGAGCATCTCTTGTCTTGCTTCTTCTCCAGCAGGATTCCCCAGCTGCTCCCCTTCACCAGGGACTCCAGAGTTTAATTCTGGGGATTTCCCAGCTCCTGTCACAGGCCCTAACTCAGGGTTCCCAGAGGGTAACTCACCCTGACTTCCTCAGACTCCTCCAGAGGGCACTCCCCTTGTTGCTCTTTCCAGAGACTCCCCCTCTACTGACTTCCCAGCTCTGTTTAAGTAGCGCTCACCTGCTGCCCCACCACAGCTGGGGTCAGTCTTTCTAACTAGGCCTCATCACACCCAGCTGGGGTCACTAATTAGCCAGCTCCTCAGGATGGCTGAGGGTTAGCTGCTAAGGCAGGGTCAATGCTGAGCCCAGCTCTCCTCCAAGGGCTGGCTGGTTTGTACGGCTGATGTCGGGTAATTTAATTGTTTACAGGAGGCACCACGTTGTCTTTGTGTACACGATGTATGTCAGCCTTGTTGATCTTAGGGTACATCTACACTGCAGTCATGGGATGTGACTGTCGACATGCCCAAGCTCGCTTTCCTGGAGCTAGCTCTGATCCCAGAGTAGTTGAGTTGAGCCCTGAAGAGAAAAATAACAACAAAAAAGAGGGTTCCTGGCAAGTTTGAACAGCCCCTGCTAAAGCAAGTGCACTGCTACGGCTTCACTGCTCTGGACTGTGAGCTACCAGAGTGAAAGCTCGTGCTGGTGTGGCTCCTTGCGCTGTAATCACACCCTGTGGTTGCAGTATAGACATACTCTCAGGCAGTGGTGCACCAAAATGCACACAGGTAATCCTGCTGCAGAAACCTCAGTTCAGTTCTCACTGCCCTGCTACCTAGGAACAGCCCCTTTCACTTCTTGGTCTCCAATCACCTGGTCTGTCCCCCTTTGATCTGGAGCATTTTAGAAAACTCTATTCCCCTCTCCTCCTCCAGCCCCGGGGCTTTTTCTACCTGAGACGCCGCTAGTCCAAACCATCTGTCATAACACAGTTTGTGTCCTAACAATACCCTTCTCAGCAGGATGGTGGGAAGTCTAATTAATGTATTTGAAGCATTTTCAAGTCCCTGGAAAGAAGGTAAACATTAGGATCATATCCGCCTGGGGCTCCTTTTCTTGATTTTGGCACTTTAGACAAATGGATGTGGTGGGGCTTATACAAGTGTGCGACTTTGCAAGAATATATGGTAATGGCAGCTATGGAGGTAATGTAAAGTAATAGAACCCATAAGGATCTATGGGAGACGCACACACACAGATCTGATTGGTGGGTATTAAAAGTTCACGGGAGCCCTAATAGAAATCTGTCAACTCCCTGCTAATCCTTCTTGACAGAAACCTTATAAGAAGTTTAATGTGTTAAATAGCTCTAGAGTCTAATCAGTGTGAAAGCCAAAGGGGATGGGGAGTTTGGAATAAGGGTTATATTTTCCTTCTTCATTTAACTGATTTACTCTGCGGAGTCACAGGGGAAAAAATGATTTGGCTTGTAAATTGCTTTTCTTATGCAAAACCAGATTACATGTTTCAATGTCCACAGGCTTGCAGTCCTTATTTCCCTGGACTCTAGTGAGTTGTGGCACAACCCCTTCCCCCCAATATGCATTTGATCTCCTGCCCTGTATGCATCTGATGAATATGCATTGGACACCCTGCTCTCTGCAGTACAATAGTGGGTCTGTCTGCCTGAAGGTAGAGTGGAATGCATGGGGGGACCAGACTAGCACACCTGTGCTCACCTGAGCCCAGTCAAGAATGTGAATAATTTACATTTTCAAGTAGTCGGAAACCCATCAGCGATGAGAGAAGCTGGATGGCCTAGCCCTGATGGGGAATTTTTTTTTTCATACTCTGTAAATCATTTTGATGTGGGCAGTTCTATCAACTAATCATCCCAGACTCCTAGATTTAGCTTGTGTTATACAGGTGGTCTCACTAGAAGACCATAATCCTCCCTTTTGGCCTTAAAAGCCATGACTTCTAAGGCCAAGCAGGACCATTATGATAATCTAGTCTGACTTCCCGCATAACACAGACCAAAGAACCTCCTCAAGTCCCCTTATGTGCAGTTGAACTACAGCATATCTGTTAGGAAGACATCCAATCTTGATTTAAAGATTCCACATGGAGAATCCACCATTTTCCATCAGTTAATTACCCTCACTATTACAAATTTCAAGCTTGAACTTGGCTGACTTCTGTTTCCAGCCATTGGATCATGTTGTGCCAGAGACGGACCTGAACTAAACCCCCATATCCACACACTGCTGAACTTTGGAGGAGTCTAGATTGGGACCCTAACTTTGTGGCATAGCCCCATTTCTAGTAATTGTTGGGCATCAGGCAGAATGCACCATATTATTTGCTTTTTGGCAGAACAACTAGAGTATACAGTTGTATACAGTAAATAGTAGTATATAGTATATATAGTTGTATACAGTAAATAGCGCCTTTAACTATGTTGGGTGCCAAAGCACTATACAAACTATAGATATTTTTATATCTTGCCCATCTTCATGGTCTCTCTGTCTTGCTGTACAGGGATGATTCTGCCCACCACTGAAATGCAGCCATCTTTGGGGTAACATGTGACATCCATTTTTCATTTGCAACACTATACAAAAGTTCCCAGGTGAAGCAAGAGCTGCAATAGAAACAGAAGGAATTTTGGGGATGGAGAATGTAAATGCCTGAGCTGCAATTTGTCCAGCACTCCTCAGCTGACACAGAGAAATGTAATGACATCAAGGATTTAGATGCCTAGTCTTCGGACTCCCTCTTCAGCAGCATAGAAACATCAGGTTGGGGAAGTGGGATGACAGAGGGATGAGCTGGAGCTACTCAACCACCAACACCACTGGATTTTCCTTTATAGTCCTCCATGTAAATACTGACCAAACCGTAACCTACATCAGGCCTAGTTCTCCAGATCTCACTCAGATCCCTGAGCATTTGGGGCTACTTGTTTAAGTGTCCAAGGAAAGCTTGCACAACTGGGTCCTTACTTTCTAAGCTCAATGAGATAATGGCCCAGGACCATGCGGCTAGAGAGAAGCACAATCCCTTAAATGTAGGCAACGTAGTACACAATGGGTCATAGCCAGAGAAAATGAACAATTTGCCTTGGGGTAGGATAAATCATTTACAGTTGGATTGGACAGAGCACTTCAGATCACATGCTGTGGGGAACAATCTTGCTTTGGTTGGAGGTAGGTACGCTAAATAACCCAACAGGCCTTTTTCCAGCTCTGATTCCTTTCGTTTGCTGATGGCAATGCACCGTAACGGGGCAGGACCCTGGACTGGAAATTGGGAAACGTGGGTTCTACTTCCAATTCTGCCACTGACCAGCTGTGTGACTTCAGGCGAGTTGATTGTCTAGGCATGCCTGTCTTGGTTTGGGGAGGATGAACTAGATGACCTCTTGAGATTGCTTCCAGCCCTACATTTCTATCATTTCTCCGCCTCTGTTTCTCCTCCCAGTCTTTGTCTATTTTGATTGTAAACTCTTCAGCGTAGAGTTTGTACAACCTCTAGCACAATGGGGCCCTGTTTTTACTTAGCACTATCATATAAATAACAGCAGCAGCTCATGGAAAGATCAGTACCTTTGCTAATGGCCACTTGAAGCCATCTGTTAAAAGCAATCACCAGTCACGCCTCGAGTCTGATTTCCAGGGAACATCAGCAAAGAGCAAACAAGTCACACCCTGGTGGAAGCGCTATTTTCTGGAAAGGGTTAGAATATATTGTTCTGTCGCGTATTTGCTGGTTTGACTAAGGCTATCTCAAACAGGGCTGTGCTTCTTTCACCCATTAGCAGATTAAGGGGCCAAGGACCTGTAGGCTTGACTACTCCATCCTGACAATTACAGTCACGTCGGAAGCAGTGCACATTTATTGGGAGTGTAATATTTATTAGTTGCACAGAGCCTAGAGGCCTATCAGTAAGTGTCTTATAAACAGTCTGAGATTTTCAAGGGGGCTAAACCCATTAGGCTTCCAACTCCCACCAAAAGCCAAGGGGAGTTGGGTGCCTGATTCCCTTTGAGAAAAAAGTCTCAGGGATATTAAATAAGGACCAGGTTGGGAAAGGCCCTTTCACTTCTGTGCACGCAAAGATCCTGCCCCCTTTTGCATCCTGCCCAACTGACATCCCTCAGTTAAGCTCAGAGACTGCTCCCTCCACACACACGGATGTGGAGGGAGATGGGAAGAGATGGGACCATGAATCCACCCCCACCCCCCATATTCAGAGGAATTAAGTGATGGGGTGAATTTCACCCTCACTGTTTTAATCTTGATTTGTGGTGTGTCGTTTTCTTAGTCTCAGTCACTCCCAGAAGAAGCAGTTTGGCCTTAGGAAGAGATTCGGGGGTTAGGGAAGAAGTGGAGATGTGTTTTGTTGCTCGCAAATAAGTGTGGCCAGTCTGAGGGAGGCAGCTTAGTTTCTACAATGGGTAGCCCTGCCCCTGCCTACTCATGGCCCCAAATTGGGCTTGCTGGGCAGAGATTAAAAACCACAACCCTTCCCTCATTTCAGCAGGCTGCAGAGAGCTCAGGGCATGAAGCTGCCCTGCAAAATCTGATCCTTGCAAAGAAGGGAGAAGATAAAAACAGCTGAGTCACTCTGGCAACAGGTCCTTCTTCTGGTGACACATTTCTACAAACACAACACATGCCCTCCACCAACACTTCTTCCCCACCACTTAGCTACACATTCAAACCAAGCTGGCCCTACCTCACCCTGCCTGTGTGCACACATATAGCATATCCCACGTGCACACACTTGTGCTCAGCCCACAGATCCACCCAGCCACTTCCACATCCTCGCATTGTACCCATACGCACTCACCTTGCACACACAAGCATCCTGCCACACACTTATTGTGACAAGCTTTACTCAGAATTCCTCTAGTCATTCATCACCTGTCCTGCCCCCTATCTCCTGCCCCGCATATCCTCCAGCAACCCCTCCATCTCCTCCAGCCTCCCCATTTCTCCTGGCACCTCCTCCATCTTCTCCTGCCCCCATGTTTCCCAGACTCAGTTTTCTGCCTTGTCCAACACTCTCCAGGCTGTGAGCTGTGCCAATTCACACCAGTTACACACCATTATGTGTTAAACAACAATTGCAAAACCTGGAATAAAGAAGCTGTAACTCACCAGGTGGCATTTTATACTCTAGTTTTCCTCCATGAAGAGAAGTGTAAAGTTACATTGAAGGTTCTGTTTAAAGTCCAACCACTGAAAGGTCTTCTCCCTGGTGATTTGTAAACACATACGAAAGCATTGTGAATACTAACCTCAACTCAGATGCTCACTCCTCTGCATCTTAGTAGTTGGCTTATGTTTGTTAACATTTGGCACGTCTTTACAACTTACACGTTACGAAATTTTTTTCTCAGACTTGCCAGAGCCCATCGCCTGTTTATAAAGGATACTACTTCTTGATGGAAACACCCTGTGTAATTTAAGAGAGGCTGGTGCTCAATCCCATAGAATTGAATGGAGAATTATCTTTCTGCTGTAAAATTCTAAAGGAAAGTTCAAACCAGCTGTACAGGAAGGACCTCATTCTCTGTTCATTTCCAGAGATGTTGAGTCATTTCTGAAGAACCCTCTTGATTTCAATGTTACTAAATTCAGTAGGACTCATCCTTAAGGGAAAAAATTTCTACCCCAAAAGGCACTGAATAGGTTAGTGGCATAGCACTCATTGCGTGCATAAATTATTGAAGAATATTGGTGACTTTTCCAAATATTGGGCCAAATCCTCAGCTAGTGTAAATGAGTATGAATGGCTGCCATTACCCTACTACATACTAACCATTAGTGTACTTCTCCTTACAAAAATCCCACTGAGGTAGGGCAGTGGCATTAGCTCCATTTTACAGATGGGGAAGCTGAGGCACAGAACAGGTAGGTGATTGGTTGTGGTCACACAGGAAGTCTGTAGCACAGCAAGGAACTGAACTCGGGTCTTCTGAATCCCAAGCTAGCCTCTTAAGCACAGGATCCTCAATGAAGCTATACTGACTCATATTAACAAAGGATCTGGTCCTACAACATCTGTGCTATTGAGACTACAGTTACAAAGCATTGCCCTTGTTTTATGCTGTGAATGCTGATGCACATGGCATTAGCCCCCACAGTACTGTTTTACTCACGCGATCACATGGGGAGCTTTGGTACCAGCAAATTTGACATTGGTACCAGTCCACTTCCAATCCAGCCTAGGTCGGTAGTGGCTGAAGAGTGTCACCATCTGATGGTTATTCTGTGGCCTCCTGAATGCAAAATGAGTTTAGGACCTTAGGCTTGTTCCTCTTAGATGCCTGTCTGTTGGCACTGGCCCTACTCCTCCCCAGCGCTGGGTGCCTCAGCAAAGAGACCAAGGACTGAGTGATGTTTTAGCTCCTGCACTTTTGCTTTCCCATGTCAGAGGCCAGGCCCATTTGTGGAGGCCGGAGCAGAATAAGCCAGCAGGGCTAGTGTTTGGGAAGTGAACGAGAAATGGTTTTCTGCTACCTGACATTTGGGGAGGGAAAGGTTAAACATGATTATTGGGGCCCCAGTCTTGCTGCAGGTACCAGTGAGTGGAACCAGGTTGGCAGCAAATAGGGGATTGCTTCTGTGAAAAGGAAACCATACCATAGCACAGTAAATACACTTTTCTCTCCCCTGTGTATGCTATGCTCAGCATGCTCCATTATTACTGTAGCACAGCAGCTGCGAGCATACTGGCAAATCTCCTGCTGTAAACTCCTATAGAATGAGCTCTCAAACCACCCTCAGGTACTCCCCAAATTCCCTCTGCATGAAGAGAGTTTAACAACAGTGATCGGGCTGATGAATTGGGAATCACCTTAAAGGACAATCCGATAGGATTTCAAAACCAATCTCTTTTAATGCCTTTTTTACTTAGTCATTCCCTCGTTCTTGTCATCTTGCACTCAGCCTCCATTGAGCGGTTCCCAGGTAACCAGATCCCTTCCTGTACACAATGTGCCTACTATACTCCAAATGATGTTATCAAGCCAGGCTCGGCCTCGTGCATGCGGTCAGATAGTGGCTAAGCTAGGGTGGCCCTGGGTTGATGGAGCGAAACAGGACTCTTCATCCCCAATCTAAATACACAGTGGGCTTTGTGAGGCCTGTTGGGATCAAAACACATTTATAAAGACTCATTAGTACTTAATTGGGTAGTGTTTTACTTGCTGAGTTCGGAATTCTCTATATAGTCACCATATGTATCTGACTGTCTAGCCTTTCATTCCAGATAAATGAGAAACCACGGTAAACATTTGGTAGCTTCTTGAGTGTTATGAGCCTGAGGTGAGATGGACAGTGCAGTAGCTGATATTCTGAGAGACAGAAAAAAAATCAAAGAAACAGAAGTTAAACTGCAGGAATTATTAATTAAGGGATAATTCCATTTTCTTTACTAAGCTTGTTTGCACTTAAAAGCTTTCGGGAGCAAGCAACTAGCATCTGCTTGATGGGACTTTTATGACCAAGAAGGAAAAAGATGCAATAAACCACAATGCACCAAAAGATATTATTTAAGAGAATTACTGAAACTCAGACCTACTAATTGCATCATTCTTGTCTAATAGACCAGGGATATGATGGCCAAGATGTTCTAATGACACTCAAGGGCTAGTCTGCCAAACAGTTCTTTGGTCTACATGGGGACTGAAAGGGATGGGGGGGAAGGACACTTACAAATGCATGGCAGACTAGTATCTTCACATGTATAGCTTCTGTGGGCAAGGTTGTGATCTCCTCTCTCATACTGACTAGGATCTGACTGAGTGAAGTCCTGACCCCAATGAAGTCAATGGGAATTTTGTCATTGATGTCAATGGGGCGAGAGTTTGCCCCGTGATTTCAATGGGACTAGTCATGGTGTAAGGCACTCTGACCTTCTGTTTGTAAGAACTGAAGAGGAAGGCAGGCATCAGCAGATCATAGAATCATAGAATATCAGGGTTGGAAGGGACCTCAGGAGGTCATCTAGTCCAACCCCCTGCTCAAAGCAGGACCAATCCCCAGACATATTTTTACCACAGTTCCTTAAATGGCCCCCTCAAGGATTGAACTCACAACCCTGGGTTTAGCAGACCAATGCGCAAACCACTGAGCTATCCCTCCCATGAAAGAGTACCCTAGAATATAGGCGTGTTACCAAAAGTATCACTGGGATGAGAAAGTTCTTCCCATGAGTTGTTTTAGGACTAGATCATCCCTACAGCAAAACCAAAAAGCTCATTGAATGGTGATTGCTATTCAGGAAAGGCTATAGTAAGACCTTGGGAGTTTGAGTCTCATGCCTCTTTTATGGGTCCTGATTCAGAAGTCCACTGAAGCCAATAGGAGCCAAGGCTGGTCGTGCAGTACATGGTATGTAAAGCCAATAGACCATTGGCCTTGCTCTTTTCTATTTTGAAAAAGGTAAAAGCTGTGCAAATGTTCCTAAGTTACACAGCAGCAGCTCCTCACTGCCAAAGAGGAGAGAGAGAAGTGGACAGATGCACTATTTAAACAGAATGGGATGAATTTTAAATCCATATTTGGAAGAGTAAAGAACTTGTGTCAAGAGTCAGCAGAGCGTAGTGGGGAATTCTTCTTCAGCTGGGGCTTTGTTCCATAACGTACAATACCCTCTTGGGTGTTATGATAGGGAAGATGGTTTGTTATTTGATTTTTTAACATTTCTTAGTGTCTGTGCTTTATGGTTTGCTATTCTGAGAGTTTGTACATCTTAAGCACCATTTGACAAATAGGGGGCAAGGATGTTCTTTAAGAAAAACTAGGGTTGAGATTTTGAAAGCCACTTTAGGGATCTGAGCACAGAATTCCTCACATTTTAATGGAAATCAGGCATCCACAACCCTGAGATGGCTTGGTGCGTTTCAGCCCAAGGTTGCTGCACACGATGAGTGCATAGTCAAAATGTGCACAATGAGTGATCTGTAGAAAGTACGACTTCAATAAAATCATCTATTGCAAAAAAATGTCTTAATTATATTTTAGTCCCTTTAATATCTTGGGCCAAGTTCTCTCCATTGAAGTCATGCTGAATTAGATCACGGATAAGAAGATTCTTTTTTCTCCATCATATTTGACACGTTTTGTGTTGTCTTAGTTTATATGGGAACACAGCTGATCCTTCTTTCCTCATTCATATCATTTCCCTTTAGTCCGTTTATTCCCGGCCAATCACTTCCTCTTTCATTAAGTGTAAAACTTTCAAAAGTATCTAGTGACTTAGACCACTGAAAGTCATCGAATCATAGGGTTAAAAGGGACTGCAAGAATCAACTAGTCTAATGCCCTCATCTAATCTAACTCCCCCTCACTGGGATTTGGGCTCTTATGTCACTTCTGATAATTTTACCCTAGATCTTTAAGAAGTCAGATCTCTTTACTTTCCCCCAAACCATCCAGTGCAACCTTAATTCAGCCCCCTTGTATGTCTGCATTAGGAGAGTCTTTAATTGTATAATCACCTACTATTTGTTCCACAGGACCCCTTCCTCATTCAGGGAACTGCTAGTTATTCAATATTTCTTTTTATCCTCCACATTCACTGTGGGCCCCCCACCATGACAGATATTGCAAACCCAATGCACAGTCAGCGAGGGGGCAATTGAGATGAATCACTCAGGTTGTAAACACCTCCAGAGAGGCACCGCCCCCTCGGGGCAGCTTGTATATACTGCTTCAAACTAGGTTTTTCAGAAAAAACAGACAAAGAAAGGGCTTTTGCTATACAAAGGTTACATTTAAACTGACTCAGGGCCTTCCTTCCAGTCCAGCAAACAGAAGGGTTGGAAGAACTTTGGCTGACTACGGCCCCATAAGACTGAGGGGTGACCTCTGGTAAGCTCTTAGTACATTTATAGGAACTTTTATATGGTTTTTCGGTAATGCTTTTACCTTAAGAATAAATGTGCTTGTTTAGAAAGAGCTGGGTGGGAACTTGTAACTGCTGGCAATACACTGTTCACCATACTCAGAGAGAAAGCAAAGTGCAGGTGCTCCTTTTAGGCAGTCTGATTTGCTGGGGATAGCACAGTGTAATGCAGGGAGCTGTGCAGCCTTAAAAACCCTCTCAGAAGGGAGCGGGTCAAGGGTCCTTACCTAGAGACATAGGATGCCTGGAGACCTGAGACCTGACTGGGCATTCCTGGAGCTGGCCACGAAGGGGAGAGATACAGGTGCAGTTGCCATGAAACTGTGACAGCCCTGTGCCTTATTTACCGCATGCCATCCAACCCCTGCACTGAACACAGAATTATTCGTTTCCTTCTGGGTGTTTCTCTGGTGCTCTCACCACAGTATCTGAGTGCTTCACAAATGTTAATTTCACTTCACACACCCCTCTGTGATGGGGGGGGGGTGTAAATTGAGGCACATGGAGATTAAAGCCAAGATTGTCAAGCATGCCAGTTAATTTAGATTCGCCTGGCCTGATTTTTCAGAGAAATTAGCAATTTTGTGCCACTTTATATGTTCAAAGTACAGCTCCAGTCAACTTCAGTTGCAGCTGTGAGTGCTCAGCACTTTGACAAACCTGGCCCCAGGTGTTTCATGTTGGGCACCCAGAAAACAAGGAGCAGATAATCAGTGACCACCTGTGAAAAGTTTGGTGTACGTGACTTGTCAGCATCACACAGTAACTCTGTGGCAGAGGCAGGGATAGAATCCAGTTCTCCAGGGTAGCATTCAACTGCCTTGACCATGAGACTGTCCTTTTTCCTCCTACAATCCTCTGCCTCATTCATGACACACCTTCCCAATTCTGCAACAAATGAAGCAGGGGTCCTGCAGACAACAGCCTCCTTCACAACACAACCCTGATTTATCCCCAGAGCAGGTCCATCCTGTGCACTGAATGAGGCAGGGGTCTTGTGAAAAAAATATTCTGTGACCATGTAATTAAAGACGATCATAATGCTTATGCACAAGGGGGTCAAGTTAAGGTTAAATGGACAACCTTAATTCTGGCATTTCCTAACTTTTGAATACGTGACTTTACATCCAAAAACTATATTAAACAATATTAAGGTTGCAATTTCCTGTTTTAAAAAACAGAGTAACTGGTAGCAGTAGCAGGCTGTTATCCTTTATGTGGACCAGTGACTAGAGGAGAGCTGAGACATTTTGCTAGTGGGTTTCACAGCTCTGTTTTGTCTCTAGCATGTCTCTGTCCCTGTGTGCTCCCATCTGCCCACTCCAGTTCCTGCTGTTCTCCCTATTTAACCTCCCCATCCCCTGGTCCTTGTGCCCCCTCTCCCACTGGCCCTCACCTGTTCATTTTCACCCTTCTGCACTGCAGTGGGGCTGCTCTCTCCTGGCTCTTTGTACCAGCAGGGGGGAGCACTAAATGCACAGGACACACTCTCACGGTTATTAGTTCCAGTGCCCAGCACTGCAGCAGCCAGGAGTAACCGCAGCAGCAAAGTCCTGCTCTGCCCTGCAGCCACAGGAGGGAACATGCTCAGTTGCTCTATGGGGACAGTGCATGCAGTCTGTTCAGTTCTAGGAGCTGTGAGGTGACGGAGCATGCTCAGTGAAGAAGGAACCTTCAGCGGTTATAGGTGGCGTGCTCTAACACGTCCCCACTGAGCATGTGCACGCTGAGATGTTTCAAGGGCTTATAACTTGGCTAAATTTTCCAGCGCTGGCAAAAGCACATCCCTGACACCACAGTGACCACCTGACACATTCCAACTCCCTGAGCCAAAGCAAGGGGGCGCTAGAGCTTCTCAATGGAACAGAATTTTTCAACATGGGCAAAATACATATTTTTCCCTTAATCTTATTCTCGAAAACAGCTGAATTGTTTGATCTGAAACTTAAAAACAAAATTCACCATGAGGCAGACACCCAGCATGGGATATTTTAGACCAAATGGTTAAAATTTGGTGAAGTTATAAACCCCTGAAACCAGGGTCTTATAACGGACAGCATTTGGAAACTGTAATAGGCGGTGCTGCCTGTTCCCCTAGAAATGTTGTTGCTCTTTCCCCTGCTTTTGGTATCACCCATGTTAGTTGGCAGCACATTCCTAAGCTGGATTCCGGCTCACTGCCTGGGGCTCAGTGGTGGTGACAAAAGACAGCTGGCCTCCCGGCACGTGTATGGACAGCATCTTGTGATGCAGTGGCTCACGTCACAGATGCGTCATGCCTCCTATGCACAGGCCTCTTATTCTTGATTTTCCCACCCGTGATCTGTTCCCCATGAGCTGTGGGTGTTGGGCAGCCCTGCTGATGGCTGTCACGAGTACCTGGGCTCCAGGGTGCATTGGTGGGCACCTGGTGTTAGGGTACTGCTGTTCACACTGCTCCGTGCCGGCCACCTCACTATCTCAGGGTGGGACTGATTGATGGCCATTACAGACACGGGTCGCAGCAGCTGCTATTTACATGCACTTTCTGGTTTCCATTTCACAGGGACCTGGGGTCTCTCCTGCTGGCTAGTGCCTACAGTGGTGGGGAAGGCCACGGCTTCTCCTATACCCTGCTCTTCCCCACCCTCCATGCCTGCTTTCTGCTGCACTACTCCTGGTGGGGAACATCTCGGTGGCAGGTCGGCCTTCACCCAAGCCTGTCCTTCCAGCCGGCCTTTGCATGGGCCACCCAAGGGAGGCTGCAGTCTGTCCCACTCACATTTGCGTCAGTCAGAAGCAGAGCTATTGAAGCTAATGGAGTCACAGCAGTATAAAACCAGAGGAGGAACAGCAGGCCATTGCTCTTTCCCTGAGAAGCTGCTATCTGTGACTGCACGTAATTTTTGCCAGTCAACTGTTGGCCATCACTACTGTAGCCAAACCCTGCTCTTCATTCTACCCACGTGCCTTCAGAGTAACTCCAGTCACAGCCTGGATATACGCCATTCCGAGTACAGAATTCACCCCATCAAGTGCCCTTGTGAAAGGAATCCATCTCGTTTTCATGGGCAGATCACCAAAGGAGAAACATGAGCCCTTCTTCATAAGCAGCAGCCTAGAGGGAGCCGAGGTATCTGGAATCCGGGTTCTTTGTTAAAAGACCCAACAGTGTTTGATCAGTTGGATACACTCATCTTCTGTCTGTGACCTTATACATGTCAACCTGGAAACCACCGACTGTCGGAGTCTGCGGTCACCTCTAGATGACCAATGCCGAGAGAAGAGCAGCACTCAGTGGGGCTGCTCCTCAGCTAGCCTCAGCCATTGCAGCTCTATTGATGAGCGCTCTGCCCATTTACACCAGGTGAGAATCTGGCCCTTTGTCTGCATTTCCATTGCACATTTCCCTTGCCACAGGTTTATATAAAACTTTGCAGTGAACTTTCCCTCCTGCTGATTGGTGCATAGAAAGCCAGACCCTCAAGGGATGGAACTCAGCAAAAGCAACAGAGTTGTGCCATTTTCACTACCGGAAGATCTGGCTCCCAGCATCACTTTTGCACCTGAAGAGTTTGCAAAGCTATTGATTCAACCCCTTGCACTTGATACAAAGGGCTTTAAGGGAGTAGAGGGTTTTCTACCATTGGATGGTGCTTTGTGCTGGAAAATACACCCAGGAGTTAAAAACTCGGATTTGGTTTAAACATGAAGACACTCGGCAAATGATTAAACCATAAAAGAGATGAAATAGTGATTTATCTACCACCTCCACCCCCAGGGACTGGATACCAATGGCACCACTGTGCAAGACCCCCAGGATTTGGTAGCCATAGACTCTCAGGAATCTCTACTTGTACCATGTGCACGAGACCGGATTTTACTTGACTCATGACATTTTGCTTAATGCTTCCCTGTCCACTAACCCAGTCATCAAATTCTTTAAGAATCTCTTCTGCATCCTAGTCTGGAGACAAGAAATGCACCTGTTTGCCCAACCGCCTCCGCCGACGGAGCCCACGCTCGTATTGGACTGGTTATGTGAGTTACCTGATCCTCCATCGGAGTGGAGAACTCCCCATTGCCATGTGGGAAGTGAGAACCTCGCTGTTTCGCCACAGCAAAAACCCTAAGCCCTTTCTGCAGCTCTAGCGCCATCCGCTTCTGTCACTCTCTTGGGCTTGGGAAGCTCCTCTCATGGAGCTCTGCCTTCTTGCTGGCTGCTGAAACTGGGCCTCACCAGGTGAGGGAAGCTGAACAGGGAGCAGTAGGCAGAGCTGGTGCCTGGCTATGGAGCGCATGAGACTCCAGACCTTTCCTGCCAGTAGGGAGAGGAGCTGCCCCATTGGAGTCCCCCACTTACCTCCCCTCCTCTCCCGAGGGGGAAAGAGGCAGAGCCTTCTGCCTACAGCTCTCCCTCCCCTCCTGGGGAAAAGGGAGACCCTATTCCCACCTTCCCTCATGGAACAAGACCAAGGACTGATATCACCCCACCCCTAGAGGTGGAGAGGGGCAGGAGATCACCTGGAAGCACAAGGAATTCCCCTACACAGCTCCACACACAAATACAATCACTTTCCCATGTCTGGCTATGAGCTTCCTTCAGGTGCACTGATTCCCTTCCCCACACAGACACAAGACAACGCAGTGTCCTCCCACCGACAACCTGCAGCCACCAGAACTGGCAAGCTTCTACCTACCCCCTCCTCTCTCCTTTTTGCAGTTTAACCTCTGGGTTCCCAAACATGCCACTTAGCAACCGCTGCTTTTCTCCACTGCTCAGGTCTATTTAGGGCCAGATCCTCAGCTGGTCTAAATCAGCATCGCTCTATTGATTTCAACGCAGCGATGCTGATTTAAGCCAGCTGAGGATCTGACACATAATTTGGAGTGTATTTGTTCTAGACACAGAATTCCTGCCCCCATTGTTACGTGCTTCTAGACAACGCAGCCTTGGACCTTTGCTGCTTAGAAGCACACGTGCTCCAGCTGACTTCGGCTGAGTCTATTTCAGCTTCATTCCATGCTACCTCTGGCCAAGCTCCTGTATAAACTCATCACTGGAAGCAAGTTAATTAACATAATGTCATTCAGAGCTAGCTAGTTCCTTCCTATCAATATCATCTAATCAGTAGCCTCACCTGAAAGGTAATCTCTGCCTTGATCTTTGGTTGGCCATGGAGCAGCCTCTGAAAACACTGGGGGCTTTGTTAATTCAGTGTTCCCACTGAGACGCCAAGGTTGCAGCCCGGTTCTTCCCCTTCAGTGTCCTTGCTTTGGGTAAAATGGGAATGACTTGGTTTCTGTAGGAGACTCCCAGAGAAACCCCCCATTTCTTTCCTTCTCAATCTGGTGGCAGGCGGTAGTTTGTCCGACCCAGAGAAGGAAACAAGGCACTAACTGGGCCGGGAGCAGGCTAAGCAGAAATGGAATTGAAAGTGTTAGGTTAGCACCACAAAAGTGCCCCTCACATGGAGAGGTTTCCCCGTGAATTGGACAACTCAGGAGATGAGTAATGGGCCATAGCAAAGTTTTAACCTGACACGTAGCTGATAAGAGGGCTGATAGCGACAGGGGCTGAAAGTTGTCAGTCATGTGCTGACTGCTGAATCCCCTAGGTCAGATGACTTGATGGGCTTCAGTTCATTGCTTAGGAGACAACGGTCACCATTGCAGCTGGTGCTCCTTGGCCACTTAGGATATGTCTACACAGCACTTAAACACCTGCAGCTGGCCCGGGTCAACTGACTTGGGTTTTTTGGGCAGGGGGGGAGTAGGGGGAGAGAAGCTAAAAATTGGTGTGCAGACATTTGGTGCTCCCGCAATCCCATCATCCCACCACAAGGGGACAAGGGTCAAAGTAGAGAGGTAGCCAGTGAAAGGGCCCTATCAGATGACCACCCTAAGCTGCTTCAAGCCCCCTCATCAGGTGATCCATTGCTTAGTTATGGCCCACCTGAGCATTTGGGGTAGAGTCCATGTACACAGAATGAAGGGGACTGTGTCCTCCACCGGGCCAGAGGATCAGGATTTGCCTAACATGTGCATTGCATGGTACAGCTGAACCTGCTCTGTTGAAAGCAGAGGGCTGTAGTCTCCCAGAAACGTCAGGAGAGAAGGCTATGCCGTGGGGATAGGAAAGACAGCTAGAAGAATCCTGGCCAAGATTTTCCAAAGAAACCAGCGACTTGGGATGCCCAATTCGAGATACCATCCTGGGGTCTGATTTTTTTCAGAAGGTGTTGAGCATGTGCCCTCTGACACTCAGACCCCTTTAATGTTGCTCAAATTGGGCACTCAGAAATATAGGCCCCTCTTAAACCCTTGGAGGGGCTTCCCTGGAGGATGCTCAGCAGATTTCCTTGTTTGGACCCAAGCCCCTGGATTCTTCATGCTCAGGTCTCGCTAGGGCTGGGCAGAGTCTAAGCATTGTCAGTGACCCTGGATCTCTCCACCCTCTCTCAGGGAGGAGATCCTCTGTGTAGCATCCCTTTCTGAGAGCTGGGGACAGTCCAACTGTCTAGGCCCTGAAAGTAACACCAGCTCTCCCAAGCCTGCTTAGGAGCTTTTGCACATTCCCAGAGTTCCACTGAATCTGGTTTATTGTTCCTTTGTTCAAGGGCTAGATGACAGTAAAAGCAAGTAACAAAGAGACTCTGCAAAGAAATTTCTAAACACACACACACACACATTACTCTCTGACAGTACTAGAGATATGCAGATCTATGGAAACGCAACAAAACCTTCATGTAAAACCCTGCCTCAGTTTTCTCACCATTCTGAAAGTGCTTTGGGAGCTGGTCCATGTCCTTTCAGGATCTCAGGACCCTTCCTTCCGCATAGCCTTGCCTGCTTCTAACCTGCTTCTAAAATGGATGGGGTAGTGAGAGCACCTTCCTTTTATAGAGTGCCAGGCCATTGTCAGGTGACCACTCTGAGCAGCTTCAAGTCCCTTGTCAGGTGATCTGTTGCTTAGCTATGGCCCACCTGATCAAAGGTTTCTCTACACTGCAGCCAGATCATTATTCCAGGGATTTCTCTTTGAATAGAAGATCATCTAATTTAATGACTCTTGATTGTTCTCCATTGTTAGCCCTCTGCTAGGTGGAAGGATTTCTTCTGACACTTCTTGATGTTTTCAGATCTAGAGGAGGTGACAGAGGCAAGGGGAGGGCTCAGAACAGTTTCACAATCAAAAGGGCAGTCACAAAGGCAGGGGGACACTACCAAATTATTCTGGCTTAATTGCAAAGCTCATGCTCCAATATTTCTGTTAGTCTATAAGGTGACACAGGACTCTTTGTCACTTCTTAGGTTGACAGAAGAATTCTTCCATAGATCAAGCTGCCACCTCTTGGGGAGGTGGATTAACTACGCTGACAGGAGAATCCCTTCTGTCACTGTAGGTAATGCTTACATTGAATCAGTGCAGCAGGGCAGCTGTGTCTGTGTAGACAAGTCCTCAGTGTCTACACTACAGCTGTGCAGTTGCAGCATTTCTAGTGTAGCCATAGGGGTGGGATCCACAAAGGGACTTAGGTGTTGAGATGCTGAGCATCACAGTGCCTAACTTTTAGGTGTCTAGAACTTCACAGGAACAACACTGCACCCCACAAAACTTGAGTTAGGCACCAAGGCTCCCTGTACAATGAATGGGGAGAGAGAGGTGCCTTAGAATGCAATCCACAAAAGCCAGCATGCAAGGCGGGCAACCTGAGAGGTGCCACCAAGAAAGGGGTGTGCTAAGCCCTTCCCCTCCCTCAGAGCTGAGCGCCTAAATCCAGGCTTCAGGGAGGGGACCTAGCTCTACTTTGAGATCCACGAACTGTCTGGAGTCGGGGGGCTTAGGTGCCCAAGGCACTTTTTGAGGGAATGCATTAGGTGCCTACCTGGTGCCTCACAAAATGGCCAAAGGAGGAGGTGTCCACCTTAGAACCTTCAGCCCAATCATGAGAGCACTTGTCTGGGATGAGGATGATCCAAGTTTAATTCTCCCTCAGACTTGGGGGGAGGGTGGCAAAGGATTCAGACAGAGGTCTATTACTCCTGCACAGCCCGCTCTAACCAGTGAGCTTTAGTAGATTCGGATGGAAGAGTCCCTCAGTCTCTCCTGTTATAAATAAATAAAAAATAAACGTTGAAACTGTTGCCCTCTGGATAAATCAGGAAAGTGTGATTGGAGCAGGGGGGCTGGACCCAGAGTCTGCCACCTCCTAGGTAGGTGCCCAAACCACCAGGCTTCAGCGTCTTCATGCTGTCTTGCTCTCTTTCTCTGGCCTAATGACTGTTTATGTATTTATCCACAATAGGCCAGACAATGACTCTGTTGCCCAGTGGATTGGGCACCCACCTGGGAGGTGGGAGACTCTGGGTCCAGTCCCCCTGCTCCAATCACTCATTCCTTAGTTATCCAGCATGCTACAGCTTCACCAGGAGAGGCTGAGGGAGACTTGCATAGAGCATCCCATAATTTAGGGGTTAGAGTGCTCTCTCCTGAGAGGTGGGAGACCCTTGTTCAAATCCTGTCCCCCCATCAGGCAGAGGGGGAATGCACTGGGTTTCCCACACTCCAGGGAAGTGCTCTAACTACTAGGCTAGGAGTTATAACCCATACCTCCTGCTCTTTTCCCCCTGCATTTTGAAAGGGATCCAATCCAGTACAAGTGCTTAGAGGCCACTTGCCAAATCGGGCCCCGCCCATAATTTAGACTGGTGAAATCCTAACTTCCCCTGGTTTGTGAATCGCCCTGGGCTTAGGGGGCCAGACCCCTAAGAGTGAGCATGCCCAGAGACTGGAACGTGACCACCAGGGAATATAGGGGACTTTTACTCTGAAAAATGTAGGCAGCCAGTGAGTCCAGATGCTTATAGGAGGAATTTTGCGGATCACAGTGGAACCAAAACTGGGATTTAGGCACCTAAATCTGGTGTTTAGATGCCTATGCACCTTCATGGGTGCCACTCAATGCAAAATGGAGGGTGCAGATTGATAACAAGTGACCACAGCCCAGCTCCTTAAAGGTTCTGAGGTGCCATCTTGCCATTGATTTTAGTGGGAGATAGGCACCTAAATACCTTTGCACATCTGGGCTGCTGTGACTATGGACTTGGTGAGACTCACAATCTGGGCAAAAGGAATGAGCTCATTAGGCCAGAAGAGATATCGTCCCATTGAGCAGGGCCATTTCAGGGGCAGTTGGCGGTATCAGAAGCAGTCTAGCCAGCAGCTTTGTAAAGCCACCTCTGAAGAAGGCACAGGAAAGACCTGCCACGTGCCTAGAAATCATTTCTGGTGGAGGACAGGTTTAAGAAAGCATATTTTCACTGCACTCCAGGGCTTGCTGTGCCCTACACACCACTGGGAGCATCGCTGTCTTACAAAGAAATATCATCAATGGGGAATAAGCTCTGAAATGCATTGATATGGCCAGTAGCCAACCGACCTCAGACATTTCTATATTTGTATGGCCAGATCTGGGAGCCCAAGCGGCCCAGCCTACCACAAGCCCTTTCAAAGAAGGCTGAAGGAGGGCGGTGCCCATCACCCACTGAATTTCAGTATTCAGAATAGCAGACGTGTTAGTCTGTATCCGTAAAAAGAACAGGAGTACTTGTGGCACCTTAGAGACTAACAAATTTATTAGAGCATAAGCTTTCGTGGACTACAGCCCACTTCTTCGGATCAGTAGGGTTTCAATGCCTGGCTTTGAAAACACCAGCCCAAGCCCTTACTGAGGTGAAACTCCAGCTGGCTTCAATGGGAGTTTTACTGGAGTGAGAGCTGTCTGTACGATTTGGCCTCTAGCTAATAGTGGCTTTTACCTGTCTTTTTCAGAGGAGATCTGAAAGGTTTTGATCATCATTGCCTAAGGCCAGATTCTTTTCATTCCTGCCTCTTTAAACAATCCTATTATTAGGACATTGTTCCATAACTCCTTCCAGCCACGATTACTGAACCCCTTGAAGTCCAGAGGTTCCAGCAAGCACCCAGCTGCTTGGACTAATATCCCAACCAACCCAGCCTCCTTGGTCTGCAACATTTGGTTGTTTCTAGGAAGCAAGACCTAGATTTTCAAAGGTATTAGGCATCTAACTCCCGTTGATTTCCCAGTCTGAAAAGGGGGGGGGGGGGAGAGAAATGAAGATGTTTCAGTTTAAACTTCCAAAGGCTTCAGGTTTTTGGTGAGGAGGTGGTTTGTTTTATCTGTGTCAGTTCAGCCAGCCCTGATCCTCACCACCAGCCCTGTAGGGTTTGGTCTCTCACTTCAGCACCCGGGGTGAAGTTCACCCACTGTAAGGTCTAAGCACAATTTAAATCTTCTGCAGAGGGGTGAATTGAAATCCCTGTCCCCAACTTCCTCCGCCTCTATGCTTTTCTCTTCGCTGCCCTACCCCCAGGCAGCCATACAAGCAGCAAAGAAAGACATAGGAACAGCCAGAGAGACCTTCTGTGACCTTGTTAGTATTAAAACCTCCCTGGTGCGGCTGGCAGTTCCGACAGCATTTACCTGTGATCGAGATCATAACGGTACAGGGCATGGAATACGTGTTGAATTACCAGCAGCACCACTGTCAGGAGACAGCCAGTGTGTCAGCCCCACGTCTAACAGGCAAGAACAGGAGGGATCTGGGCCCCATTGTGCTAAGTACTGCCCTGATTCAGCTAGACACAATCCCTGTTCCACTTGTCTGTTTTGAAACCAAACTTGCCAGAGTTAAAGGAAGGCACAACCACCGCTTGCTTTAAAAGACAGCTAACCAATGGTCCGAATACATGCAAGTGAGGATCCTGGAGGTTTCCGTATAAGGGGGGACTGATCCTATGGTGACCACTGAGCCAGTGCAGGAAAACAATGAGTTGCGCAAAGTGCTTCAATGAATGGTTACCAAAAGACAGCATCAGAAAGACCTGATCCCACGCCCAAAGAAGTGAATGGAAAAACTCCCACAGTTTTCAAAGGCTCTGGTTCAGGCCTCATAAAGTGAGCAAACACCAGGCAATGCAACAGAGTAGAGCTGTAACATCCCAGGAGTTAGAGATGGAAAATCCCTATTGCTATAGTTTGTTTTTTCTACCATGTTTCCCCAGCCCTGGCAGGGATTATCCAGGGTTTTGTCCCGTTTGATGTTACCCCTTTGACTTTGAAATGCCAGTTAGTGGGGCTTTCCAGTTGGAAAGTAGCGACTGGTTTATTTCTGAGTGGGAGGCAGAGGTACAGACCAGTTGTGGACTTTTGATTGCTTCTTTATGAGTGGCTATTCCCCTGTCGCATAGAGCCCTCATTGTTAAATATATATATATATATATATATATATTGCCTACTATTCAGTCTAAATCCTTCTTTGGTCAGTTTATCTCACTATGCCCTGCCCAACTCCTCTTCCTCCTTGACATCCCCACCCTGCTGATAACTGCAGAGTAAACAGAACATCTCACACACAAAGAGACCAGCCACTTTGCCGAGATTTTTAATTTAATCTTTGTACATCACTTCCGATGGTGTGTCATTTTCATCCATCAGCCCCCCGTTACATTCAGTGTCAGGTCTTTAACATGGCCACTAGCCGGAAACTACAGCACCACAGTTACTTTCATTCATTTACATTTTGTTGTTTGCATAATTTATCCATAACAACAGCACAAAATTACACAACACATAAACTATAATAGGATAAGGACTCGTCTGCACCTGCCTCAGCACAGGGCTTGATTCTAAGAAAAACTCTGCCAAGGTGCCCGCGGCTTCCCCACCCCAGCGGTTCAATGGAGCACGTGGGTGGAAAGCAGGCAGCCCCCCCACACTTGATTTGTCCCAAAGACCACTGGGACATTGACATTTCATGCTTTTGTGCTGCACTGGGGAAGCAAAGAGCAGGGTAACCCATTGCTTAAAGAAAAGTGACCGTGTGAGGCTCCATATATATTCTCTCTTCCAGAGGCGGAAGAATAGCTCATGTGGATCCAGTGTTGAACCTCCGTTTTCAAATGAAGGGCTCGATCAGAAAACCTCTGACGTCAATGGGCTTTGGATCAGGTCCAAACGGAGGGTGTTTCTCAGGGCTCATCTCTGCAAACACTTAGGGTGCGGCAAGCTAATGCTGGGTAGATTGACACCGGGGCTTGCTGCAAGCTACGTGTCCGTCTGGACCCTGCTGCTGAGCACCAAAGGTTCTGAAAGTGCATTTTGCTCTAGCCTGCTTTGCAACTGGAGCAGATTAAAATGCACTAGGGAACGGTTAGTGCCCGACAGCAGGGTCCGCATGGACAGCTAGTGCAGTGTAGATTCACCCCCCAACTGGCCGCAAACTAAGCATTCGCATGAGCAAACCCAAAGTGCTGGCTTCACACTTCCCGCTTGGGTACTGGAAATCCATTTGTGCTCAGCTGCAGCAGCAATGTAAGGCTTGTCTACACTTGAAACACTACAGTGGCACAGCTGCAACGCTTCAGTGTAGACACTATCTGTGCTTAACAGGATGGGTTCTCCCATCTGCATAGGTAATCTACCTCCCTGAGAGGCAGTAGCTAGGTCAAGAGAAAAACTTTTCCATCCATCTAGCACTGTCTACACCGAGGATTAGGTCGGTTTAACTGTGTTGCTCAAGGGTGTGGATTTATCACACGCCTGAGCGACATAGCTGCAGGGGGGCTGGAGCAATTTTTACAGTGGGGGGAGCTGAGAGCCATTGATCCAAACTGTAAACCCTGGCTACGATGGAAACCACTTCAAGCCAGGGAGTGCGGCAGCACCCCTAGTTCCAGCAGCTATGTGTAGCTGTGCAGCTGTAAGTTCCCAGGGTAGACCAGTCCTTAGGTTCTGCCATCTGAGCTTAGCTGATCAGGGTTGGCCCAAGGTCAAACACAGCCCCCTGTAAATGTTCACACAAGGATCTGCAGACTCTCCCCAAGATCATGAAAAACGACTTCCCGTTCTCCTTCTAGGGCCTAATTCAAAGCACAGTAATACCAATGGGAGTTTTTCCATTGACTTTGATGGGCTTTGGATCAGGTCCTCACTGGGAGAATCGAGATCTTGTGCTAGTCACCAGATCTGCAGTCTTCTAGGGCTAATCCACTTGCTGATGATGCATGGGGCAGAACATATTCCATCTCACTCTTCCATCGCTTTATTGGCTCCTACCGGGCTAGGAATGGAAAACTCCTGAGATGGTCAGTGATGGTCAGCAGCTGTGACTCAGAGACACAGAGGGAGCAGAGCAGATACAGGGCTTGATCCTGCCCCATTAAAGTCCATGGGAATTTTGCCTTTTGCTTCAGTGGGCCCAGGATCAGGCTCCAATGACTGACACGGACACTCTTTGGATTATAACCAACCTTTAAAAGCAACCAAGCAGATGGAAAGCACCAAAGACCTCTCGACTGCAAGGAATTGAGTGTTCCTTCCCTGCCGCTGGGCTTTTGAAAACTAAACATAACCTTTATAAAAGTAAATTATTGTCTTATAACTTAAGTGCATCAAGCATTTCCTTAAATATGGTTCACGCTGAAAATAAAGTTACTTTTGCTGTACAGTACATTTCTGATAGAATTAGGAATAAACTTTGTTGATACTATATGCAAGTGTGTCTGTGGAGTACATACATTTACAACCTCCCCCCCCCATGTGCAGGCACATAGGCACACACCCAAACATACCTACCTCTTGCCAGGAGTTTCCCAGTTAGTGAGAGACAGATTAGGAGTTTCTAGATGTCTAAACTTGCATGAGAATGTCTATATTAAAAGTCCCTGTTTTTGTCAATAAACACTAGAGCTGGTAGAGAAATAGGAAAAAAAATGGTGAACATTTCTTTGAAACTTTCCCCGTTTTTTCATCAAATTTTGCCAAAATTGCAAAATTTGAAAAGTTTTGGACCATTTCTACAGGAGGACTTATGGTCAGAGACTCTAAAGCCAGAAGGTCACTCGATGCAATCATCTTGTCTGACTTGCATATCGCAGGCCAGAGAACTTTGCTGAAATAAATCCCATTAAATTGCAAGGGGAGGGTGTGGGTAACAGAATTGTGAAAACTTTGCACAAAGTGTTCCCTGTTCTTTTCTTTCTCCATCAAAATTCGGTCTAAATTTCAAAATAAAAATAAATAAATACATGAATAATTTTTTTTAAATCAACCCTTTCTATAGCCGGACAGGGGGGTAAACAGGAGATTGAGAATGTTAAAATTTCATAGAAATGTTTAACCTGTTTTTCCCCCCATTGTTAAAATTTCAAGTTGAAAACACCTAGCAGCCCAGCTCTAATAAACACTTAGTATCTAGTACTAGGATTCTAATAAAAACATTACACTATGCGATCCATAACTTATTCAGTCTTTGGAAATACTGAGCTACAAAATATTGTCTGACAGCATTCCAGAAACACAAACTCCTCGCCCGCCATATCTGAAGTGGGTTTAGCCTGTAATGTCATAGGCACCTGTGCCTGGCCAGATGACACAGATAAGGCTCAAGAAGTGAAATAGGAGTTCTGCATGGAGTACAGATGGTCGATGGGATTTCCCATTCTTGACTGCAGCGGTCCAGCTTCTGAAGTCGCTAGGAAACAGTCGCCCAGGTTGCTAAGTGAGGTATCGTCACTATCCAGGTCATGGAAAAGGGGCTCAGCACCTTAAAGTGAGGCAAACAAACGATGTTGAAGTATTATTGGCGATGGACAGTCCTAGCAAAGTGCTTTGCAGTGACATAGCGCTGTCCCCCAGCAGAGCTAAAGGGCTGGAGTGTGGGCATTCAGCCGCTGCTCACGCTAGGGGGCGCTGCTGATTCATGACACTCCAGCTGGAGCTCTGGAAGGCAGCATGTGCTTCGGGAAGGCGCCAATCTCACCAGCTGTGGAGACTCGCGGGGAAGGTGAGAACTGGCGTGTGTGTGTAAGTCAGGGTGGAATCTCCATTCTGGCCCTGTATTGGCAGGTGGAAAGAGACCCGCTGCAGAGGTGCCTAGAGATGAGCACTGCAATTTCCCAGAGGCTCTTACCATAGGGGTGCATGTGGTCCCCTGGCATCTGGGGCGGGGTGAGCCCTTGCCGGAAGGGGTCCGAGCTGTAGACGCCCTGCTCAATCGCCAGCAGCTGTTGTGGCGGGGCCAGTGTGGTGTATGGGTTTATGATCCCCTCCAGGCCAGCATTCCCACCATTGTTTGTCTGAGCTGTAAGACAAGGGAGAACTGATGTCAGAGCCAAATGCTGCTGTAGGGCTCCCCAGTTTCTAACCTCCCTGGGCTGCTACACAGGTCTGCACTCCAAACCCACCCCTAGGCAGCAGTGCTGGGTCCCTTCTCACCCCTCCGGGCTCTTCTCTCACACATATCTCTGAGCCTGCAGTCCCACGGTGGCACCCCTTACTCTACCCCACCAGTGCCAGGACTCAGCTCCCCCCTTCTTGCCCTGTCACCTAAGCTTCTGCCCCCCCTTCGGCCAGAATCAGCGTCTCTCTGTGCTGTGCTGCTGTCATCCCTCCTTTCCTGCAGCAATAGGCAGAGATATCTGTCAGGCTCTGTTCACTCCAGACTTCTGGACAAGTCATAGCCCTGCATGCTCCCAGGAGAATGCTCTGTCAGTCACTCCAGCCCTATGCTTGGGGCCCGGATGGAGGGGTAATACAAAGGTGGCTTTAAGTCACCTTCACATACCATGTATTCTGGGGTCATTCTGGGGCCACCATGCCCTGCAGTGTAATTTAGAGCCTCCTCGGGGCTGCTCTAATTGACTCTCGGCTTCCCATGACTCCCCATGGGCCTTGGGATGCAGAGAACAGATGAAGAGCAGTGTGATTTGGCCATGTCCCTTCCCGCCCCCTGCCACAAGTGTAGCCCTCCCTCCTATTCCCTAGTGCAAAACCACCCCTTGCCCAGGGTTGTAGATCAGGGTTGTAGAGCCCTTTCACCAGCTCTGCACCAGCCAGGGGGCCATTCCCGTTCCCCTTCAGGCTCCTTTGCACTCCCAGAGCAGCACCAAGGTGCCTTATCAGAAATGAGAATTTCTCCCTCGCTGACAGGAGCAGCTTTGCCACCCCCGCCCCTGCCTGCCCAGTGCACTAGGCTGGTTCTCAGAGAAGCACCGAGCCCTTACTCGTCTCTGTTTTAATTAAAGCCAAACCACCTTTTCCTAGCCTCACCCCTTGCGGCAGTAAGAACCCGGACCCCCTTTCCCACACTAGCTGCCCTTGCCGGCCCCTTGCCCTTATACTGTAAGCCATGTAATAAAGAAACGCTACTTCACCCAGCATGTAAACAACCAGTGGAACTCACTGCTGCAAAGAGATTATCAAGTCTCATGCTGTGGCTGGGCTTCTAAGTGAGCCGTTTATCTTATGACGGATAGTAACATTTTCAGCTCTGCTGGCTAAGGGGGAGACTCCCCCATGCATGTAGGGCATTCTACAATGGGCTAGTGCAGTGATTCTCAAACTTTTGTATTAGTGACCCCTTTCACATAGGAAGCCTCTGAGTGTGACCCCCTTATAAATTAAAAACACTTTTTTCTATATTTAACACCATTATAAATGCTGGAGGCAAAGTGGAGTTGGGGTGGAAGCTGACAGCTCGCGACCCCCCACATAATAACCTCATGACCCCCTGAGGGGTCCCGACCCCCAGTTTGAGAACGCCTGGGCTAGTGGATCTGGGGGTAACACACCTCAGAGCTGGGGGATCCTGGGCAGAGTTCTGAAGTGCAGTGGGGGCCTGTCTCGCAGCAGAATGGGAGATCCCAGCTACAGGAGTTGGGGTTCTAGGCCAGGAAACGGTACACGGGCAGCAGAAAGTGGGCACTGCAATTGAACTGGGAATACCAGTGCCGCATTTTGGGGGTGTGGGCAGCATCGTGCAACTTCTCTGTGATTTCTGACAGTGGTCATGGGGGTCTCATGCACCAAGGGGGTTAGGTGGTCTTCTTGGGCAGTACCTGAACTGAGCCGCTGGGTGTTTTGCTGATCTTGCTGCTGCTGCTGCTGCCTCCTCGCGAGTTTCTTCATCTGTTCAGGAAGGAAAGGAAAGCAGAGGGTTGAAACAAGTCAATCTATGGAGGAGGCAAGAGCAAAGCTCTAGGACAGTGTTTTTCAGGAGAATATAGGGTCGGAAGGACCTCCTGGGTCACTGAGTCCAGTCCCCATATTGTCCCCCGAGGTTACGTACCTTCGCTCTCTGATTCTGGAACCAAACCTGCACGACTCGCACACTCAGCCCCGTCTCGGCTGCCAGCGTCTCTCTGACCTGGGATAAACGACACAGCAGACGTCCTCAGTCTTTTAACCAGCGGCTTTGCAGTTTCATTCCAGAGGAGGAACAGCGATCAGGCAAACCCTGGTGACCCAGAACATCAGGGAGTCTCCAGTTCACACAGTCCCCAGGAGGCCTGGCAGGCAGCTTGCTGGCGGGGCGTTTTCCTACCACTGGAGCCATCTCAGAGAGACAGAACCATGGACTGCACCATCCCCTCCAGATCCCTTTGGATAGAGGCTTTGCCTCGAGGCCTTTGAACCCTGCAGCTGGCCACACAGATGGTGAGCTGTGAGCTGCTTCCCATACGAAGTGCTTGTTTCACTATCCCCATCTTCTCTGCCTTCCTACAGTTGCCCCTCAGTTTGTTTGCTCTCCCTCTTGGGTCTGGTGATCAGTCTAGACCGTAAGCCTTTTGTGGTAAGGACTCTTTTTTTAAATGACCTACATTTACAACAATTAGTGCTATGGGACCCCGATCCCTGACTGGGCCCTCTGGGTGCTTCCGTAGTAAAAATAATAAAGAATAAGGAATCACACAATATAGCTCGCTCTCTGCCTCACATGTACACACAAGCAATCAAATGCCTAGGGATGAGTCCCCAGTCTGCACTGGCTGGAATTTAAGGGATTTAGTTTAGCCTATGAAGCCTGGGGGTGAAATCCTGCTCCCCACAGCTGTTTTGCCATTGATGCCAATGGGGCCAGGATTTCACCTTAATGCCAACTCCGTGCCCCAGCCCAGAACAGGGGCCCAGGGGAGAGAGAAGGATCTCTGGTGCCTGCCCTCTCCCTCACATCCCCATGTGGGGACGGGGCACAAGTGCAGTGCTTGTGTTTGGGGGAGCACAGGAACTGCTCCCTCCTAACTCCTCCAAGGGCACAAGCTGCACCAAGGGGGCAGGGAGGATATGGGGGCCATGCATCCCTCTCTCGCCCTCACCACCCCTTGCAGCTAAGGCACGGAGTAGCTACACCCCCATGTGATCTGGAAGGAGCCCATGAAGCTCCCCACCAGTGGGACAGAGCCAGTAAGATACAATCTGGCCCTATATGGACTGGGTCCTGGTTATCTCAAAGACTATCTCATGCGATCATACAGCAACATTGAGCAAGCACTCCTCCTGTTGAGCCTGGGTGTGACTGGAGGCAGGGCCTTCTTAGTTGGGGGGGGCGTCTCAGCTATGGACCAGCTTCCCCATCAGTTCACCAGAGCCTTCAGGTCATGCTGGAAGGTCCAGGTTCTTCCAAGGTGCGGGAGGGTAGGCAGATGAGGCTGGTGGGAGGGCTGTAGTACTGGGGAATCCCAGACAGGTTTCAGCTGTGGGACAGACTGAGCACCTCCTATTGCGACTGGTGGAGAACCTCACAGATAGGGCACGTGACTGTAAGATGCTCTCTCTTCCACGGACGCAAGATCACAGCCAGGCCCAGTCCGGCTACCTGCAGCTTCCGATCATAAGAACTGGCTGGGAACATCAGAACAGAGATGGGGTCTATAATCTGGCCCACAGCCACTCAGGACCTTAAACACAATAGAAGAACTTTAAAGAAAATCAATGTCTAGCTTGACAGGGAGTGAGAGCAACAATTTCTGCAGCGAAGTAATTTCCTCGGGCAGCTCCATACCCATAAGAATGGAATCCGCAGCAGCCTGAATGAGCTGTTAGCCTCGATCAGTGATGAGAAGGAGTCCCGTATAACAAACAATTACAGTAATCGAGCCTTGAAAAAACACAGCCGTTTAGCCGTAACTCTAAATCTATCTGCCGGAGCACTGGTGGGAAAAGGCCCTTTTAATGATGGAATGGAGAGAAGGGGCCAGATCCCCAGCGGGTGTCAGTTGGCGTGGCTCCGTTGTCTTCAATGGACTTGTTCTGATTTACATCATCCGAGTAGCTGGCCCAGGAGGACTGCCAATTGGAGGATAATATGAATCTCAGAGTTGGGTGAGGATGGAGTCAGGGATATATTGTCCAATGGAATCACCAGGACAGACGCACTGCTCAGCTACTGAATCGATGTTATTGGAGTCAATGATCAGATCTCCTGCTTTCTTTGGGTTCAACTTCATGAAGTTCTAGGACATTAAGGTCCAGCAAACACCTAATCTGAGCAGAAATTGTAGGTGCTTGGGACTTTTTTAAAAACTAGACTTAAAACACTGAGAAATGTACAATAGGAAGGAAACAATCCTCCGTTTTTCAGGAAATAGCCTGGATGATCTAAGAGATCCTTTCCACCTCTACTTTCCTGGATGATCTAAGACAGTGGTTCTCAACCAGGAGTCCAGGGGCCCACCAAGCAGGGCCAATGTTAGACTTGATGGGGCCCAGATCAGAAAGCCAAAGCCCCACCATGCGGGGCTGAAGCCTGGGGTCCCAAGACCCATCACCCGGGGCTGAAGCTGAAGCCTGAGCAACTTAGCTGTGCAGGGCCCCCTGTGGTGTGGGGCCCTGGGCAGTTGCCCTGCTTGCTATTCCCTAACGCCATCCCTAGTTTTCATATGCAGAAAAAAAATGGTTGTGGCACAATTGGGCCATGGAGTTTTTATAACATGTTGACAGGGCTTCAGAAAGAGACAGGTTGAGAACCCTTGATCTAAGAGATCCTTTCCACCAGAAAGTCCTGGGGACAGGGGTCGTATCCTCTACTATGTGTTGTACGGCACCTAGCACACAGTGTCTGGGACAGACGCTGCCTTACAGAGACTACAATCTCAATAGACAAGACAAAGGAGAATTAAAATCTCCATTTTACAGACAGGGAACTGAGGCACAAGGGACTTGTCCAAGTTCACACAGGAAGTCTGGGGCGAAGCAAGGAACCAAACCTGTTCTGCTGAGCCTTGTGCCGGTGCCGTAGCTACAAGACGATGCTTCCCTCGGCTAAGCGCATCAGTGGTACGAAGCAAACCCGCTCCAAAAAAAGGATATTACTTGTTAATCTTCCTCATGGAAGATACCATTCCACCTGACTCCCACCAGGATACTGAGCACCCAGGGAGATATAAGCAGGCTCTTCCGTAAGATTTTTGGAATCTCTGGGGCACTGGTAGGTGCACTTCATGCATGCCACAGACAGCAGTAACTCCGCCCGCCCTCCCCCAGTGAACAGGGCATGAGGCTGGGACTCAGCAAGTGTCAATCGGTGTCAGTCCAATGACTTCAGTGGAACTAGGAGGATTTACTGCAGCTTGGGCCTAGAGTCAAAGAACTACCCACCATGCTGCGCGCACACAGGCGTTCATATTTACACTTACAGCACATACCTTCATTTCTTGCATGCACAGCTGGGAAATTTGCTCACATTTGGAGGTGCTTTGGAAAGCTGAGTTCCTTGGGTACATCTGGCTGCACAAGTACATGTTACACACACACACACACACACACACACGCAACAGAGACAGAGCAGGCCAGATTCTCAGCCACTGTAAATCAGCACCGCCCCCGTGGCTTCAATGGAGTGACACCGGCTGAGGATCTGGCTCGACATCTCCAACATGCGGACAGTTCTCTTATCATTGTACCTTCCTGCATGGCTTGGAGGAGACCTCGAATGACGCTTTGAATGCCCTCCGCTGCTGCGTTGTCAGGATTGTCCTGGGTCTCTTGGGACGCTTGTGATCCTTGCTGTCCTCGGCACCTTTCCCAGGACCGTGGCCCATTTTGCATAGACTCTCTTCATCGTCACTTTTACCTGAAAGAATTAAGCAGGCCCATAAAGGTGATGGACAGAGCGTGCCAGCTTTCTGGGCGGTGCGTCTTGGTTTAGCTGAACTGTACATTTTAGCACCCAGATCCTCAAAGGGATTTAGGTGCCCAACTCCCACTTGGCCTTAGAAGCCGGAGACTTATTGACTTTCAATGAGTTTTAGGCTCCTAAGTGACTTGTGAAAATGGGATTTAGGCATCTAAATCACTTGGCGACTTTTGAACCCTTAGTACATATATCTACACCTTTTAAAGACTTTTTGCTGCAAGTTCCCCAGCCACCCCGCCAAACCTCACATAGGTTTATTTACACTTTCATCTGGCTACATATATTTGATCCAAACCACCACAGACTTGGGGGATTCCACATTCCCCTGCCTCCTCATAGTTTCCTATCCAGCCTCCTAATCACAAAGTGGCAGCCATCTTCCCTGAGGGCAGCCTGGCTTCACTGAAAGCAGAGGGGACGGCCATCTTCACTAGAGGCAGCCTCACTTTTGCATGCAAAGCTATTGTGGAATTACTGCCATCTTGACTGGGGGAGGTTTGGCTTCAGCCCTGTTGAAAGCAAGGGGAAGTGGTGGCCATTTTGAACAAAGGGAAATTCACAAGTTTGAATTCCAGGATTATGTGAAACAAACTCCACCAAATATTGTGAGATTCATAATAAAATCACACGGGTTGGTCACACCATAATAGGGCTTAGAATGGAAGTCTAGATGCAGCCTTAGCTACGGAGGCCCAACCCACACTTCCCATAATTCCAGATTCTTGTGTTAAGCACTTTACAAAGGTATCATTATTCCCATTTTACAGATGGTGAGACTAAGGCTCAGGGAGATGAAGTGACTTAACCAAGGTCACACACCAGATCAGGGGTAAAGCTGGGCCTAGAAACCAGGACTATCCACTGTGTTGTGTCTCTATTGTACAATGACCTCCTCAAACCACCCTTCTGTTGTTGTCTTGTGGGTCTCATCATCACACACTGTGCCTGGACAGTTTATATTGATACAAAAGAAGGGCAAGGCCATTCTTGACTGATCAAAAGATATTGCTGTGCATTCACTTACAGATCATAGATCAGGCCAGATTTAAATGTGTACGTATGGAGTTTATATAACAGGACATTATGATTTTGGGTCAGGAATACATCCAAGGTGAAACATGAAACCGTAGAAGCTTCTCCCTAGAATTCATGTGGGAGAACTTTTCTCTTAAGAACTAAAAATGCTGTAGCAGTCAAATATTACAGAGAGATAAAGAGGGGACAGGCTCTGACCCCCAAATCCAAGGTCTAGTACAGGGGTAGGCAACCTATGGCACGTGTGCCAAAGGCGGCATGTGAGCTGATTTTCAGTGGCACTCACACTGCCCGGGTCCTGGCCACCGGTCCGGGGGGCTCTGCATTTTAATTTAATTTTAAATGAAGCTTCTTAAACATTTTAAAAACCTTATTTACTTTACATACAACAATAGTTTAGTTATATATTATAGACTTGTAGAAAGAGACCTTCTAAAAACATTAAAATGTATTACTGGCACGCGAAACCTTAAATTAGAGTGAATAAATGAAGACTCGGCACATCACTTCTGAAAGGTTGCCGACCCCTGGTCTAGATGTTCTTCATAATTTAACCTGACAATGTGAAAGCGAGATGAAAGGACTAGCGCTCGATATTTGCAGAACTGTAGGCAATAGGAGCATACATCTCTTCTCTGACATAAAACCACCCAAACTCAGGCACTTGGGGAAAAACAAGAATTAATGCCATGTGAAGTTTAAACTTGTTTCATATATTTGTTAAAGATTGGAAGGAATTTGAGGGGGGTTTTCTCATCCCCTTTTTTCCTCTATTCATACCACCAATTTATGGTGTAAGCAGTCTCTGCTGAAGGTTATATCCTGTGAGAGCTAGACATCTGTGGAACCTTGCTTGAGACAACAGTGTCAGCAATAGAAAAAGGAATGATGATTTATAAATCCATTTCGAGGAAAGCTGAACTTTCAACACAAGGACAGGAGGTGGAGCCTGAAGCCATACAAGTTGGACATTTTTCCCTGGAGGTCTAAAATACTTAACAATTTATAAACTCACTGCTTAGTGCCTCAGGTGGCAGATTAAAAGCTGAATTATCCAAACAGAAGAGCAGGAAGGGAAGTAATTTTAGCAGCATGAGCAATACAGACGGATCAGAGTTCAGCCGATGAATTCACTGTATTTTCAAAGGCTGTAACTTACCTCTCAACCTCCAGACTCTGAAATGAGGGACAGTGACACTCAAAATGAGAGACAATGAGGGACAACCCACTTTAAAATGAGGGACAATTTTTTTTTATTGGACACACTGGGTTTGTTTGTAAATCAAAGTACAAGCATACAAATAGCCTGGAACTTATTATGAAACTAAATAATGATTCTGTGCACTAAAAGCATACTTAAGATGCTAAGATGAAAATAATGCGAGCACTTGTCTCTTTAGAGTCTGGTTCTTGGCCTTTACCTTCAACCATGAGTGTCACGGGCTTTGGAAGAGCAAAGCATTAAACCAAATTAGTGATTTTTTATACTAATGAAATACAATAATACAGAAAGAATGTTAGGATGAACCCATATAGTTAAGATCAAGCTCCAAACTGTGGAGTGAGGTGACAGGGGCAGGTATTACGGCAACTCCAGTTTTCTTGATCCAAGTTTGCAGCTCATAGGAAAGGGGAGCAGGTGGATCAATGAAGTGGCCCCTCAGTTCCCCAGGGATGCTGATGGCCCTGGCTGCAGGGAAGAGCATGGGCAGGGGATCCCCCTCCCTGGCAGAACGGATCTGCCTGTGAACCACATCCTTGCAGCTGCAGATGGTCTCCCCGAAGCTGGACTGGAAATGTGCCTCCACTCACCTGAGCCTGCAGTCCAAGCCATTGGAGAAACCCAGCCAGCCCAGCTCTAGCACAGGCAGCTCCATGTCCAACTACTCAAGGAAGCAGGTGACTGAAGAGCAGTCGAGAGAGGTGCTAAGCAATTGCTTGGCTGCCCCTTCCTTGGCCCTGGGAGCCAACACGGGTGCCTGAAGGATGTCCTTGATCTCAAGCTCCGAGAGGAATTTGGGCACCTTCCCCCAGTGTAGGGAAGTCCTCAAGGCGTCCCTTGCTCCACTTGCATGCAGCATGGCAGTGACTGGTTGCGAATGTGAGGTATGACGACATCACGCACCAAGACATGCAGCTCACTAACAGGAACCTGGCTGAGCAGCCGAATCGGGACTTCGCAATGCACAGGACTGAAGGACAACTTTAAAAATCGGGGCCAGGCGTGGGACGCCCTGCACAATGCACGACAGTTGAGAGGTATGGGTTGGAATAGCCGTTCCACATGACTAACAGCTCATAGGATTTGCTCCAACAGTCTAGATCACTGGTCTGTCTAATTTGAAACCCGTTCTATACCCACAGCAGACCATTGCTCCATTTTATACAGCAGCCAACCTCCTAGGACGCCTGACCAGTTCACTGATCCATCCACTCTGGGCTCTTATCTCCTGCCACCCAACTAATGGTACAAATGGCCTAAGACTGCCTAAAACCTTCTTTCCCATGCAGGTCATATTAGTCAATATTTACCTCTTGGGTTAATGTCAATTTCACATCAACAGACATCAATATTCATTTATTATTCAGGAGAACTGGCTGAGATTTTTCAACCAAAACTTTTTTTTTGGTAAAAAAATTCAGATTCAGCCACATCAAAAAGTTTCACCAAACTGGGCTCATTTTGCTGAATTGCTTGGGTCAAAAATACTAAAAAAAAAAAAAAATTCTGAAAATAATCAAAACATTTCATTTTGACTTTTCCTAAATTAAATGTTTTGCTTTTTGGTTCAAAATGACTCTTCGTTTCAAAATTTCCTTTTGTTTTATTAGAAACAAGCAAAAATGATTCTATTTTCTTGAGACTAATCATTTTGTTCTAACTGAAATTAAGATTTTTTGTTTCTTTTTAACTTTATGGTTTGCCAAAAATTTCTAACAATTTCATTTCCAGTTCAACCCCAAACCTTTTTTTTCAGTGAACTGAAAAACTCATTATCCCCCCCCCCCCCCCTCTATTATTCAATTCCATAACGGAATTTTCTAAGCAAGTACAGAATTCTGGGATACAGCTTAAAAGAAAGACACTATACAAAATACAGGCCTGTGTGCTTCCTACAAGGTGCCAACTCTATCTACTCCACTATCAAATCCACATTTTAAAATCAGCAAGTCTGAAAGATTCGCATCCAAGAGTTTTAAAAGAGCTGTCTGAAGAGCTCTCTGGACTGTTCATGTCAATTTTCAGTAAGTCTTGGAACACGGGAAGTTCCCGAAGACCAGAAGAAAGCTTAGAATGTTTAACTTACCCTGGTCTCTGCACATATTTCACTGCCCTGCAGGCTGTGTCGAGGGAGATACTTCAGACTGAAGTATCCCTTTCACAATATACTGAGGTTCAGTTTGGAAAAGTAACATTTTATGTCCTTGAAATTCCACAAGGATTTTTTCTGTGCTCCTGCACTGAACTATTGGAGACAATAACCCACTGGGTCTTGTCCTGTTCCAAGCCCCTCAACGTCTACCGGCTGCAGCACCTTCACAGCTTGCTCACACTGCAGCAGAAGCCTGGGCCAACATACCTCCATGGACCGTTCCAAGAGGAAGTGTTTCCGTGATGAACTCACAGTTGAAGTTCCGGACAGGGTCAATGAGCAGGTCCAGTTCCAAAGACTTGCGGCTAGGGAAAAGCCATGGCGAGAGGCAAGCGGAAATACTCCGGCTGGCTGCACAGAGTGAGGACAGGGTTTCAGCGCTGGAGCAGGCACTTGCTTCCCAATTCTTGGAACAGGAACAGCGGCTAAGGGAGGCGGACATTGCTCAGCAGAGAGAACCGTTTGAGCGGCTCATGTCTATACTGGCTGCCAGATCATTGGCTCCTGCTGCCTCTCCCACACCATGGCCTGAGTCCCCTACAACATATCTCAGTCCAGAAACAGCTCGGAAAACTCCCTGGTTGGGTGATCCATGCAATCAGTCCCATGAGCAACTTAGTCCCATGCAGGCCTTAGTCTTGAACCCCCTTCTCCTGGGGATGCCTCCACCCCCTTTCCCCGGTGTTAAGTGTGCGAAAAGAGGGAACGAAGAGAAAGGAGAATGGGGGAGGGAGGGAAGCCAGGGAACATGGCATGATAGGGGGTTTCTGTCTTGTACATGGTTTCACAGTTTGCACTTCATGCTCATTTGTTGTTATTCTTTTAGAAAGATCTTGTTGTAACTGGTGTTATGGTGTTGCCTGCCTGGCAATGGGTGAATGTTGTACGGTTTTAATACATGTTTACAATAACGCTTTTTATGTCATCAAGAAAGTTTATTGCTGTCCCTGCATCTCATGATACAATCCAATTTGAAATAAAGGCGAACACATGATGAGGGACAATTAGGAATTAGTAAGCAGACCCTAAGCCTCTATCTGGTTCCGTTCAGCAAGCCACACTTCAATAACTCCCTTATACGAATCCACACTGTGAATCATGCCCTCGCCCATTGCATAAGTCGTCTTGTCATTCGCAAGTACGTTGCATGGTAACCAGCACCCCTGCAGCACTGAGCCCCCCCAAATCAATTAATCCCCTCCCCTCCCGCCCACAAGCACATTCATAAAGGTGCTAGTCTCCCTCTTCCATTGGGCCGTACACGCCCATAACATGGAAGGGAGCACAAAGCATCCCTGACTTCTGTTGCCTGGGCATAGCCAGCTCCAGCTGTGGTAGCTGCATTTTTTGGCTGTGTGTATCGGTTCAGTGGCACCTCATCTGCACAGGTCCTTTCAGGGGGAAATGGCTCACCTCTGGCTTCACAAAGATTGGGAGGAGCACAGCAAGCCACAGTGAGGGGGACAGCACTGATGACACTGGCCTCCAAATGGGTCTGTAGCTGCCTCCAATGGGTTTTCAATCTGCCCAAAGCACATTCAACCACCATTCTTCTCCTGCCGAGAACATAATTAAACCATCTTTTGCCAGGGCCTTTGCAATTAGGGTATGGTTTCATAAGCCAAGGCAAAAGGGGGAATGCAGGGTCCCCCGGAACAACAGTAGGACAGTAGCTCCACTGATGACAATGTCATGTGGTGGGAATAGTGTCCCAGCCTGTCCATGAATGTAGGCCTCCGATCAGCGAAGAACCCTGGTCTCATGAACTTTCCCAGTGCAGCCTATATTGGCATTACTAAATCTCCCTCTGTGGTCCACGAGGACTGGCATAACAGTGGGATAGTACCATTGTGGAGGTCAAATTATGGGCATGAGTCCCACCAATGGTTCCAGCGCAGATAGAAACCCCATTCTCTGAAAGCCAGCAATTACCTAAGGAAAATCTTTAATGCCCACCGCCTTGGGGTAACCCACACACCTGATTGCCTCAGAAATGTCCACCACTGACGTATCCGCAAATTGACTTTCCAACACCAAACTGGGTTGACAACAGACCTGTAGCAGTCTAGTGTAACCAGCTTCCAGATGGTTATAGCAACCCACTTCTGGACTGGGAAGGGTGCCCTCATGTGTGTCTCTTTACACCAGACGGTCGGGGCAAGCTGCCCACAAAGCTCCAAAAATGTAGCTCTCTTCATGCAAAAGTTCTGGCCCACTGCTGGTCATCGCAGGTGCCCATGATGATGAGATCCCACCAGCCTACGTAGGATACATCAGCGGCTACATTGAGTGTCATGAGCAGCATGAGCGAGTGCGAGTCTGCCATGCCTGGATACATCTCCTCCTCCTCCACGTTGAGCTCTGTCAGATGCCTTTGGTGGGTCAGAAAACACAGCCGAAATGCCCACCAATGCCTCACGGAAGCTCTGCCCATTTTCTGACACAGGAATGAAAGTGCAAGCAAGAGAACTTGAAAAGGAGCCTTCCCCATGTTGCTTGGCTGGCAATGTTGGTGGGCTGTTCAAACTTCCTGTAAGGTGCTGGGTGCACTGTAAAGTTTTCCCGTAGTGCAGCATGGTCAAAGGCCTAGAGCAGCCACATTTCGAGAGAGCGGTAGGGAGTCTGCGGTATGGTTGGTTTGATTCGGGTCTGCATGCTGCAGTGTGGATGCCAGAGCCCCAGGTTTGAAAATTCTTAATGTAGGGTTAACAATCAGTGTAGATGCTCTAACCTAGGTCAGATGACTTGAGTCCCACTAACTCTGGGCTTACAGTGCAGTGTAGACATATGCTTAAGGAATTCAATCTATTTTGCTTAACAAAGTGAAGGTTAATGGGTGTCTCCATGACTATCTACAAGTACCTACGTGGGGAACAAATATTTAATAATGGGCTCATTAATCTAGCAGAGAGAACAACTTACTGGAACAACTTACCAAAGGTTGTGGTGGATTCTCCATAACTGATCATTTTAAAGTCAAGATTGGATGTTTTTCTAACAGATCAGTTCCAGGAATTATTTTGGGTTGAGTTCTCTGGCCTGTGCTATACAGGGGGTCAGATTAGATAATCACAAAAGTCCCTTCTGCCTTGGAATCTATGAATCTTTGGACTTGCAATACTTCAGTGGGAGTTGAGAGCACCTGGTATCCTGTAGTGCGCACACATCATATAGCAGGAGCAGGTCCAAAAGTCATTTTAGGATTATTTATTTTATGGTAGTACCAAGAGGCCCCAACCGAGACTTGGGCTCCTTTGTGCTGGGTGCTGTATAGACACGTAGTGAGAGACAAGGCAGAAAAAGGTTGGGCAAGAAAAGAGAGAGGGGCTGTGACTTGCCCAGAGCCACAAAGTAGGTCAGTAGAAGAGTGAGGTACAGAACAGTAGTCTCCTGTGACCCACTTACTGACACCTCCTGAATTTTATTATTGCTCGTTTACTTGGGAACAAATCCATGGCGCTCTCCCACCAGTTTAAGTGGTGTCTGCACAGCAAGTTAGCAGAGACTGCAGCAGGAAGGTAACCACCAGCGTTCCTGTTCTGCTTCCGTATGGTTGAACCAGAAGCCACAGAGGTAGGGATTTGAAATGCTTTTGAAAATCACTAAGCACTATGAAATTGTTTCAAACCGTTTTTATTCCAAGGCTGAAGTTATCTTGATTAAAATAATAGTAATCCATGACGTGGGCATGTTTTTTTAAAAACTGAAACCATTAATTAGTGATTTTTAATGCCCCCCCACTGTAATCTTCTATAACAAAACATCCCTTTCATTTTTTAATTCCTCAGTTATTAGCCCAAACTGCTTTTATTTCTTCACCCCTCAGTGCCTCCCCACAATTGTTCTCTCTAGCTTGTGTCCCACGCTGCTTTGTGATGCTTAACTCAGTGTGGCATTTTGGGACACAGCTTGCACAGAAGATGCTATGCAATGAACACTTTATTGTGCTGCATAATTAAAAGACCTTATTTATGACTTAAATACTGTATTGGTAACCTCGGTTATTAATCCTCAGAGGAGCACCATGAAAGCACTTGTAAAATGACCATTTTACTGTGTACGAATTCCCCTCCAATGTGCTGTAAATCAATCATAACCTTTCCAGCAAAGCTCCTCTAGGATCCATTGGGGAAGTGTTTATGGTGATTACATCTATAATGAAGCTAAGTGGTTTGTTTTAACAACATGATACACACAGTGTGGGCAGGCTTGGAAGGGGCTTCATTGTAGGGATAAGCAAAATGGCAGTAATTAAGGCCAACCTAAGGCTAGGTCTACACTACCCGCCTGAATCGGCGGGTAGAAATCGACCTCTCGGGGATCGATTTATCGCGCCCCGTCGGGACGCGACAATCGATCCCCAAATCGGCGCTCTTACTCCACCAGCGAAGGTGGGAGTAAGCGCCGCCGACAGAAAGCCGCAGAAGTCGATTTTGCCGCCGTCCTCACAGCGGGGTAAGTCGGCTGCGATACGTCGAATTCAGCTACGCTATTCACGTAGCTGAATTTGCGTATCTTAAATCGACTCCCCCCTGTAGTGTAGATGTACCCTTAGAGGATCTGGGAAGAGTCTCCCAGCCTCTATGTTTCCATGTGCCCACAAGGTGGGGACCCTGCTCATGGGGAGCTGAGACTGACTCTGCGTCGGTGCAATGCAAGCTGAAAAGCAGTTCTAGGAAGTCTGCAGTGAAGCCAGAAAAGGTGGATGTGGTCTTTGACAGACATGGGTGTGGTCTGGGGAAACTCCAGCTGCGTGCCACACCTTGCAGGCTGTAATTTAAAGCAGGCAGTTGGCTGTGATCTCTCTGGCTCATTTCCACAGTAAGAATCAGGGGGGTTAAGCAGGGTTCTGAAATAGAATGGGCCACATTGAAATGCCCAGATTTGCAGACATATTTCTGTTCCTCTTTCAATTAATTATACGAAACAATCAAACCTTACTTCACCTTGCATGGTCTCTTTAAATGTGTGTAACTACTTATGCTAAACAATCTGTTCCACCTGGTATTTGCAGTATTCCAAGACCTGAAGAAGCTTGTCTCTCTCACCAACAGAAGCTGGTCCAGTAAAAGATATTACCTCCCCCACCTTGTCTCTCTAATATCCTGGAACCAACACGGTTACAACAACACTGCATATGCCTTACTAATGCCGTTTAGGAAACTGGGAATTACTCCAGGCAGCAGCAGTCCACAGAAGATACATTCATGCGGGACCAGGGAATTTCTCTATCAGTGGACAATAACTTGAATCACAAATTCTAGAAAGTCAGTGAGGATCTCACACCCATTCATGACCTCTCTGTTGATTGCGCTAGAAAAACGTAACTTCAACATCAGCCAGACTTACAAAAAGTGTATTCGCAAAATAGGCAAAAGTTGTTTCTGGCAAAGGGAGGAAGGATGACTGTGTTTAGAGCATTAGACTGCAATTCAGCAGATTTGAGTTGACGTCCCAGCTCTGCCACAGACACCATATGTCACCTTGGGTAAGTCACTTGATCCTTCTGTTCCTCATCCGCAAAGTAGAGCTAATGGTTCATTTTCCCACTCTATTTCTGTTGTGGTTATTTAGACTACCAGCTCTCTGGGGGTAGGGACTGGCTCTTGCTATGTGTCTGTACAGTGCGGGCCCTGACCTCCATTGGGATCAGTAGGTCCTACTGGAATAGCAATAAATAAATAATAATCCAATGTTTGTGTATTGAGCTCTTCCTCTCCTGATGTCTGCAGCAGCCGCTGGACAGCCAAGGATGGATCCGGGAAACTGAAATGAGGAGAAGCTCTATTCTACTGCTGGGTGTTGGGCTGAAAGCCCATTTCATGCTGAGACTGGGGTTGCGAAGGGCTACCACAATACAACTGGTAATGATCATTAAGGCTTCAGCGAGATACAGCATAGATTTTAAGATCAGCAGGGACCACTGTGAGCATGTAGCCTGACTTTCTGCATCATCACACGGGCCATAGGACTTGCCTGAATTAATTCCTGCTTCCAGTCCAATAGCTGTGGTTGAACAAGAGTAGATCTTTTAGGGAAAAAACAGCCAATCCTGATTTTAAAATGTCCAGTAATGACGAATCCACCACGGCTCTTGGTAAGTTGTTCCAAGAGTTAATGACCCTCACTGTCAAAAATTTCACCTTATTTCCCGTTGCAATTTGTCTGGCTTCAATTTCTAGCCATTGAAGTTTATTATATCTTACTCTGCTAGACCGAAGAGCCCATTATCAAATCCCTGTTCCTCGTGTAAATACTGATAGACTGTGATCAAATCACACCTTAACCTTTATTTTGTTACGATAAATAGATTGAGCCTAAGGCCTGGTCTACACTACGAGTTTAGGTCGACTTTAGCAGCGTTAAATCAAATTAAGCCTGGACACGTTCACACGACGAAGCCCTTTCTTTCGACTTAAAGGGCCCTTTAAACCGGTTTCTTTATATCACCTCCGACGAGGGGATTACTGATAAAATCGGCCTTTGCGGGTCGGAATTGGAGTAGTGTGGACGGAATTCGACGTTATTGGCCTCCGGGAGGTATCCCACAGAGCTTCATTGTGACCGCTCTGGATAGCAATCTCAACTCAGATGCACTGACCAGGTAGACAGGAAAAGCCCCGCGAATGTTTGAATTTCATTTCCTGTTTGCCCAGCGTGGAGAGCACAGGTGACCATGCAGAGCTCATCAGCACAGGTAACCGTGATGGAGTCCCAGGATCGCAAAAGAGCTCCAGCATGGACTGAACGGGAGGTACGGGATCTGCTCGCCATATGGGGAGATGAATCAGTGCTAGCTGAACTCCGTAGCAGTAAAAGAAATGGCAAAGTATTAGAAAAGGTCTCCAAGGCCATGAAGGACAGAGGCCATAACAGGGACGCACAGCAGTGCCACGTGAAAATTAAGGGGCTACGGCAAGCCTACCACAAAGCCAGAGAAGCAAACGGAAGGTCTGGGGCAGAGCCGCAAACTTGCCGCTTCTACACGGAGCTGCATGCCATTCTGGGGATGCAGCCACCACTACCCCAACCGTGTGCTATGACTCCCTCACTGGAGAAACACACAGGGAAGAGGGTTCGGGGAACGAGGAAGATGAGGATGGAGGTAATGTAGGTAGCTCACAGCAGAAAGAAAGCGGAGAAACCAGTTTCCCCAACAGCCAGGATATGTTTGTCACCCTGGACCTGGAACCAGTAACCCCCAAACTCACCCAAGACCCCGAGGGCACACAGGGGACCTCTGGTGAGTGTACCTTTGTAAATATTACACATGGTTTAAAAGCAAGCATCTTTAATGATTACTGATTAATTTGCCCTGGCAATCGCGGCCAGTACAGCTACTGGAAAAGTCTGTTAACGTGTATGGGGATGGAGCGGAAATCCTCCAGGGACATCTCCAGAAAGCTCTCTTTCATGTACTCCCAAAGCCTTTGCAAAAGGTTTCTGGGGAGGGCTGCCTTATCCCGTCCGCCATGGTAGGACACTTTACCACGCCAGGCCAGTAGCACGTAGTCTGGAATCATTGCATAACAAAGCATTGTAGCGTATGGTCCCGGTGTTTGCTGGCATGCAGACAACATCCACTCCTTATCGCTCTTTGTTATCCTCAGGAGAGTGATATCATTCATGGTCACCTGGTTGAAATGGGGTGATTTTATTAAGGGGACATTCAGAGGTGCCCGTTCCTGCTCTGCTGAACAGAAATGTTCCCTGCTGTTAGCCACGTGGTGGGGGGAGGGGTGAAGTGATCATCCCAGAGAATTGGGTGTGCGGGGGAGGGGGGTTAGTTGGGTTTGTGCTGCATGTTAACCCAGAAACCACAGCCCCTCCTTTTTACATTGCAAACCCATTTTAAATGGCCAACCCAATTCATCCTTGATATGGGAAATGAGGGCGCTGCTGTTTGAAACCATTCCCACATGTTAAGAAGGTTAAAAAAGCCAAAAGACTGTGGCTTACCATGGCTGCCTGCAAGCCGAAATCTGTTGCCTGGCACTGCGTGAGTGATTTCTCACACGAAACTGGCAGGCCCTCACTTTAAGAGGAAAAATGCGACCTTGTAACGAAAGAGTGTACCCATTGTTCTCTAAAATGTGTCTTTTTTAACCACCTCTCCCTTCTCGTCCACCAGCTGCAAATGTTTCTCCTTCACAGAGGCTAGTGAACATTAGAAAGAGAAAACGGAGGACGTGGGATGATATGTTCACAGAGCTCCAGATGTCCTCCCACGCTGAAAGAGCACAGCAGAATGCGTGGAGGCAGTCAATGTCAGACATCAGAAAAGCACAATATGAACGAGAGGAGAGGTGGCGGGCTGAATCGCGGGATGAACAGAGCAAGTTGCGGGCTGAAGATGATAGGTGGCGTCAGCTTGCAGACAGAAGGCAAGAGTTGATGCTCTGTCTGCTGGAGCATCAAACTGATATGCTCCAGCATATGGTTGAGCTGCAGGAAAGGCAGCAGGAGCAGAGACCGCTGCTACAGCCCCTGTGTAACCAACAGCCCTCCTCCCCAAGTTCCATAGCCTCCTCACCCAGACGCCCAAGAACACGGTGAGGGGGGCCTCCGGCCACCCAGTCACTCCACCCCAGATGATTGCCCGAGCATCAGAAGGCTGGCCTTCAATAAGAGTTAAAGTTTTAAACTGCAGTGTGTCCTTTTCCTTCCCTCCTCCCCCACCCATCCCGGGCTACCTTGGCAATTATCCCCCTAGTTGTGTGATGAATTAATAAAGAATGCATGAATGTGAAATAACAATGACTTTATTGCCTCTGCAAGCAGTGCTCGAAGTGGGGAGGGGAGGGTGAGGTGGTTGGTTTACAGGGAAGTAGAGTGAACCGGGTGGTGGGGGGCAGAGGGTTCATCAAAGAGAAACAAACAGAAGTTTCACACCGTAGCCTGGCCAGTCATAAAACTCGTTTTCAAAGCTTCTCTGATGCGCACCACGCCCTGCTGTGCTCCTCTAACCGCCCTGGTGTCTGGCTGCGTGTAATCAGCGGCCAGGCGATTTGCCTCAACCTCCCACCCCGCCATAAATGTCTCCCCCTTACTCTCACAGATATTGTGGAGCGCACAGCAAGCAGCAATAACAATGGGGATCTTCTTTTCGCTGAGGTCTGAGCGAGTCAGTAAGCTGCGCCAGCGCGCTTTTAAACGTCCAAATGCACATTCCACCACCATTCGGCACTTGCTCAACCTATAGTTGAACAGGTCCTGACTACTGTCCAGGCTGCCTGTGTACAGCTTCATGAGCCATGGCATTAAGGGGTAGGCTGGGTCCCCAAGGATCACGATAGGCATTTCAACATCCCCAATGGTTACTTTCTGGTCCGGGAAGAAAGTCCCTTCCTCCAGCTTTCGAAACAGAGCAGAGTGTCTGAAGACGCGAGCATCATGTACCTTTGCCGGCCATCCCACGCTGATGTTGGTGAAACGTCCCTTGTGATCCACCAGGGCTTGCAGCAGCATTGAAAAGTACCCCTTGCGGTTTATGTACTCGGTGGCTTGGTGCTCCGGTGCCAAGATAGGGATATGGGTTCCGTCTATGGCCCCACCACAGTTTGGGAATCCCATTTCAGCTGCAATCGCCTCCTCGGCTGGTCCAGGTTTCGCTTTGGCATGTCCTGACTCTGCATATACTCCAGGACAATGCGCGTGGTGTTCATAATGCTCATAATTGCCGCAGTGATCTGAGTGGGCTCCATGATCCCAGTGCTAGCTATGGTGCCTGGTCTGAAAAAATGCGCGAAACTAGTATCTGACGGACCAGAGGAAGGAGGGAGGGAGGGAGGGCCGAGTGACGACATGGCGTACAGCTACAGGGAATTAAAATCAAGAAAGGTGGCTGTGCATCACAAACAACTGTCACACAGAATGGTCCCCCCAAAGATTAAACTGAAAACCCTGGGTTTAGCAGGCTGTTGATTTCACGGAGGGAGGGGAAGCAAATTAATACAGAACAAATCTATTATTTACATCTTAAGCTGGCAGCCGACGGTGCAGCATGACTGATAGCCACTGCAGTACGACGACGATGGATATCAATCGTAATATGCCATCTTCTACCAAAAGGCAAGGGGCTGCTGCTGTGTAGCAATGCAGCCCCACGTCTGCCAGCCCCACATCTGCCAGCACCCAGATCGCCCTCGGCCTCTTCTGGGTGCTTAGCAGACAATACTGGGCGATTGGCAGAAAATAGCATACTACGACTGATAGCCATCATCATCGAGACAGTTGCATGTCTGCCCAGGTGCCCATGATTGACAGCCACTGCAGTACGATGACGATGGTTACCAGTCATAATATACCATCTTCTACCAAAAGGCAAGGAGCTGGTGCAATGCAGCCCTACGGCTGCCAGCCCCATGGCTACCAGTCCTGCTGCACCGTCTACCGCCAAAAGGCAGTTAGCTGCTGCTGCTGTATAGCAATGCAGTACCACGTCTACCGGCACCCAGATGACATATGGTGACGGTGAGCTGATCTGAGCGGGCTCCATGCTTGCCGTGGTATTTTTACAGGTAACCCAGGTAAAAAGGCGCGAATCTATTGTCTGCCGGTGCTCTGATGGAGGGGGAGGAGCCTGACGACATGTACCCAGAACCCCCCCGCGACACTGTTTTGCACCATTCAGGCATTGGGATCTCAACCCAGAATTCCAATCGGCGGCGGAGACTGCGAGAACTGTGGGATAGCTACCCATAGTGCAATGCTCCGGAAGTCGACGCTAGCCTTGGTACTGTGGACGCGGTCCGCCGACTAGAGCACTTAGAGCATTTTATGTGGGGACACACAATCGGCTGTATACAACCGATTTCTATAAAACTGGCTTCTATAAATTCGACCTAATTTCGTAGTGTAGACATACCCTAAGAGAGGTTTTCTAATCCTTCCATCATTCTCGTGGCTCTTCTCTGAGCCCTCTCCAATTTATCAGCATCCTTCTTGAATTGTGAGCACCGTATCCAGCAGCAAGTGAACCAGTGCCAAATAACTAACTAATCCCTCACTCTTACACAGCACTTTTCATCAGTGGTCTCCAAGTGCATTACAAAGGAGGTTAACAAACCTCCTGGCTCCTACTCGATATCGCCTTGTTTATTCATCCAAGGATTGCATTAGTCAGCAGCAGGGCCGGCTCTAGTTTTTTTGCCACCCCAAGCAAAAAAATTTTGGGCTGCCCCCCACCCCGGCCCTGGGCTCTCCCCCCCCCCCCCCAAACCACTGCCGCCCCAGTGCTGGGCTCTCTCTTCCCCTCCCCACCCGCACCCCCTGCTGCCCCAGCCCTGGGCTCTCTCTTCCCCCCAGCCCACCCACACCCCCTGCTGCCCCAGCCCTGGGCTCCCCCCGACCAGTGCTGACTCCGCCCGCTCCTCCCTTGCCTCCAGCCGGTCCGGCGCTGGCAGGGTCGGGATAAGCAGAGGGGCTCCTGGGCCGTGCCTCAGCCCAGGGTCTCTCCAGCCAGGGCTCCTGCCCCAAGACCGGCCGGGACCCGGGAGGGCAGAGCTGGGGGACCGCCCCAGCAGGGGGCTGAGGAGCCGGGGCAGGGTAGCCCCAGAGGGAGCAGAGTCCCGGAGAGCAGGACGCGGGCCCTGCATGGCAGCACCCCGCCCTCTATGGCCCTGCTGCTGCTGCTGCTTCTGGCTGCCCTGCCGCAGTCCCTGGGTGGCTCGGGCCGCTTCGCCCAGCCCCGGCTGCACCGCTGGGGGGCAGCCGCCCTGTGGCACCTGCAGGCCGCTCCGTGTGCCCCGCGGGGTGGCCCCTAGCCCGAGTGTCCCCCGCTTGGAGCCTGCCCGGCCCAGCCACAAGGTGCGTCGCTGCTGCCCCGCGGCACGAACTGCAGTGGCCCCAGGGCACCCCCCATGCACGACGCGCTGCTGCTGCTGGGGCCGGCTCTAGGCTTTTGCCACGGGAAGGAAAAAAAAAAAAAAAAAAAATGGCCAAAATGCCGCCCTTGAAAATGTGCCGCCCCAAGCACATGCTTGGTTTGCTGTTGCCTAGAGCTGGCCCTGGTCAACAGGAGAGGAGTGGCACAGTACTGATTGAGAGATTTTGTGGCTGCCATATCATCATCATCTTCATCATTGCTGTTATTATTATAGCTGTGCCTAGAGGCCTGAGTCCAGGATCCGGGCTCTACACATGACATAAAGACAGTGCCTATGTGCAAGAGCCAGCAGGGGGATAGGACAGGCAGATGGGAGGAGCTTGGTGTGGTAAGCAGCCATCACAGCGCAGCTGCCTAACCACTGTACTTAACTGGTTCCCTATGGCATCCCTGCCGTTTTGCATGCTTCCAGCCCCACTCTTCCTTGAGCACACACACCTGGTGTGGCTAACAGGCACCGCCAACATGGAACAATATGCTTTATTAGCAGCATGCAGCTGCTTTCCTTTCCCACCCCACAGGCAGCTTAGGTTCAGGGGGCAGACCGGTCACACTAATTCCCACCAATCTCTGGCTGCTGCTGCAGGGGTTTTCTCTCCCTCCCTCTCCAAGAAAGAAACCCATTCTCCTTGCAGGCTACTGGGAAACGAAGGAAGGGGGTTTGCTCACTGGGTTTCAGATGCAATATGTAACTGCTAGCCACTTCTTGGTTCCTTGCCACTTTGTGTATGTGTAATGCTGCATTAATGCCAATGTCCTGCTTACATTCCAGCGTGGGTAATTACATTCTTCCGCCTGCAGTTCCAACTGCACATGGCATTCTTATGCCCATCCTAAACCACTGTGCAGCAATACTGTGCCGTTAGACACCTGGGAGGAGTGTTCCACACCAAAGATGGCTGCATTTCAGTAGCCGGTAAAGCAATGCCTATATAAACAGCTACATTCCACTAAGCGTTATGTCAGCTTCTGCAAAAGAAACTGCTGCTGGATCTGAACTTTCCCAAAGCTAAAGGGGTCAGGCCCATTTCTATTCAGAACCTATTCATGTTTGTCTAACACTATGTGAAATTTATCAAGAATTATATACGGCCTAAAAGAATCCCCCAGATCTGAACTTGGTGGCTGCAGCCCATTGCTGGAGACTTAAGAATAAGGAACCTGAGCTTTTTCTGCTCGGGACAAGTGACCCTGTTGTCTTCATTTATATCCCACCACAGAGGTGATGGCAATAAAACTCTCTCTCTCTCTCTCTCTCTCACACAAAGAAAGCTGGGTGCTTGAGAGCATCTTATGACGATGCCTGTAGGTGTTCTACTGCCCTGATGCTATTTCCCAGCTAGCATCTGGCTACTATTTCTAACCACATGATTTTAGAGTGCAGCAGGACATTTTGCTGTTAGTGTCTGACAAGTGCAGCTCAGTGGATGATAATGGAGCCGCTACAGCTTTCAAGACATTAAAAAAAAACCCCACTGAAAACAAACAGATCTCTACGCTCTACTCTGCAAGTGATGAAAAGGGGGACCAAACTCCCCAAACACCTGCTCCAAGAATCCATCTGAGTGGGAAAAAAAAGTTGAGTTGGATTTAGTGTGGTAATACTTTTAATTAACTCTGCCTTTAAAGCCTTCCGTGAACGAGGTAGGAATTAATTAATCTTTAAGGCTCCTTCTGACGTCACATGGGAAAGGGCTGGGGGCCATTTATATTGTCTGTGGTGACCTCTGGGTGACCCCACAACTCAATGGGGAAGGGAGCCGGGTGGTGTGGGGAAGCAATCTAGGGCTACTCGATTTCGTGCGCAGAGATGAAAAAATTCTTTGGTTAGAAGGAATTAGGGAGAGGAGAAATGTTAGTACACTTTTAATTGGAAACTAGGGTCTTCTTTCAGAAGGGCTTGTTTACTTAGGCTTGGCCGCTGGAGCTCAGGGGAGGCAGTAATTGAAGCAAGGGTTTGGGAGATTAAAGAGAACATATGGCTTCCACAGCCTTGCTTTTCATCTGCATTTTCTCACAAAATGGCCTTCAGTTTGTGTCCCTCCCTCCCAGCCTCTTACATTTCTGGAGGGCCTTTGGGAAGGCAGCCACCGGCTGGACACACAGCTCTTAATTTCACAGCTCCTTCCAGCACAGGGAAAGTCAGGGACCAAGCTCCATTGGAGATCTCGATGGGGTTCACCTGGCACTGGGGGAAAGCTGCTGTGGTGACAGGTTCAAGGCCTCAGGGTCTCACTCCACCCGCAGTGAGTTCGAGAGACAGGAAACCATGCGAAGGAGAGTCACAACCTCGCGGGGGGGGAGGGGCACTCTCTGGTTTCACGCTTGTAGCTCCCATTGCCTTGACTGGGATTTATGGCTGCTCAGCCCTTCTGGAAATCAGGCCAGCAGCCTGAGAAGAGTTAGGGGACTGAGAAGCCATGGGAAGAGGTTAAAGGAGCACAGAGGTGGCTGGCCAGACTGCATGGGTCACTCTTTCATGAAAGGCTGCACTGGAGCACTACTTATACTGTGGTTCTGCCTGCAGAACCACAGCCTCGTCCTCTTCTCACATGATACGGTATTACTGCACCTTCCTGGAGCACTGCTCTGCTTTGGGACTTACAGCTCGGTCTCCTTTCCACAGGGCACGGCAGCAGTCCACTGGTTCACACAGCTGCTCAGCCACGGTGAGTGCAAAGCCATCCCTCTCCAGAAGAGGGCAGCATATCACCCATTCCCCTTTCACTCCACCTCGAAAGAGGCGCATTGAGATGTTGGATTGCCAGATGGCATCACAAATCAAAGTCACCGTGTCACACGCACACCACCACATTCAGTGAGATCCCGCTACTGAACCCATCGGATGGGAGGAGCAAAGAGATGAACATCCTGGACTGAGCTACAAAGCAGTCACGTCACAAGCAGCAATGGCGGACCACCGCTCAAGGATTTGGATCCTGTTCTGAAGTTTGTCCCAACCCTCCAGATCTCCTGCGTCTCCAGAATCTGGCTGGAGTTGTCATAGAAAGAGACTTTTTTCCCTGAGGTTTCTGCCACTCCTTTTGGTTGGGCTAGATGTATTGTAAGCACAGCTGAGGTTGTTGGGAATACCTGGGAAAAAGTTAGCCAAACTTTTTCAAACCTCAAAAAACAACAACCCCTCACAAATCAGATCTGGTTCACTTTTGGGGTGAGGCTTCCTGTTGGTTCTTATTTTATCTGAATTGGCTCGCTTGTTCCTCGATAAATATAGATATTTATCTCTAGTAAGTTAAAAGTGGAGGCGAGAGGGATTTTTTGCCAGTTGACTTTCCAAGGTCTGATTCAGCACTCTTACAGCACCATGTTCCCAATTCATACATTCCAATATTGGACAATCATCTACTTGACTTTCTAGCAACAATACTTGCAACTGCACCCTCAGCTGTTGGCGTTCATCATTCGTGACGCTAATTGACTCAATATCACAGGGCATGGAAGCCCTCCAATAGGGGCCATCCAAATCTGTAGAATATCAGCTTCTCTCTCCAGGAGATCCATTGGCTATAAGGGATCTCACTCATTCTCTGGATACTCACTCACCATAACTGCTGCATCCAAAACATACAACTCCCCCAACAGTGAAATCAGCAAGGCACCCAACACTCACTACAACAGCTGCAATGATTTTCCACCTCCATTACAAGTGCAGAGAAAGGTCCCAGTCCATCTTCATCACACCTGTACTGGAAAGGGACATTCCCAGAGGATAATGACAACTATTAGGGGAGGCAGTGCGACCTAGTGAACAGAGCACTAGACTAGGATTTAGCAGAGCTGTATTTTATTTCCAGCTCTGCGACTGGCCTGCTGGGTAACCTCGGACCAGTCACGTTGCTGCTCTGTGCCTCAGTTTGCCCGCTTGTGAAATGATGCTGACCCCTTTTGCAAAGCCCCTTGAGATCTGCTACAGAAGAGCTAGCTGTTATTACAGTGACAAAGACTTGCTACAAATGACTGCCGGCTGTTCCTTTCACAGGGCACCGGCCTCCAGGTGTTTAGCACCTTATCGTCTGACAACATGTTTCAAAAAGGAAGCCAACAGTATTTTGGAAAATCAGATGCAACTGCAAGACACAGGCAAATGGCATGTGTCTGTCTGCCCCTGCTCTTAGACGGCGTCTTTAGGGACTGCACCCCGTCTAACTGAAATATTTCTCTTTAAAGTTCATTTTCTTTTACTAGCTTTTGCTGCGGGACTGTTCTTATTTAGGGTTTGGGTTTTTTTTTTTTTTTAAAGGAAATGTTAAACATTTATGTGTAAAATAATGAAAGTGGCCGATCCAAGGCTCTGGCACCCTAACACATCATTAATAGCACAATCAAATTCCAGCAGCATTAAAGTCACCATTTCAACGGGAACTCAGCCAGCCACGCACCTACCGAAACTCCTTCCCAGCCCTTCGTCATTTGGGGAATCACACCCTCAGCCCTTTCCAAACATCCTATCAAACAGTCCTTTGGCCGTATGCCCGCAAGGTCACCAAATCCGGGGTATGTCAGACTCAGTTTTGGAGTCAGGCTATTTACCGTGGTTCAGAGGCTAGGGAATAGGCAGAGAATTTGGAAGGCTTGGAGTCTAGTCCCAGTTCTGCCCCTGAGTCACCAAATGGCCTTGAGCAAGGTACGTAATATCTCTGTGCCACAGTTTCCCCTCTGTAAAAATGGAAATAATGATAAAAATACCTAGCTTTTCTAATCCCCAGATCTCAAAGCACTTTACAAAGGAGGTTACTACCCTTAGACCCCATTTTACAGATGGGGAAACTGAGGCACAGAAAGGGGAAGTGACTCACCCAAAGTGACACAGCACACCAGTGGCAGAGCTGGGACTAGAACCCAGGTCTCCCAATCCAGTGCTCTATCCACTAGGTCACGCTGCCTAATATTAAAACTTACTTTTAGATTGGAAGCTCTTTATGGCAGAGACTGGCTTTGGACCTTGGCAAAATTTTTCAAACAGAACTCCACCCTCCCCAAACTAAATATATAGTCAGTTTGATCAAAATATTTCACAAATTCATGCAGAACTACTAACTGTGGTATGTAACCTATCATTTAAATCAGACACTGTGCCAGATGACTGGCAGACAGCTAAGGTGACACCAATTTTTAAAAAAGGCCCCAGAAGTGATCCTAGCAAATACAGGCCAGTCAGCCTAATTTCAGTACCAGGTAAACTGGTTGAAAGGATAGTAAAGAACAGAACACAAGACACGTAAATAAACAGGATTTGTTGGGAAAGAGTCAACGTGGCTTTTGTAAAGGGAAATCATGCCTCACCAATCTATTAGAATTTTTTGAGGGGGTCAAACAAATATGCAGACAAGGGGTATCCAGTACATATAGTATACTTGGACTTTCAGAAAACCTTTCACAAGGTCCCTCACTAAAGACACTTATGCAAAATAAGCAGTTATGGGATAAGAGGAAATCATGACTCAGTGGTTAAAAGAGAGGAAACAAAAGGGTAGGAATAAATGGTCCGTTTTCAGAATGGAGAGAGGTAAATAGTGGTGTCCCCCAAGGATCTGTACTGGACCAGTACTGTTCAACATATTCCTAAATGATCTGGAAAAAGGGGGAAACAATGAGGTGGCAAAATTTGCAGATGATACAAAATTACTCCAGATAGTTACATCTAAAGCTGACTTGTGCAGAGTTACAAAGGGATCTCTCAACACTGGATGACTGGGCAACAAAATGGCAGATGAAAATCAATGTTGATAAATGCAAAGTAATGCACATTGGAAAACATAATCCCAGCTATACATACAAAATGATGGGATCTAAATTCACTGTTATCACTCAAGACAGATTTTGGAGTCACTGTGAGTAGTTCTCTAAAAATAATATCTGCTTAATGTGCAGCAGCAGTCAAAAAATTAACAGAATATTAAGAACCATTGGGAAAGAGGTAGATTATAAAACAGAAAATATCATTCTGCCACTATTTAAAGCCATGGTATGTCCACACCTTGACTACTGTGTGCAGTTCTGGTCACCCCATTAGAATTGAAAAAGATACAGAGAAGGACAACAAAAATGATTAAGGGTATGGAACAGCTTCCATCTGAGGAGAGATTAAAAAGACTGGGACTTTTCAGCTTGGAAAAGAGACAACTAAGGGGGGATATGATAGAGCTCTATAAAATCATGAATGGTGTGTAGTAATGAGTTAGGAAGTGTTATTTACTCCTTCACGTAACAAGAACCGGGGTCACCCAATGAAATTAATAGGCAGCAGGTTTAAAACAAACATAAGAAAGAACTTCTTAACACAACAATACTGGTGTGAGTGAGGTTCTGTGGACTGCAATGAGCAAGAGGTCAGACTAGATGATCATGATGGTCCCTTCTCACCTAAAGTCTATGAGAACACACAGTCAGCCTGTGGAACTCATTGCCAGGGGATGCTGTGAAGGCCAAAACTATAACTAGGTTAAACGAAAATTAGGTAAGTTCCTGGAGGATACAGCCATCAATGGTTATTAGCCAAGATGATCAGGAATGCAACCCCATGCTCTGGGTGTCCTAATCCTCTGACTTGCAGATACTGGGACTGGATGACAGGGGTGGATCTCTCGTTAATTGCCCTGTTCTGTTCATTCCCTCTGAAGCATCTGGCATTGGCCACTTTTGGAAGACAGGATACTGGGCTAGATATAGGGTGACCAGATCACAGAGGCGAAATATCGAGGCGGGGGGGGGGGGGGGGGGGGGGGGGGGGGG